>NW_026000052.1:1740137-1756276 GCF_001458135.2 Marmota marmota marmota
AAAAAAAAAAAAAAAAAAAAAAAAAGGGAAATTATTCTCTCTGCACCGGAAGCAGAAATACAGGTGCCCTGGGCTCCCTCAGGAGGCTGCAGGCAGGACCCTCCCCATCTGCTGCAGCTCCTAGTGGGGCTGGCTTGTGGCAGCATCAACCCTCATAGGATGCCTGTCATGGGCTAGAGCCACTGTCACCCCCAGGGCCCTCTTCTGGAGATGGCTCTCTGAATCACATCTTCAGGGCCTGTTCCCAAACTGGGCAGGTGCACAGGTTTGGGGCCCAGGGCCTGGGCACACCTTCAGGAGCACTGCCTGGCACACTGGGTCCCAAGTGCCACCCGGAGCCTCTGGGCCAGTCCTCTCACCTGCAGGCTGCACAAGGCCTCCTGGCTGGAGGAACACGGCAGGCCCCTGCTCTGGGGTCCCCAGGAGCCCTGGCTGCCTCTGGCCTTGGGTTCATGAATTCAGGGCAGCAGCCCCGCCCAACAGCCACGCAGAGCCCCCAGGAGGCCCCAGGCCAGCTCTTCCCAGTGCCACAGGGACTTGGAGAAGTCTTGGGATGCTCGTGGGGTGCTGTGCCCAGCTGAGGGTGCTTCTTGTGGGCAGAGGGACTTCTGACCCCCGCCAGGCCACACTTGCACACTCCGCAAGTTCAGAGGCCACCTGGTCACCTCGGAACAAGACCAGAAGAGAATCTCAGCATCCCTCCTCCTCAGTGCCAGTGTGGGTGAGGGTCCCACCCCTACCCCCACCCCGGACACCCTCATGCTCACACAGGGCGCTACCCAGCTACCCAGCCCCAGCATTATTGCCAATGACCACAGTCCTGGTGCCAAGACCCCCAGGACCTTCAGGGCTTGGCAGGTTCCTGCAGCACTCTGCAGGGGACTGTCACCCAGTGCAGATGAGTAAAGTGGCCTCCTCTCTGGGAGGCCACTTACTCAAGCTCATGTGGTCACTGGGGGAAGATCCAGGCCACACCTGGGTGTCCCAGCCTGTTCCTCTCTGGGCCCATCTGCCCTGCCCACAGGTTCCCCAGCAGAGCAGGAGCCCCAGGGGCCTATGCCTCCCCAGAGGCCCCACCAGCCTCCCCAGAGGCCCCACCAGCCTCCCCAGAACACCTCCTAGGCCGGGGGAAGTGGGCCCAGGGTGCAGGGGGACGTGGACCCAGAGCCCCCGCCCCCACCACAGCGAGCAGCGGCAGGCGCCACCTTCTGCCCAGGTGTGGGTGCAGAGCTCACCCCCTGGATGCCCAGCTCCTTGCAGGGCAGGTGTGGGTGCTGGGCGGGGCATGAGGCCCAGCAAGGTGTGGTCATGCCAAGAACCTTGGGGACCAAGCCTGAGCACTCCTGCTGGCAGGGAGAGGGCAGACCTGGCAAGGGGGCTCCTGCGTAGCATCAGGTTGCACAGGACGGAAATCAGACCCCAGCAGCTGAGAAGGGCAGAGCCTTTGTGCCCCGGTAACCGCCAGCCCTCCCGCTGCCCTCCCGCTGCCCTCCCGCTGCCCTCCCGCTGCCCTCCCTAGTCTGCGACTCTGTGCTTTTGTCTGGGAAGCACAGAGGATTACCCTGGGGTCCGGTTACATTCCCAAGTCTCCAGGCTGCGAGGAGTTCAGGGCAGGTGGCCAAGGTGAGCCAGAGGCTGCCCCCCACTCAGAGGGGCTTCCTGGTCTCTACGTCTGGGGGGCTGGACAGTCCAAGGGAGAGGGCCCCAGGAGCCCCACCCGCTCAGAGGCTGAGAAGCCGAGGGGCCCTCTGGCGGTGTGGTGGTTGAGCGCGGCTCAGGGAAGGTCTCCACGGGACTGGGGGCATTTGGCCATTCAATTTCTTTTGTTTTCTTTCTTAAGAGATGAGGTCTCACTGTTTGACCCAGGCTCTGGAACTCCTGGTTCAAGTTACCTTCCTGTCTCAGGCTCCAGAGTGGCTGGGACGACAGGTATGGGCCACCAGGCCTTGCCTAAGGGCACATTCAAACCCAGGCGCTGGTGGAGCTGCCACAGGGGGTGGGCATCTCAGTCAGTGAGCAGAGCCAGTGCCAAGGGCCTGGGGCTGGGGAGAGCTGGGCAGGTCCAGGAGTGGGAGGAGACAGGGGAATGGAGCAGGGGAGGGGAGGTCAGGGATTGAGGTTCACGTGGGGTAGGTGGAGGGTCTAGGCAGGGAGTGACCTAACTGGGCAAGTCACTAAGCCACCATGGGAGGATGGGGAGGGGCATCAGCTGGTCATGCATAAGTGCCGGTCTGGATCAGGTTTGCAGCAGAGATGGGGGAGCACAGACTTCAGGTCAGTGGGAGGGGGTGGGTGGCTGGCCCTTGCAATGGGTCTATAGGGACAGGGGCAGGCAAGTAAGCACTGTTTCACAGAAGAGGAAACCAAGGGTCAGAGAGGGTCAGAGGCGGTGCCCCGGTGATACAACCAGCAGGGGCCAAGCCAGGATCAAACCCCCACCTGGAGATTTCCACAAACCCTCTTGACCACTGTGGCCAAGGCCCACCTCCTGGGCTCCCTGACCCAGGCACGTGACCCTACTCAGGCAGGGCTTACAAAGGGGGCTCAGTCCTGCAGCAGGGTGTCCCCATTGCTGGGCGGCCTCTGCTGCCCCCTGGCTGCCACCCTAGCCAGGCAGCATCAACCTGGCCATCTATTACCTCAGTGCTCAGTTTGGGGCCCAACCCTGGGGTTTGCAAACAGGTTCACCAAATTGTCGATTAAGTGAAAATCAATCCCGAGCCATTCATCACGGGCGCTGGGGCCGCACGAGGCTGCCATCGATCGGGGCCCCCGGGGAGCGATGGAGGCCAAGTGCAGCCCACATCTGCTGCATCAGGGCAGATGCCGCGATCCATCATCCTGAAGGGCTGCGCCTGCCCTGGGAGAGCAGCTGGACAGGGTGCAGGGCCTGCACCTCCCAGGCTCTGGGCAGTGCTGAGTCCCCGCCAGGTCACTCTCCCTCCAGAGCCAGGCAGTGCAGCTGGATGTGCGGATGGCCCTGCCGGCCTCAGGCAGGCCCACGGCTGACTTGGAGCTGCACGTCCAGGGTCAGTTCACAGCCAGGCAGCCTCTCATGACCAGCACTGAGGACAAGGGGGCAGAGGCTCAGCCTACCCTAGCTCTGAGAGCTGCCACGGGGGAGGAGCACTCTGCCCACTGTGATCCAGTGATGGTCGGGGCACCGAGGCAGGAGGATCGCAAGTTCAAGGCAGGCCCCGGCAATTCAAGGAGGCCCTAAGCAACTTGGCAAGACCCTGTCTCAAAATAAAAAATAAGAAGGGCTGGGGTGTGGCTCAGTGGTCAAGCGCCTGGGCTCAGTCCCTGGTGCCATCACACACAAGCACAGAGAACCACAGCTTTCTGACATTGGGCCAGGTGCCCCCAGGGAGGGTCCGTGAGAGAGGAGACAGGGTGTGGGGCTTGAGGCGGCCCCATGTCCTGCAGGACAAGAGCACACAGGGGAACCCAGAGAGGGCCGCGGAGGTTAGGGCAGCAAGCTGGGGGTGGGGAGCCGGTGGGGAGGACAGGGTGACAGAAAGGCAGCTCCAGAGAGCCACAGAGGGTCCCCGAGAGGAAGCACAGCGGAAGGATGCAGCTGGAGCCCGCCTGGGCCTCAGAGGGCGGGAGTGGCTGCGTTCCTGCCAAGCAGGCTGAGAAGACCTGGTGTGGCCTGGTGGGGCTCGGGCTGCCCGAGGTCTGAAGTGCTGCAGGACAGAGGCCATCTCAGTCAGTGAGCAGAGCCAGTGCCCAGGGCCTGGGGGAGGACCAGGCCTCCCAGGAGGAACCGCTGCCCGGAACAAAGCCCAGGAACCTTTACAGGGCACAGAGATGTCCAGCACCCACGGGATAGAGCCACCACGTCCGGCTCCCAGGAAAGACCAGCAGGTGTGCAAAACAGGGGGAGATAACCTGCCACGAGGAGGAAACGCCCTTCACAGAACCACTCGGAACTGACAGCCGGAGCCTTGGCGGGCACGGGAGGGTGGCCTTGCCCTTGTCCCAGAGGGAGCAGAGCGTGTGGGGGGCAGGTGAGGCCCAGGAAGGCCGGAGCCACTGGGGGACAGAGGGGGAAGCTGGCTGGAGTGAAGTGGACAGCCCTGGGCAGGCCGGGCCCCGCAGGCCACAGACTCACAGGAGGCACTGGGCGGACTCTAGGACCCTCAGGTCCAAGACGCTCCTCAGAGCCCGGGAGGTGGGAGGAAAACATGGAGAGAACCTGCAGCCACTAAGCCCCGGCCCGCAGCACCCAGCACCGAAGGAGGAAACCGGAGTCAACTGAGACTAAAGGGGAGAGAGCGCCTCAGGGTCAGAGCCCAGAACTCCAGCTTTGTGCTGGGAGCCCCCAGGACAGAACCACCCACAGACAGCCTCCGGTTCCTTGGGAGCCAGGCGCACTCACCCCCTCACCCAGGAAACGCTGGGGGACACTTCCCACTCAAGAGGATCCCACTGGTGAGAAGCGGGGCCTGCTGGGAAGGGGCAGCCAGATGGGCAGCCTCCTGGCCCACCCACACACCTAGTGGCGGCTGGGGACGTAGTGGGTGGCAGATTGCTCACCTTGTGTGTGCAAGGCCCTGGGCTCCGTCCTGCAAAGATAGTGCAATAACAACGACTGACCGGTGCAGGAGAATGCCCAGGAATGGGGGTGTGCGGTGGCCACCCCACCGCAGTGGAGGTGGCCACAGGCAGAGGTGGGCATGCTCACCGCCTGCCCCTCTCTCCAGGGGAGTGGGACCACCAACTTAGACACAGGTGGGCCAAGTTCAAGAGGCTGATCCCCGAAGCAACCACTAAAACACAAAATGAGGGTCATTCCTAACAAGATAGACACAAGGGACCCATAAAAATAAGAAAAGGGTGAAAAAGAAGTAAAAGGAATGGGCTGGGGATGTGGCTCAAGCGGTAGCGAGCTCGCCTGGCATGCGTGCGACCCGGGTTCGATCCTCAGCACCACATACAAACAAAGATGTTGTGTCCGCCAAAAACTAGAAAATAAATATTGAAAAATTCTCTCTCTCTCTCTTCTCCCTCTCTCTCTTCTCCCTCTCTCTCACACTCTCTCTTTAAAAAAAAAAAGAAGTAAAAGGAAGAAAGAACAGGAAAAAATAGAGAGCCAGCTCCCTGTGATGTCAGAGATCATGGTCCAAGCGCTAGAAGGTGCGTTGGTCCGCTGTGTCTCGCTGGGACCAATACCAGCAAGAACCCCTGGAGGAGGTGGGCCTGGGCAGCATCATGGTGGAAGGGCCTGGTGGAGGAGCCCGCTAGCCCCGGGAAGCAGAGGAGAGAGCTCCAGGAGACAAGGACCAGACCCCAACGCACGCCCCCAGTGCCTGTCTCCTCCAGCCCTGACCCACCTGCCCACAGTCACCACCCAATTGCGCCATTCGAATTCTTGATCCATCAAATGGATTAATCCACTGGTGCTGTCACAGCTCTCACAATCCAGTCTCCACCTCTGAAGATTCCTGTGTGAACACAGGAGCTGTGGGGTCACCTCCCATCCAAACGAAAACCGGGACACCGGTCGCGTTATTCAGCCGTAAGTAGGGGGCCATCCCACACTCCACCATGTGAGACCGGCACTCCTCTCAGTGAAGGAGCAGTGCCCAGGGGAGGGGCCCAGCGCGGTCCAGGTCCTGGACATAGAGAGGGAGACGGGGTCTCGGAGGCGTGGGACGGGTGCACAGTTCAGTTGGGGTGATGAAAAATTTTTGGAAATAGCTGGACATGGTGGCCACGCCTGTCATGCCAGCAGTTTGGAAGGCTGAGGCAGGGATCACATCGGAGGCAGCCACAGCCACTTAGCAAATGAAAATAAAAGACTTTTTAAAAAAAGTGCTGGAATGTGGGTCAGTGGTGAAGTGCCCCTGTGTCCAACTCCCAGTGCCAAAAAAGAAGAGTTTTAGAAATAGTGGTGATGGACGCACACCAAGTGAATGCATTACATACCCCTGGACTGCACACTTGAATGTGGCTAAAGGGTACATTGTATGTCATATGGGTCAGTTTTTTAAAAATCAATAACATTTGGTCTGGGGCCGTGGCTCAGAGGTAGAGCGCTTGCCTAGCATGCTTGAGGCACTGGGTTCGATCGTCAGCACCACATAAATGTAAAATAAAGATATTGTGTTCACCTACAACTAAAAAATAAATATTTAAAAAATAATAACATTTTAAAAATTAATAACATAATGTGCCAAAATCCATTGAATTTTAAAACTGAAATGTTTTGTCTGTGGTGGTGTCGTGGGGTACGGTGGCACGCATGAGTAGTTCCTCCATTCCGGAGGCTGAGACAGGAAGATCTCTTGAGGTCAGTTCAAGGGCAGGCTGGGCAAGATAGTGAGACCTCATCTCTCTCTCTCTCTCTCTCTCTCTCTCTCTTGCAGTTCTGGGTATTGAACCCTGGAGGGCTCTGCCACTGAACTACATCTCCAGCCCTTTTTTATTTTTTATTTTGAGACAGGGTCTCACTAAGTTATGGAGGCTGGCCTCAAACTTGTGACCCTCTTGTGTCAGCCTCCCAAGTTATTAAAACTGCAGTCGTGGGCCACCACCCTCAGCCACCCTGTCTCTTAGTGAATAAATGGGGAATTGTATGGTATGAGTTAAATCTCAATAAAGCCTTTTTAAGGCCACAATGATCTGAATCTATTTTTAAAATCCTGGAGCAGAGCTGCAGGGTGCAGCTCAGGGGTCAAGTGCTTGCCTCGTGCACAGGAGACCCTGGATTCCGCCTCTGGGAGCCTGCCTGGCAGGACAGGCCCTGAGAAGGAGGAGGAGAAGGAGGAAGGCTGGGAGAACAGCAGAAGAGAGCTCTGGGCAGGGCCACAGGGGCTGCCGCTCTGGGGAAAGCAGTGTCATGGACCCTGGCGGAAAGCCTCCCCGACTTGGGAAGGACCCAGTGGAGGGCTTCCTGCTTCAGCCAACCCCCTGAGGCTTCTGCAGCCGATTAGAAGATATTGCCAAGAGTATGGGGATGGTTAGGGCTGGGTGTGGCCCTGGGCCCCACTGTACACACATGTGCACACAGGAGCACACACCCTCACAGGCAGGGGGAACCGGGGACGTCAGGGCCACTCAGGTGGCGTCCAGATGGATTCTCTCCTGGCTGACCCAGAGCCTTGGTGTCACTGCCCGGTGCTGAACAGTGCTCCTGCCCCGGTACCTGGGACCTGGAGCGCACAGGAGCAGAACCAAGCACTTCCCCGCGCCCTCTGTCCTGCCGGCTCGGGAACAAATTAGAATCTCACTGGAATCCTCATAAATCTTCCCTCCTGACAAATCCACAGGAAGAGGAGGCCAGGGAGAGGGCGGAGGGAGCCGGTCCCTGGCTAATTCCTCCAAACTGCTGTTTATTGAAATGAGGCACCAGGGTAAACGGAGCTGGATCAATAGCAGGCTGTCTAATACAATCAGCTGGCCAGCCTGCCCCGCCAGGTGATGGCCCCCGGAGAGGCCGCCAGCCCCTCCTCGCACGGGAGGGGACGCTGAGGGGAGCTAGTCCATCTGTGGCTGCTGGGCCTCTAGGGGCTCCCCCCTTGGCAGCTACCCCCTCCCAGGGGGACCCAGAAAGATGAGTGCCTTGTCCAAGGCCAGGGCTAGCTGGTGGAGAGCAAGGCTCACAGGGCTCTAGGCTCCACTGGGGTGAGGCCATGGCTGGCAGCCATGCTGCCCCTGACCTGTGAGCCCAGCAAGGCCACCCCTGCTCAAGCTCCACGTGACCTTGCACCCTGCCTTGGGCTCTTGGAGGGTCTTCGCTGGAATGTAAGTGACCAGGGTCAGTTCTTCTGAGACCAGGGTAGGATCACCAGTATACTGCGTGGAGGCTTGGTGTCCCGGCGACTGACCTCACTGGGCACCAGGCCCTGACTCCCACTTCAGGTCCCCCAGGATCAGCGCCCTGAGGCCTGTTTTCAGAGCAGCAGGATGGGTTGCACCTGGTCATCACTCTGGCAGCCCATCTGGTTCCAGGCCCCGGAGACCGGAGGGTGGGCCCCGTGTGGTGTGGCAACCCCAGAGTGTCTGGCTTGGCCCCGCCACCGATCAGAACAGAGATGGACCCTGCTGCAGGTACCCTCAGGGGTCCTGGGAGACAGGGGTCACTGTCACTCGGGGTGACCCTCAATCCCCAACATCCCCAGCAAACATGCTGCTATCTGAGTCCCCCTTTATGCCTTCCGAGTTGTCTAAAAATAACTGACCGATGGCCCTGGGAGCAGGCCATCCTTCCCCTCTGGGCTCCGGCGATGCTGAACATGGGGGAGGCAGTCAGCCAGTGCAGCAGCAGGGGTGACCCACACAGCAGCAGAGTCCCTGGGAATTCATCAGTTGTCTGACAAATGGGCAGGGCGCTCCCGGGCGGCCAGGTCCACCACGCTGCCTGTCCATGTCCACAGGGAAAGGAACAGGTCTCCACACAGTGCCCGACCCGTCCACCTCCACTGAGTGCGAAAAGCGTGCAGGGAGGTAAATCTCCAGCGGCCTTGGGTCCCCAGCCCTGGGGGCCACCTGCAGCCCCTGAGAGGCGCTGGGTGTGCTGACGTCCAGGAAAACACGAGGGAGGGCGTGAGCCACCACACAGGGCCTGCCCCTGCTGTTCTGCGGTGGCCTGGCTGGGTCAGAACGTGCTGCCAAGGTCACGGGTGGGGTGGGGGTCTCTGTGGTGATGGCAGGAGGAGAAAGGGTCAGAGAAAAGGTCAGGTCAGTCCATCAGTCAGTCAACAAGTCCAGTGTCGAGTTTTGCACCAGCCTGAGGGTCCAAACCCACTGCGCTTGCCTTGTGGCCTCGACTTGGGAAGGTTGGAGTCCTCCTTCCAGAAGACACGAGGCTCTGCACATTCAGCTCGCGCAGGGTGCTGAGGGTGCCAACCGGCAGCCTGAGGAGGCAGTTGGCAGGGCCTCACAGCTCTCTGGGGTTTTCCCCTCAGCTACATGCACCCCGCAGATGTGAGCGCTTCCCAGGACCAGCTGACCAGCGGGTTTTCCACGCATCCACAGGGATGTGTGAGCCGAGTAGGCAGCCGTTGAGCAAGAGGCTGGCCTCCACCATGGCACCAGGCAGTGTCCAGCCCTCTGGTCTTCCCAGGACTGGTCAGGCTGCTGTCCCCTAGGGCCACAGTAAACAATAGTGGACAGATGCATGCCCTCAGGAGACACCTGAGAGGGGAACCACTAGGTGACTGACCAGCGGCCTCCAGGCCCATCCTCCGGGAGCCTGGGCCCCACCATCCCTCACTGGGGCTCTTTCCATGAGCCACCCCCGAGCCAGACCCCTGGCAGCTGCTGCAGAACTAAACCTTGGGGACGCTGCTCCGGAGCCCTGGTCCTTGAGGCTGTGTCCACAGCCCTGGCCCCATGGCCTGGGGTCCTCTCAGCAGGGCCACTGAAGTCTGCTCAGAGCTTGCCATTTGCAGAGGCTAGAAAAGGTCAGAAACATCTGGCAGCAGGGGTCTTGAGGTGTCCCTGGGTGGTCACAGGGACAGTGTGGGTCCCGCCTGAGGGCAGCTCACTGGTTGAAGGGAAGCTGTTGTGCAGGCGACCTCCTGCCTCCGACACAGGGCCCTGGGGAGGAGCAGGGGCCCTGCTGGCTGGAGGCCTCCAGCTCTGTCCCTCTTGTCCCCATGCTGGCCTGAGACCTGAGCTTGCAGCCACACCTCCAGCCACAGCCAGGACCTGCCCCTGAGTCTGGCCTCAGCTTCCCCCTCAGGGGCCTCTCTGGGACCACCCGACTGAGACAGCCCCTGACAACCTTCTCCAGGGTGCCCAGTGGGAGGCGGCCTCCACAGGCCCCAGGGGACATCCGGGGAGTCCGTCCTCCTTGGCTCTGTTTACTGGAGGTCCCAGGCAGGGAAAGCAGACAAGTGGGGCTGAAGGGCCGGGAGGCGGCTGCGCAGGAGCCCACCCTCCACGGCAGGCAGCTCTGAGCAGAGCAGACCCCCTCTTGCCGAGCAGCGGACCCCTGGGAGGCCCCCCAGGCCCAGCAGGGGCGGCTGGGGGCCGCTCCCCTCCCCGCACCCCCGGCCCAGGCTCCCGCACAGGGAGAGAGCGAGAAGAGCTAAGAGGAAATCAAAAGCAAATTATTTTCGGGATCATAGCTCTTGAGCCCCAGCGAGATATTACCCATTTTTCACAGCAGACAAAAACATTTTCCACGGGATCAATTTTCCCTGTAGAAGTCGCCTTCTTTCAACTCACAATCCATCATATTTCCCCATTTGCAATTTCTTGGTGTCTGAGTGTTTTAAGTTTCCTATGAATTATTTTACAAAGCTCTTTCTTCCTGCTGGGATGAGGTGGTCCAGCCCTGCAGCAGGGCCTCACACCACGGGTTGTGGCCGAGGGCCGCCGGGCCATAGGAGGGGCTGGCAGGGCTTCTCAGCCAGGGGGAACCCCAGGGGCCATCGGCCTGTGGCCAGCACCGTGAAGGACCAGGGTGGGCGTCTGGCAGGGACAGAGGTGGCAGGAAGGGGAGTAGCGGGGACGGGCTGGGGCTCGGGGAGGTGGGCGCTGGGGAAAGTTTTTGAAGAGATTTATTCTGATGTGTGGCGGAGGGTGAATCATCCTTCACCAGGCAGCGTGTGTAAAGTCCCTGGCCTGTTGATTGGTCTGTCACAGTGATTTGTAGCTCTCCCCCCGAGGTAATGGGCAGCAACTGGGCTGGGCGGAGGCAGCCGGACAGATTGCTGAGCAGAGAGGGGGAGCCGCGCGGCCCTGAGATTTATTGACCTCGACCCACGGAGGTCCCTTCAGCACTTTTCATCTGGCTTCTCCCCGTCACCAGTGAGGGTGACGCCCCACCAGCTCCCTGGGGCCCCATGGAGCAGACACAAGGACCAGAGAGCCACATCCCAGGGGGCATGCCATCTGTCCCCTGGGGCTCTGCCCCTGGACGAGGAGAGGGTTGGTTCCTGTGCCGTCCCGCTGCCCTCTGCTCAGCTGGGCTAAGCTTTGAAATGACAGCTTGATTGAGATGTCCCTCACATGCTGCCCAGGCCACCCACTTAACACGTGCCGCTCAGGGTGGGGTTTGGCTTGGCGGTACAGTGAGTGGACACACTGGGTCCCCTCCAGCGCCACGAGCATCAAGTGCCCAGGGCAGAAAGCGCTGTAGCTGGTCTCCAGCAGGTCCAGGGCTGTGCCGCCATCAGTCTCCAGGGTCGATTTCAGGACATTGTCAATCATGTCCTCACCCCCGTCCCTGCAGCCTGACCTCCCCTGGGCCCACAGACCTGCTCCTTCCTGTCTCGCCTCAGTTCTCCCTAAGCTCCAGCGCCACGAAGGACCGTTAGTACTGCTCAGCAGGGGTGGACGTGGGCTGTTCCCCTGGGCTGGGGACAGTGCTGCTGTGGACACTGCCCGTTCCTGGCGGACATGCTCTTGTGGGTGGTGCATCCCGCGTGGCGTCTCTGGGCTGTGGGCAGTGAGAGAAGCTGCCCCACGTTCTGGGTTCCACAAGCTCCCTGGTCATCAGTCAGACCCACGCTTGTCCCAATCAGTGGTGCCAAGAAGGGTAGAGGAGCCAGGCAAAGCCACCCGGGGCCCAGAGGCCGCCCAGCTGCGTCCACCCAGCCTCTACCCTGCACCACCTGCCTGTGGCTCCTCCAGGAGGGGGCAGCCAGAGGAGCCGGACGTGGCCCCGGCCTGCTCGCCCCCACCTGCTGGTCACTGGCTCAGGCCTCTTTCCCCTTCGGAAAACTGAGGTTTGGGGCCAGCTTGGGGGTCTCTGCCGTGTGGGCCCTCACAGTTTGAAGGGTGGACTCTGTCAACGAGGGGACAGCGACCCAGTCCAGGACATGTCTGGAGCCGCTGGGCTGCCAGACCCTGAAGGGTAGGTGGGGGCACCTCTTGCCTCACCCCAGAGGGTCACAGGGCTCAGGATACCAGCCTTAGAAGGAGGGTGCTATCTGCCCCTCAGTGAGGGTGCTCCACTGAGGGGGGCACAGTGCGGGCTTTCCCACCTCCTCAGCCCACTTCCTACCTTCCCAGCTCCCACCTCCCACCACCTTGCCTCTGCTCATCCATCCCCTGCCTGGTCCTGACAGACTGACCCAGCCCCCAGCCCCAGGTGGAGCCTTGGCCCTGAAAAAGAAGGGTAGAGGGAAGGCTGCAGCCTAGGCCAGGGCTCCCAGGTCACCTCACTACTGCAGGGCAGCAGGCCTCTCTCTGTAGGACCCTGTGTTGCTTGTGGTGACCTCAGGGAGGACCCTAGCCCTCCAACCCTCCCCTAAAGGCTTCCTATACCAGGGACCCCCATTCTGAGGGTTGGGGGTGGGCCCAGGGCCAGAGGGCAGCAGTGTAGACCCCCTCACCCCAAGTGGCTGAGCCCTGGGCAGCAGCACATGGCCTGGCACTGCGGCCTGCTGAAAGCTCCCAGCTCCTGTGGGGGGCACCCCAGTGTGTCAGAGGGCCCACCACTCCTGGCTCCCCAGGAACCTGATCCCCCTTTCTGCAGACACCCTCCCCCTGTTTAGAAATCAGCAATCACTCCAAACCCGCCTGGGGCACCCGCCCCCCCCAGGAGGTGGTGGAGCCCAGGCAAGCCCCCCGGGGGCCCTCCAGCATCTCCGGGCGGGCATCCTGGCTGGCGTAGGCACAGGCACCACAATCTGCTGTTTGCCCCTGGAAATTAAATTCCCTCCAGCCCTCCAGCCGCCACCGTTGCCACCGTTCAATCAGCTGGAACTGGTTCCCCTCCCCCTCGGCATCTCTTAAGTATGCAAATAGCGACACTCGCTAAACGGTCAGCAGGATTGATCCTGCCGTTTTCATCGGGAAATAAAATTAAAACGGAATGGGGTTATTGGGCTGCCCCAGCGCTCCCCAGGGCCAGTGCCCTTCAGCTGCTTGGGTATTCTGGGGACAGATAGGGCGGCTCTCTGGCCCCTGAGCCCCCTCCCGCTGGGACAGCCCGACCTTGAGAACTTCTGGAGGGTGCAGGTATGGCTGGGGCTGGGGGGGCCGGGACCCCAGTAAGTCTTCAAGGCCTTGGGGGCCTAGGTCCACCAAACGACCCCAGGTCACCCTCTTCCCTCTCTGGGCTGTCTTCAGCAACCAAGACCAAAGAGGGGCTTTTCCCACCGCTCCCAGCACAGCTGCTGACACCTGGGCCACCGGGACTCAGGACCCCATTGGCCGACCCGGCCGGCAGAAGGGCCTTTGGGGCAGAGAGGGGTCTTCAGGACCCCAGGGGATGGCCCTAGGATGGTGGGATTTCAGCTGGGTGGGGGGTCTCATGGCCTGCGGACAGCTTAGACTCCAGCCTGGCCTGCACACTCCTGCCGCCCAGGGCCTTGGCTCCTGACCCCTATCCGAGCAGCTCCTTCCTGCCCCCAGCAGACCTCCCAAAGGCCTCTTCGTCCTGATGGCCACCGGGTCAGCACCTGGGCCTGTCGCCCTGCCACGGAGCCTCCCTCTGCACTCCTCCTTCCTCATCCTCCTCCTTGGGCTCTTGGCCTGTCTCCCAAGGCACAGGAGGCCAGGCTTCAGGGGGCCAGGCTGGGCCCAGAGCAGAGCTTAGCGCCCAATAACAGCTGGGTGCCATCTGAGCCAGCGTCTGCCCAGAATTCCACCTGCGAATCCTCGGCAGGCTCCCACAGCCCCTGGGGCGCATCCACGAGGTTTCCAGTCTGTGGGGTGTGGCATGCCCAAGGCCCCACAGAGGTGTAGGAGGGTCTGGGGCCCGGCCTGCCAACTCATGGATGGACACATGGCCTCTCTGGTGGGGCCTGAGTCTGGAGTCTCTGGTGCCAGGTAGGAAGCTCCTCCCCCATCTGATTTAAAACTGTAATGTTAATTACAATGCATGATTCTCACCGTAATTAAACTGATTCATTCCCAACAATCAAGGCTACACTGCATAATATATTTAATTAGCCAGATCTCCTCTGCACGTTGGCAGGACGGAACTGGCAAGATCTCGGTGTAATACACTTAATTCTGAAATAAATCATTGTTCGGATTGACACTCGCTGGACCCGCCCTGCCCAGGGGACCAGCGGCACTGTGGGTGGGCTCTGGCATCTCCAGCCTGGGGCTGGAAGGACCCTCTCTCTAGCCTGGTGCTTCCAGGATGGAGCATGAGTGGCCAGGCTGGGGTGGGGGGCGGAGAGAGGCCAGAGGGAGCCGGAGCTGAGTCTGCCCTGCGGGCTGCTGGGGGCCTGAGCCAGGGGTGCGTGGGGTCTGTGTGGCTGCGATCTCAACAAACGCGGGGACCAGAGAGGCCATTCTGGGTGCCATGCCGGGGGACCCAGGAGACCCATCTCAGCCCTGCCCCAGGCCCCCGTCTGGGGTGTCCACCACTGTGCTCTCCCTAGGCCGGGAGGTCCACAGCGCTGCCCTCCTGAGGGCTGTTCAAGGAGGCCCAGGCCCTCTCCCTGGGACAGCTCACCGTAGCCCCCAAGGCGTGCCACGCATGCTGCCGCTGGCAGAGAGACGGGCCTTGCCAGTGGGTCAGGACTGGGGATGGGGGATGGCATCCCCGTGGGCCCTGAAAGCCCGTGGGCTCTGCTAGCCTCCCAGTGCTGGGAGGGCGGTGGCCCTGCTGGGAGTGCCCTCCTGCAGCCTCCCGCTGGGCTGGGCCCTGCACTTTCAGGCACCTCCTTCCCCAAAGTCTGAGCCCCACAGGGCCGGGCGGCTCCCAGGACAGGACGGATGAACCCAAGAGCAGACATCGAGGTGCACAGCCATCTGGAGGTCAAAGAGGACATGTGCAATTCAGGGGGATGGTCCTGGGACCCCGATTATGCAGGCTCTTTGTCCCTTGCAGTGGAATCCCTGGGACAGGAGGGGATCCCTGTGTGTGTCCTTGGCCTCCTGGGAGAGGGACAGGAGGAGGGGAGGTACCCGCCTACCCAGGCTCTGGTTACTGCCTGCTCCGCCATCTGCCACCCGGGTGGCCCAGCCTCGTGCATAATTCAGGCACCTAGAGAGGCCCCAGTGAATGGCATCGAGGGCGGAATGGCCTGGTCAGATGTCGTGACACCAGACACTGGTGCACAGGACACGTGTCCCTCTGCCCCTCTCTGCTGTGAGTCAGGCCGAGCAGGGAACTGTGTGGGTGGTCCTGGCCTGAGTCTGCCATAGCCCCTCATGGCCCGGTGGACCTTGGAGGGCTTGGGTCCCAGATCTGCCCCTGCCACACCCCCAGCCCCCAGGCCTCAGTTTCCTTATCTGTGAGAGGACCCAGGGCAGCACCTGCCACTTGGAGTTGGAGTGGGACTGACCACCAAGTAGCCTGTGGAGGCCCAGCATGGCAGTGGTCAGCTGGGGCTGGAGTCCTGGAGCTCACCTGGGCGTGGCCAGTCTGCTCTGACCCCAGGATGCCCTCTGCAGGCCATGCCCTCTGTACTGCGACACCAGAGGCGAATGTGGCCTCTCCTATTGGACTCTATACTCTCTCTATATATGAGGTCTTGGGCCCTGGCTGGCACCCACCAACAGGGACCCACAGCCTTACATGGGCCATGGGCCTGTGCCATGGCCACCATGCCCACATTCTGGGGGCAGGAGGCTTTGAAGGGGGATTTGTTCCAGGTTTCATGGGAAGAGCAGAGCCAGGACTCCCTGACCAGGGCCCTGCCTCACTTTACCTTTCCATAAAGTGGACTGGTGCCCCCTGCTGCTAACCAGAGCCTGGGAAGTTGGGGCCTCCCTCCTGGCCCCGCCTAGGGCTGCATGGTACCCAGGTGGCTCAGTCACCTCTCTCCAGGGAGGCAGCAGGGTGGGGCTGGCCCTAGGGGCCCTGCTGCCAGTCAGTCCCAACAGCTCCCGGGCCTGGCCACACAGCAAGCCCCTTAACCTGTTCCCTGGAGAGGTGCCCACAGGGCCAAGGGGCATGGCAAGGCTCTGTGGTCCTCAGGGTCGAGGGCCCCTGCGAGGGCATGGGAAGGGCTTCCAGCTGAGAGGCTTCCTGGGCTCACTGGACAGGGCCACTGCTGGAGGGCCACTGACCCCAGTGCTGCGATGCCACCAGCCTCGTCACCTGCCCAGGTAACCTGAGCCACGCCTGCTCTGCTGCTTTTTTAAGAAAGGAGGGATCTCTGCCCTTGAATAATCCATGAGCCTGGTCAGCGGTTGGCCCTGGAGGACAGCTGGCAGCTGGCAGCTCCTCACAGTCAGCAGCATCAGAGGGGAGCCGCTGCCCGGGCGTGCGAGGG
>NW_026000052.1:1756301-1776631 GCF_001458135.2 Marmota marmota marmota
GAGGGAGGGCCTGACCAGGGCTGTAGGCACACTGCCCTGGTCAGGCCCTCCCTCCCCACTGCCAGGACCCCAGCCCCCATGCAGCTCCTCACTCGAGGCTCCCTGGTCACTGTCCCATAGGACCTGTCCAGGTGACACTGGCACCCTTCCCTTGCCCCCAACCTGCGTCGCAGCAATGCCACCACAGCCTCCCTCCACCATGCCCAGGTCACGGGGTCTGAGAGGACAATGACCCTGTCTAATACCTCTGGGGACTGGACCCAAGGCAGAGCTATGACCCTGTGTGTGGGAGCAGGTTGGCACCACATCCTTCCCCAGGGTGGCCCTCCTGGCTGTGAAGCCTCTTGGGCCTTGGCGCTCCTGTCTGTCGGTGGCCTGTCTTGTGAAGAGCAAGCCTGACACACAGTGGCATCTCCTGAGCACCGGGCGCCTGGACCGGGACTCAGAGGGTGTCCCTTGGTGAGTCCTCACCTCACCCTGGACTCTGGGGCAGACGGGGAAACCAAGGTCTGGGACCTGAAAGGCCCTGGCTGACCTGTTTGTCCATGGTGTAGAAATGGACAGACCTCTGGGGCATGAGGTCCTGTCAGCGGGGGGCCCAGGGCACCCCACAGAGGCCTGAGGGAGAACTGATTCAGCTCCCAAACAGAAACTGATGTCCTGTGCTGACCTCTGATCCCTGGGCCACACCAAGGACGGGCAGGGGTGGGTGGGCAGGCAGAGAGGCCCCTTCCCTGCCACACTCAGCCACCCCAGGCAGATTCCAGCCCAGCCCAAGGAGGTATTCAGAGGTAGCTGCCAGCCTCGCCCAGCCAGGTTCGGGGTTCCCTGCACTGGTCCTGGCTGGGGTGTTTTTGAACCCTTCCCCAGTGACTCCAACAAGCCCCAGGTGAGTGTCCGCCCTCGGTGAGCGCCCTCCCTTGGCGCTTTGGCTAATGTGGTTTGGATTTGGAGCTCAGGCAGGGGCTCTGGGGAGAGGCTACAAAAGGGCCCCTTCCTGGGCCTAGGACTTGGGGACCTCCGAGCAGGGGGCAGCAGGAAGGCCAAGCTGTCCTCCTCCTGCCTGGCCTGGCCTCCCCTCCTCCTGCTCCTGTGGCCTGGGTGTTTCTGACCTCCCAGCCACAGCCTGAGCTCTGGAGGGGGAGACAAGAGCCAGGATTCCTGCCCAGGAAGTGCAATGTGCCCCAGCTGCACCAGGGCCTCTGGGAAACCCTGGGGATGAGCAGGTGGCAGGGCTCTGGGCAGCCTCCAGGCAACACAGAAAGTCCCACAGGTCGGGTGGGGCCATAAAAACTCCCCAGTCACCCAGAGCATTAGGGAGGGACGATGGGGCCCCAGCCGACTGGGCTGGGGGACCTGGTACTTGCTGTGTCCAGGTCTGTGGCATCTGCACCCACACACAGGGCCAGAGAGGCCGGGTTGGGGATTCCTGCCCCAGCACCTGTCCAGTGGGGTCCGACCCCTGGCTCTTTGACCATCCCTAAGGGCTCTCTTCCTCCACAACTCCACCTGAGCTGCCTGAGGGGCCCAGGAGGCACCACTTAAATGGGCGACCCTGCCTGGGGCTGCAGCCAGGCCTGGACAGCTCCATGCCTCAGAGACCCTGTCCACCCAGAGGCCGCCTGGGACGTGTGGAAACAAATGAGTCACATGTTTTAAATTTTTCTGGTTTTACAACCTGGAGACAGGCTTGTAAATGACCTCGACAGCCAGCGAGATGGGGTCTGGCTTTATGAGGGCAGTGGGTGGGCCCAAGCACGCGGCAGGCTGTCCCCCACCCCACCCACGGGCCCTTCCTGAGCCCCTGGGGGACCTCTGGCCATGAGCCCTGACATCCGGAAGCCCAGGGGACTGTCCCTTCGGCTCATAGAATAGTGATTCTGGCCCATGCTCATTGATCTCCCTTCGTTTTTAAAGGAAATTTTATTTGTTTGGGGTTTCTAGTCATTAAGTTGAAACCAGTAAAACAGCAAAATCAATATACCCAGGACACAGCACAGCCGTCCGCCCCATCACAGCCCAGGGCTTGCCCTGGGGAAGGGCCCCGGCTAGCACCTGGTGGACAGGCTGCCTGGAGGTCCGGCCTGGTCTCCAAGGGGAGCATGGAGCTGGGGTGGGGGGCAGAGGGATGCAGCAGCAGCAGCCACCCGAGCCTAGAGGGTCTCAGCCACGCCCCTCCCCTCTCGCCCTCCGCACATTTGGAGACTTTAATCTGAACCCAGGATGCCTGTGGGGTTGCCGGCCCCTCAGGGGGGTGGCCAGCTCTGCGGACAGTGCCAACAGGGGACTCATGTGGGCCTCTGGCGGGGTGGGGGTGAGAGGCCCAGCGTGGCAATGCCCAGACTAGGTCTGACACGCCTCCCACAGGACGCCCACCAGTCCCCTCCCCAGGTGTCCCCACGGGCACCGCCCACCAGTCCCCTCCCCAGGTGTCCCCACGGGCACCGCCCACCAGTCCCCTCCCCAGGTGTCCCCANCCCTCCCTAGGTGTCCCCATGGGCACCTCCCACAAGTCCCCTCCCTAGGTGTCCCCATGGGCACCACCCACAAGTCCCCTCCCCAGATGTCCCCAAGGGCACCGCCCACACAGTCCTCTCCCTAGGTGTCCCCATGGGCACTGCCCACAAGTCCCCTCCCCAGGTGTCCCCATGGGCACCTCCCAAAAGTCCCCTCCCTAGGTGTCCCCATGGGCACCTCCCACAAGTCCCCTCCCTAGGTGTCCCCATGGGCACCACCCACAAGTCCCCTCCCCAGATGTCCCCAAGGGCACCGCCCACACAGTCCTCTCCCTAGGTGTCCCCATGGGCACTGCCCACAAGTCCCCTCCCCAGGTGTCCCCATGGGCACCGCCCACACAGTCCCCTCCCCAGGTGTCCCCATGGGCACTGCCCACAAGTCCCCTCCCTAGATGTCCTCACGGCACCGCCCACACAGTCCCCTCCCCAGGCATGTGTGAATGCTGTTTTGCTGGAGGACGGGTCAGGCTGGATCCAGGGTCCAGCAGAACTCAGCTCAGGGGACCTCAAGCCTGTGTTGGAAAGCTTCTGTGCCAGCAGTGGCAGACCTGAGGGAGTGGCAGCCCTGTGACGGGGGCGGGGACGGCCTCAGGCAGCCCAGGGCCCTGATGGCACAGGGTGGGTCCCAGCAAGGAAGATGCCTGGCTCAGTTCTGTACCAGGACCTGCCCAGCCCTGCGCAGCCCCGTGTGCACTGGCCGGTGGGCCTGGCTGGACGTGCAGCCAGCTCTGTTTTCCACCACTCGACCCCTGGCCAGGTGGGAGGGCAAGGCGGGCAGCAGGCCTGAGCCAAGCTCTGATTTGGGCAACAACTTTATTGAGACATTAAGACTGCGTTGTGGCCCACGGGTAGAGCACTTGCCCACGTGCTGAGGCCCGCGGCCAACCCCAGCACCACAGAAGATAAGGTCTAAAGCACGCAGCCCGCGGGCGCCCGGCTGAAGTGGAGGCTGTTAGGTACTCACCCATGGTGAACCGTGGCCCCAGGAACCCGGAGACCCTGACGCCTGCTCTAATGTGGATGAGCCTAGGAACAGCACGCCTCGGCATGAAGGACAAGAGCCAGGGAAGCCGGCTCCGCTTGAGGTCCCCAGAGACTCAGTCCCTAGAGACAGAAGGTAGAAGGGGGTGCAGGGGCTGGGGCTGCTGAGTCCGTGTTTGATGGGGACAGAGCTGTCATCTAGGAAGAGGGACAGTTCTGGAGATGGATGGTGGCTGTGGCTGCAGGATGAGGATGTGTCTGATGCCCATGGCTGTAAATGGACACTAGAATGTGCCACTGGACTCTAAGCTGCCACTTGAGGTGGCCCTGAGAAGCCCAGGTGCTCGCTGGCTGTGCTCAGGAGGGTGTTCTGGAAGAGGCTGGCCTTGGCCTTGAGCAAGTGGAGCAGGGCTTCCCAGCGTGGGTGTACTGTCCACTCAAGCATCCAGGTTGGTTAAACAGGGAGGCAGGCCAAGTTCTCCCCGCTGACCGCTCAGCTGTTTCTAACTCTCGCCCTGTGGACATTTCGTAAAAATGGAAGCATAAGTCTGTGCTGTTTTGCATCTGGCTTACCTCACTGAGCACGATGCCCTCAGGGACATACGTGTTGGGTACCAGGAATTGCTTAACCATTGAGCCACACCCCCAGCAATTTTTAGTTTTTATTTTCAGACAGGGTCTCACGAAATTGATTAACTTTGTTCCTTTTTATGGCCAAATAATATTCCACACCACAGGTGCTCCCGGCTCTTTTCTGAACTTGGCTGAACACTGCTGGCTCTCCTGGGACCCCAGGGTGCAGGCAGACGGCAGGAGGTGGACTTCTCGGCCGCCAGAGTCAAGTGAGCCACGTGCTTGTGATAAATTTCTTCTGGATATATCTGCATTTACATCCACATCTATTACTATATAAAGAGATTTATTTTGATTTTTATATGTAAGAGATTCATCATGATAGATGTGATCCCATTGGTCCTGCTTCTCTGGAGGACTCTGGCTAATTCAGATGGGAATGTGTTTTCTTCCTTTCTTTCTTTTTTTTACTACGATTGAAAGAAAGAAAGGGCGGGAGGAAGGAGGAGGGAGAGGCTTTGCCCTCCCCTTCCCGTCCTGTGCCTTTGCAGAGAGGACGTCCCCGTCAAGGGAGCCGAGCACTGTGTCCAGTGCGGCTGCTTCCACTCGGCTGGGCTTGGGTCTCTGTCTTACCTGTGCGCTCCTTCCCTGGTGGCCTTACAGTTCATAGACTTGCCACCGGACGGAACCTGGGGGGCATCCGCCCTGGGCCCCCAGGAGTTCTTGTGTGGATGTGAGTTTCTCTGGGGTCTGTACACACGGTCACTATGTTAGTGTTTGGGAACCGTCAAAGGCATGACCTACCTCCTGACCTACCTCAACCACGGAAGGGGACTTTCCTCCATGGAGGTCTTGGGCCCAGGGAGCAGCCGAGGGTGGACGGGAGCCTCTCTGCGTGGAAGGAGGATGCCCAGGCCTTCTGAGCCTGCAAGAATGAAGGATTGCTGCCCGCCTGCCGTCCTGGTGCGCTGCGGTTTTAATCTCACAGTGACCTCGGGGAGGTGCTCCTGCTTGGGGGCCGGCCGTCTCCAAGATGGATGGGCAGGGGGGTTCTGACTTGCAGACGCCTGACTGTTTTTATGTCCTGATGCAGCCCGGGGCCATCAGGCCCCAGCACGGCTGCTGCTTGGCTCTCTGTTCTGGGGACCTGGGGAGGACATTTGAAGCACCTTGGAGGGGCCCCAGCCCCGTCATTCCCAAGGCAGCTGGGCAAGGTCATGATTTCAGAAAATAACTCACAAAATGGACTCCCCACACCCCACCCCTCACCATCCAGTGGGGACCACTTGAGGAGACCTCTTCCATCCCCCAACCCAGCAGCCACAGATACAGCTGCGTAGGAGCCCAGGTGGAGGCCCCTTCCCCACTGGGCTGTGGCAGGAGGCAGGCAGGCTCCATGGGGTGCTGCAGAGCTGGCCCTGTCCACGGGGGAGGCCTTCTCCTTCCTGACCGTCAGCCTCCACCCCACCAGGATTTAGGAGTTCACACCAAAGAGGTGCTTGGCTCCTGAATCCCACGGAAAAGTAAATCAATTTCGCAGTCTAATAAAGAACTCCAGGTTTTTAATTAAACTAAGCTTAATTAAATGGCGAATGCTCTGCTCTGTCGATGCTCTGATCAGGCCCTGGGGGCTGGGAGCATCTGAATGGCCCATGCTGGCTGCTGACCGGGAGGGATCGATGGGCCACTTGCCCGCAGGGGCTGGCTGCAGGACAGGCAGAGCAAGGTGGGCTGGGGGTGGCCAGGCGTCCCAACTCATTCCCAAGCCCCAGACTCAGAATTAGGGGCTGCCAGGACAGCCTGGAGCCCTGCCCTGACAGAACAGCGGCATGTGGGGTCACAGCAGGCCAGACCTGCACCCCCCCACACAGCTTCTTCCCCTTGCAGGTGGCCGAGTCCCTGAGTCTACCTGGGGACCCTGCTTCTGGCTGGACTGTCTGCCTGGCAGCTCCCTAGGCCCCTGGACTGGCTGCCCGGCCCCAGCTCACCTCCTGGGCCCTCCCCCTGGGCTCACCCCCATCTGCACTTCTCAAGCTTCCTTGGCCCTGAGCCCAGGGTCATTCTGGTCAGAGGAGGCAAAGGCCTGACCTGGCCTTGGCTGTTGGCCTCTCACAGAAGCCTCTGTGCCAGGACCATGAGCCTGGGCTGGGGCAGGGGCCCAGCTTCCACTCTGCCCACCCTGCGCCTGCTTGATCTTGGTGCTGACCACTGGGGAGGTGGCAGGGGCCAGGCTGGCAGACAGCCCCTCCTGGTCCGCAGCAGGCAAGCCTAAGTTGTCCGGGGATGCTTTGGGGAGTGAAGAGCTCAGGGGTACATTGGGGCTTCTCTTAGGGTCTGGGGAGGCGTCCACAGGGCCATGCATGAGCAGTGAGCAGACGTGGGTTGGAGTCCTTGTCACGAGGAAGCTGTATGCCTGGGACTTGAGTCCGCACCAGTCCTGCCTGCCGGACCCAGTGCATCCTGTACAGTGCTAAAGAGGGCCTCGAGGGCCAGGCCAAGGAAAGCCCAGCAGGTCCCTCCATCTTGGGTCCTCCTGCCCTGCCTCCCAACCCTCCTGGAGCCCCAGGGACAGCAAAGCTGTCCCCAGCCTGAGACCTGGTCCCACCTTTTCACCCACTTTGCCCTTCAGCTCCCAGCTGACTCCCTGGGGGAACCGGCCTCTCCTAGTGGTGTGGGGACTCCTGATGCCCCTGGGCACTGCCAGCCTCACCCTTGCCTTATGTCGCCTCCCACCCCTCCCCCACCTACTCTCAGGCTGGTGGTGTTGGGCTTCCCTGAGCCGAGGCCGCCCAGGCACCCACTGTCTGATGGATGTGTGTCGAGGGAAGCCGGGAGCTGGAAGCATCCCGCCCCAGGAGCGAGAACCAAATGCATCATAAAAAAATAGAACCTTCGCTGCGATTGTCTGATCTGTATTTATTTCATAACATGCAGAATTAATAAGATACTGGGTTTGAGGCTACCATGGCAACCGAATGCAGAGCGCCTTGTCCCGGCAAATAGATGAATTCATAAATAACACCCAAGTGCTGACACCCACCACCGTGCCCCCGCCCACCCGCATCGGGGCGAGGGCTGCCCTGGCCCCCGGCACAGCAGGGCTCTCGGTGCCCAGAGCTGGCACCTGATGGATGAGTCTTCTGAGGCTGCCATGTTGGAGACTTGGCTGAGCTGCTGACCCCGGGGCACCAGATCTGAAGATGAATGACCACTGGCAGGCAGGAGGGGACACACAGGGGAGCCCTCCACCCGCCTGCAGCTCTGGTGGCCAGGCCGTGGGGCCCCCTTTCCTTCCTTCCTGGGCATCCACCATGTGGTGGCCATTCATCCATTTGGTGAATGCCTACTGGCCATGCAGTACGGGCCAGGCAGGGACGCCTAAGGAGCAGCCATTACTTACATAAGCAAGTACCTGTCTCGCTTGCCCATGGGTGTGATGGGCCACCTGGAAGCTACCGTCAGCACTGAGATTTCCCCAGAGGACATTCCTGAAGCCCTTGATAGAGAGCTGGTCAGGCGCCATGCCACCCTGTGGCTTTCTGAGTCTGTCTCCTGGCTCTTTGAGGCTTTCAGGACGATCAGCACAGTGGCTCCGTGTGGCTATGGTTCTGCCAGGGGGCATAAGCTGAGGGGCCACTGCAGCTGCCCCTGGGGCCACCCTCGAGACATGGCCAAGCCACTGGGTGGTCTGTCCTCAGCCTGGTGGGCTGCCCCTAAGGGTGTGAGTTCCTTTGCTCCCCAGCCCGGGTCTCCCTGTCTGGACAACATGATCCCATTGCCTCACCGGGGTCCCAGGAGAGAAAGCCCAGAGCAAGAGCAAACAGATGAGCACCAGGGACGTCAGGGCAGCAGAAGTGATCGTGGGAGCCACATGGTAGACATGTTGTCATCCATTTGCCAAAGCCCACGGAATGTGCACACCAAGAGGGAGCCCACGGAAAGCTGCAGACATTGATAATCTTGCAAGAGTGAACCTGAAACTGCTGTAAGAACTAAAGTGCCTGCTGGATGCAGTGGCCACACCTGTGATCCAGTGGCTCAGGAGGCTGAGGCAGGAGGACCACAAGTTCAAGTTCCGCCTCAGCAACTTAGTGAGGCCCTAAGCAACTTGGCAAAACCCCGTCTCAGAATAAAAATGAAAAGGTCTGGCTGGGGATGTGGGTCAGTGGGTAAGCACCTCTGGGTTCAATCCCCAGTACCAAATAAGTAAATAAATAAAATTAATAAGGTCCCTTTCTCTGTTTTTGAGAGTGAAAGCCTTTTGCCATTATTGAATGCTTTATCAGACCCTCACCTCCCCAAAGGAGTGTCCTGAACCCCCAGGACTAATGACACTACCGTGCCAGAGCCCTCAGCATCGGGGGCCCTCATAGTCCCCCAGACCCCCTTTGTCCCTGGAAGACCCACTGGCCCAACAGGCATCTGCCTTAGACACAGGTCTCTGAGAGGGACGGCTGGGGATGCAGGGGGTCTGGGAGGACAGCCCGAGGGGAGAAAGGGCCAGGCAGGGCCCAAGACCCCAGAAGAGGACCACCTGCCCCCAGCTGCCCTGACACACGACAGCACCAGCAGTGGCCGGTGGCCAGGAGGCCTCTGCGTACCTGCTGGGCTCCCAAAGGCAGCACTGTGTCACACCAATGGCTTCATCAGTGGCACTAAAGCTCAATGTCTGTCCCCTGGTCCACCTGTGCCCAGCAGCCTGTGTGGCTAGCCACACCCACCTGACTGAACAGGCCTTTTAAGGCCCCTGTCCTAGGTGTGCACCCCACTAGGAGGGAGGAGCCTTGGCGAGCATCCTGGGGGTGCCCAGCACCCGACCTGTCCCCACCACAGATGCCAGGTGGCAGCCTGGCCCAGGCAAGCCCCGTGCACAGTGGCCTGCCGTCTTCCCACCTGGAAGTGGGTGGTCTCTCAGCTACTGACTGAAGGATGAACCCTAGGAGGCTGAGGAAAGCAACGGGGCCACCCTCAGGACCCGGCTGCAGAGGGGAGTCCTGCACCCCTCCAGCGCCCGCCTCACCCCACCATCGCAGCCCTGATGCACCTGCAGGAGCTCAAGGAAGAGCAAGGTCGCCCCCTGGTGCCAATGGCAACCACTGCAGCCTCCCCTCACTCCCCAGCCCTGCACTCCCAGCAGGTCTGAGCCCTGGGGAGAGGACTGGCCCTCAGGAAGCCCAGATCCCACAGCAGCTGCCCCATCCTTCCTAGGATCCCGAGCCACGGTCCAGTCCAATGGCACTTCCCATGGGACTATTTCAAGCTTGGCTGACCCCAGGAGTGACCTGAAACACCAGACAGTTGGGGTGAGCTGGGGTGAGCTGGGTGAGCGGGGTGGGCTGGGGTGGGCTGGGTGGGCTGGGTGAGCTGGGGTGAACTGGATGGGCTGGGGTGAGCTGGGTGAGCTGGGGTGGCTGGGTGCACAGCTGCCCTTGTCCAATCTCAGCAAGACAACTGGCAGAGCTCAGACCTGCCCCTGCCCCTGCCCCAGCGGTGACCAGGGCTGGCGGGGAAGAAGCAGGTCAGGTCCGGAGTGCTGACACTCACCCCAGGCCGAGAGCGCCCCCTGCTGGCCTCCCAGTGCACCCACCAAGCTGAGCCTGAGCCTCCAGCGGAGTCCTGGGCAGGTGTCCTGGGCAGGTCTGTGGGATGGGGGTGCCCTGGGCACGGGCTCCTGTGGGGGCGTGAGGGTGCACACCCTGCCTTCCTTACCATGTGAAGGGGAGCCGCGCACCTGTCCAGTGCACGGGGCAGGGCTGCATTTCTCACCACAGGTATAAAGCCCAGCTGAGCTCCACCCCAGCTCTGTCCCTCTTGTCCCCAGGGGAACGAGCTGCAGGCCCTATTGAGGACCGGCTGCGGACGCTGCTCTGCCCAGGGCAGCAGTGCAGGTGGTCTCGAGGGCTGCATTCTGGACAGCAGCATGCGCTGACGTGGAGTCTCCTGTATGACAAGGTGCCTGGGAGCCTGCGCACACCTTTGTCCCTCTTTGCCTGTCTCACCCCCCTGCATGGAGGGGACCTGGGTTCCCCCAGATGAGCCCAGGACAGGACTGCAGATCCCTTCTCAGCAGGGTCAGGAGTGTCCCTTTCTGAGGCACAGAAGATGTTTGTGGTGGCTGAATGACACCTCCACCTGACCTTGTACCCTGGCCCCTGTGCTCTCTTCCCTGACACCAAAGGTGGCCAGTGCCAAACCTGCCCTGGAGGCTCCAGCCCTGCACAAAGCTGACCCTCCTGGGGCCCCCTGCCCCTGGCCCTGGGCGTGGGCGGCTCCCTCGCAGCCCTCCTGCCCTGGGCTGGCTGCTGGGTCGATTCCCACCTGCCTTCTGTCCCTGAGCTCTGCCGGAGGCTGCCGCCTGCCCTAGAGCCCAGCCTGGCCTGAGGACTAGGTCAGTGAACAGAGACCCGGCCCCAGGGCAGTTGGGCCAAGCACACCTGTCAGGAGGTCCACTCGGAGCTCCTGGAGAGCCAGCGGTTCTGGCCCGTTTCAGCCAGCAGGCCCTGGGCCCAACACAGGGACAAACGGCTCCACTGAACCCAGGCCTGCCCCCAAGAATCTCAGTCCCAGCAGGCGGGGACCGACAGACAGCCTCCACAGGTGGCTGGGTTTCCCGGTGTCCTGAGAGGTGACCTGGCCATGCTGGAGTCTCCATGACTGAGGAAGGAACTGGAGTCCGGATCAGAGCCGCTGCAGGAGGACCCACACGAAGACCTGGGAGGCCAGCTCAGGCGTCCTGTGTGACAACAGGAGGCTCAGGGCACAGCTGGAGAGGCAAGAGTCCGTCCTGTGCCGACCGACCAGGCCGTTCACAGAGGTGGGACAGCTGACCTCACGCCACGTGGGTTTGGGCCACAGTACAGGCGAGGGAGGTAAAATCCTGACCACGGCCAGGTAGGAGGCTTCTCCCTGTTCACCGCAGCTGGTTTTCAATCGGGAATAGCCCACCTACTAAGATCAACTTAACAAACGGTAAGGAAGTAAGACTGTGATGAGGGGGAAAGTCCTTGTGCCCATCTCTGTTCTTGGGGCAGGTAGACAAACAGGAGCTGCCCACAGAGGCCACAGATGGACACAGGTGCACGGGTTAATGGACAAGACATGGCCAGACCACAGGCAGAGGACACAACACCTTGTCCGGAAGGCAGGTGGCGGGTGGACTTGCCTCTGCTGGAGCTAGCCCCTAAGGCCCTAGACAGACAGAACGGCCACGCGACCCCAGCCCCATCTGGGAATGGTCAGGGGCCCCACTAACACTCAGCAGCCCATCTGTAGTGGCCAAGCTCCATCCACTCTGCCCACCTCAGCAGGGGACCCAGACACCCCGGCCAACCCAGAGGCAGGCCACTGGGCCACCCTTTAGGATGCCACTCCTGGGCCACCATTTGTCCCAGGCATTGGAAAACCCTCTTAGACTTGGCCCCCAGCAGAGCTTTTATTCCAATTTCCTTCATACTGACCAGAGATGTGGGACACAGGAGATCAGGGACCCAGTGTCCAGTAACCTGCTCCCAGCCCTTCCCGATTATCCATCTCCACCTCCTCGTTTGCTGTCTTGGAACCCTGTGGGTCCTCTTGAGAGTCCCCCTTTGCCCTCTTTCAGTCTTTCACTGGGAATTGAACCCACGAAGACTCTACCCCTGAGCCACATCCCCAGCCCTTTTTATTTTAAGTTGGGTCTCACTAAATTTCTGAAGATGTCCTCAAACTCATGATCCTCCTGCCTCAGCCTCCCAAGCTGCTGGGATTACAGGTGTGCACACCATGCCCAGCTGCCTTTGACATTCTTTCCTTTTTTTTCAATTGTGATATATATGAAAAACTTACCTTTTTTAGTTTTGTTTCCATCCTGGGATCTAACCTAGGGCAAGCACTCTGCCACTGAGCCACATCCCCAAATCCACCATTTTGGTCCTTTTTTTAAGAGCACAGCTCAGTGGCATTGAGTGCATCCACCACAGTGCAGCTGCCACCTCCGACCAGCTCCAGAACTTTTTCATCTTCCTAAACTGAAACTCGGTCCCCACGAACACTGTCCCCACAAACAGGGCCGCTCACTCACCACACCACCTCCGCTCAAGACTGAGGTATCACACAGGCTCTGTCCTTCTGTGTCTGGGCTCTTCCCTCAGCAGAATGTCCCCAGGGTCCGTCCAGCATGGGTCGCCGGAGGTTGCTGATGGTTCCACAGAAACCCTCCACCAAAACGCGGGAAGGGCCAGGGGCCAGAGCAATGAGGAGGGGGGGGGTCCCCAGGGGGTTCAGAGATGGGGGTCCTGAGACACAGGTAGCAGCTGGGAGGAAAGACCAAGTCTAGCCTCTCAGGCTTGCTGTCTGCCGGCCCATGGACTCTCCTCCCTCCCCGACTGCAGCATGGGGGTGCGGGCGGGTGGACTTGCCTCTGCTGGAGCTAACCCCTAAGGCCCCAGACAGACAGAACGGCCACGTGACCCCAACCCCATCTGTAAAGCATGCACCCCACACTCTGCAGGCCTCAAGGTGCCGTGGCTGTTGGGACTTGCGCTTCCTGGGACATGGCCAGCTTTGCAGCATCTGAAGGGAGCCAGATGGTCATGGGGTGCTGCACGAGTGCCCACAGCACAGGTGGCACAGGAGCCACCACTGGGCCCTGGCCTTGAGACGGCCACGTCCCCCCAGGCCCAGGAGCAGGCTCTACAGCACTCCTCCCTGGAGTGCCCACCCATCTGCCACCACTTCTATCAACCCGCGATGAACTGGGGCAGCAGGGGGAGAGCAGGGGGAGAGGGTGGGAACAGAGCCGTGCAGGCAGGCGCACTCCTGTTCTGAGGCCAGAGGAGCCAGCAAAGGTGACCCACGTGGAGGACGCCTGCTCCTGGACGGAGGCGGGGGTGGAGGGAAGCCTTGTGCCTGATGGGGGAGTCTGCCTCCTGGGGAGGAGAAGAGGAAACAGCCTCCTTCGTGGGGAAAGCCCGGGCTGGGGTGCAGCCTACGGGCAGAGCACTGGCCTGGCTTCGAGCCTCAGTGGGAAAAAAGTAAAAGAACGGCATTCTCTGTGGCCAGGACCAGCCTGCTGCCCTGGCTTGAGGTCCTGCCCTGGCCCCTTGAGGGGCATGCTCACCGAGTCCATCTTCTCCCGGCCTCCACCTCACTCTGAGGCTGATTAAATTAGTGAATGCAATCACAATCTGAAGCGAGTTAATTGAGAGAATTTATTTGGGCCTGACAGTTTTATGCATGTTTGATTAAGTATTATAGGGTTTGTTTTTGATTTTGCATAATTTAACTTTAAATCCTGCACTGGGGGGCCCATCAACCATTAACGACCAAAATAAACCTCTTTTCAGATGCATCCATTTATGATTTATTTCTGAGTGCAATATCTTCCAGATTTTTTTGGTGCTGTTTCCAAAGTGACAAATATGTTTAAAGTAACATTTTGGGCCATCCCACTCATCCTATAAATCCTCCAGAATGCATACAATTCATTAAAAGTTTTGAAAGAAGTACAAGTTAGCATTTATACTGCAACAAGTGACACATAAATGCCTGCGTTTGTCTTCCAAGCAAGCCGTAAAATATACCTGCTAGCCGGTTCCCCGGAGCCTGCACATCACCCACGCTCTGGGGTGATGATCAGCCTTGTCACAAATCTTCAGTCCTGTCAAAGTGAAGCTGCTCAGTCAGGAGTTCAAGTCGAGTCTTTTGTGAAATTAGCACAGAGGCCTCAGAGCCCAGGCCTGGGTCTGGGACGCGGGCAGCCCTGGGAGAGGGAGCACCAGCCTCCTGAGACCCCTTCACAGCTGGGTCTGGGTGTTGGGAGGACGTGCCCACCTAACACCAAGGGGGGTCCACAAGGAGACAAGAGCAGCCCTGCCCTCCAGGGCCTCTCACTGAGGCCTGCTGTTTCTCGGCCTCCCAGGGGCAGCGCTGAGTCTGTCCTGGCCCGGCCTTGGCAGAGGGCTTCCTGCCATAGATTCCCTGTTTTCCCTTTTGGTGCTGAGGAGGATCCCGGGCCTCACTCATGTTGGGCAAATTCTCTACCCCCAGCCTTACCCCAGCCCCAGGGAAGATGAAGGAGTTGCCCTAGGTTAGATCCCAGGGATGTTCCCTGGACCAGGGCTGGTCTGTGATCTGGCCAGGCCTGCTGCCCCCCAGGGCCCTGGAGCCTCCGTTCTGAATGCCCAGCACCAGGCCGCACTCTAAGCAACAGCCAAGCGCACATGGGGCTGCTCTGCGGCAGGAGGTCTCTGTCCCAGGGAGGAGCTCAGGCCACTGGAAAGACGGGCACAGGTGAGCCATCACGTGGAGGGAAAGGTGGGGCGCGGAGGAGGGGGTCCATGGCCCTGGGCCTCCACCTGAGGAAGCAGGGGGCTGTTGTGGGTGTAGCTCCCGGTCACCAAGAGGGCTCTCTGAGCAGAGCTCTGGCCTGTGCTGTGGCCAGCAAGGCACAGAGCGTTGGCACAGGTCCTGCCCCTCACGACCCTGTGACCTTGAGCAAGTTACTAGTCCCTTGGTCTCCTGTAAAAGGGGACAGGAGCAGCCATCGGCTGTGGTACCCAGTGCCCTTGGGTTCAGTGACACGGAGACCAACAAGTGCCTGGTACACGCACAGCCAGTGTGCTCCCTTCTCAGGCTGGCCACCCGCCCCAGGACAAGGCAGCCAGGAGCAGTGACGAAGCCCCCCTCGCAGGGGAGGGGTCTAAGCGAGAGGTTTGTTGCCCTCAGGCCCTGCACAGCCATCTCCTCCCTCTGCCCTCACGTGGTCACCCTCTGGTGTGCCTCTGTCCTGACCACTGGTCCTAGGTGACCTGAGTGCCAGGAATACACAGGGTCACTGTTGGTTGTATTAATCCGAGTGTGTGTGGAGGAAAGACCATAAGCAACGTGCCCTGATGAGATGTGAGTGGCAGAACTGCGGCCAACTGCGGCCCAGGCAGACCTAGATAGTGACGTCAGCGTCTGCACTGCTGCAAGCACAACTGAACTAGGACTTAAATCCCAGACTCTGGGGGGCGATGGGACCAACAGGACCTGGACAGAGAAGGAGGTCTCGGTCTGGTCTCCCCACCAGACTCCTCCAGCTTGAATCTAGTTCCAGCGACCCTGACTGAGGACCCATGTCGGGTGAGCATCTGGGACTCTTGGGTAGCCTCAGTTAGGACTCAGAATCAGGATGTGTGTCTGAAGTGTGATGCGCATCAATAAAATAGACCTGACTGAACCCAGCTGTGCCTCAGACTGAGACACTAACAACCGCTCGTCACACTAGTGGATCACGGTCTTAGTCAGCTTTCATTGTTGAGACCAAAAGACGTAGAACAACTTAGAGGAGGAAAAGTTCATTTTTGCTCGTGGTTTCAGAGGCTCAGTCCATGGCTGGCCGGATCCATTGTTCTGGGCCTGAGGTAGCGCAGAGCATCATGGAGGAAGGGCCTGGCAGACAGCTGGTCATTCATGGTGGCCAGGAAGCAGAGAGAGCGCAAGCTACAGGCCAGGGACACAACATAACCCCAAAGGCACATCCCCGGGACCCAGCCTCTCCAGCCGCACCCTACATACTAGCTGCAGTCCCCACCAGCTAGTCTAGTCCAGGGGATGACCCACTGAGGCAGCCGCGGCTCTCACAGGCTATCATCTGACCTTGGAGCGTCCTGGCTGTCTCTCATGAGCTTCTGGGGGATACCACAGATCAACCATAGCAGGGCCCATCCTAGGGAGCTTTGCACGTGTTGAGGGTCAGGCTTTAGCACAGGAACGAGAGACACAACTCACTCCATAGCAGCACCTCGAATGTCTCCAGTTCTGTCGTCAGACTGACCCATGCCAAGGTGGGTCAGGCTCAGGTCTCTCGGGAAGCTCCAGAGAGGATGCCCGAGGGCTAGCCCTATGCAGCCTCACAGGGGCTCAGGGTCTGTTCCCAGATGGCTGGCTGTTGTGGAGGCCTCAGTTCCTCCTTAGCAGGCTGGGAGCAGGACTGCTAGAACACCCACCCAGCATGGCAGCTGAGGGGAGACTGCTTGTCTTCCGAGATCCCCGAGAGGGAGGCGGAAACCCAGGCATTCTGCGGCCCAGCCTCAGAAGTCACCACACCCCATCCGCCACACTTTTCTTTGGTACTGGGGTTGAACCCACAGTGCCTTACTCCTGCACTTACAGTTCAGATGGCCGGCTGGTCACCCACTGGCGCCCCTCTCATGGCCTCCCCATGAGACTTCCCAGCATAGCAGCTGGTGCCCAGAGGGAGCAGTGCCCAGGAGGCTGAGAGAACAGCCGGCTTCTCTGAGAGCCCAGAACCACACAGCACAGTCCTCTGGGCCTCCTCTGACTCCAGGCCAGTCGCTAAGGTGGACCACCATGGGTGGGGAGTAGACTCCTACCTTGATGGCAAGCGGGAGGGGCTGCAGAAGAGGCACCGGTGGCTGTCCAGGAAGACAGCGTGTCCTTCACATTGTCCTGTCTTGGGCCCCTCAGCACTTCTTGGAAGCGGGGTGGGGTGGAGGGGGATTATCATTGAGCTTGAAGCCACACTGGGCCTCCCCCAGGGGGATCAGTTTGAAAATGACCCTGGAGAACTCATGACTTGGGAACCTGAGGCAGGAGGATCTGGGAGCCTGAGGAAGAAGGATCACAAGTTCAAGGTCAGCCTTGGCAGGTTTGAGCAACTTAGTGAGACTGTGTTTCAAAATAAAAACTAAAAAGGGCAGGGGTGTGGCTCAGTGGTACAGTGCCTCTGGGTTCACTCTCCAGCACACACACACACACAAAAAAGACTTTGGGAGATTCTGGATGGGGCTCAGCAGCAGAGGCTTGCCCTGCCTGTGCAAGGCCCTGGGTTCTATCCCCAGCACCACCAATTAAAAAAAAAAAAAAAAAAAGGCCCAGGAGATGTCACTTGTCTCCCTTTCCCTCCCCCTCACAAGCCCTTCAGTGGGCCACAACCGATCTGGCAGCAAGACCTGGTCATGTCAGGCCCAGAAGTCACCTGGCTAGGCAAAGCGCCAGGTGTCCTTATCCCTGCACCCACCCCCAGCTGGCAGATGGTATGGGGGCAGGTGCAAAGCTCTCCCAGGCCGGCAGGCAGGACCCCTCCTCTCAGCTCCCCCAGGCATGGGCAAGCCTGCCCAGCACCTGTGTACCCATGGAGCGAGGGACTGCCTGCTCAAATTGTGGACTGGTGGCTGTCCCTGGCCAGGCCAGGCCAGGCCAGAGGTATTGTAGGCACAGTGGGCCAGTGAGTCCCTGAGGCAGCTGCTCACCTCTGCCACTCTGCTGCGAAGGCGCTAAGCAGCCACAGGCCCTGCACACGAGCGCGTCAGTCCCGCCTGCATCCATCCCAGCCCAGGCTGAAGGCCTCCCTGGCGCCCCTCCCCAGCCCCATCCCCGCTTCTCAGGCCATCCCAGCAGGTGGCGCCAGGCCTGCGCCCAGAGCTACACTGGGAGGAGTGAGGACCGAGGTGGGGACCCTAGCTGCCTTTCCACAGCAAGAGAAGCTGCTGGAGGGCCTTTCGAGCAGGCCACTGAGCTGCACAGGGCACACTGGGAGGGCCCAGCTGTGGTCAGGTCCTGGGCTGTCACCTCCCGGGGTAGAAGAGGAACCGAGGGAGGCTGGGGGCCAGGGAGGTGGTGACACAGGGCCGCAGGTGACGTCACAGAGGCAGGCAGGTGGAGGAGGGACAGAGACTCACACAAGGAAGGCATGAAGGGGCAAGTCAGCGACAAGCCACCCCAGGATACGCGGCAGCTGGAGGGGAGACAGAAATGCCCCAAAAACCATCAACCCGAGGGCCGCAGACACACAGCCCAGGGAAGAGGTGCATTTTAAGAGGCTTCTTAAAAACCCGTCGCCCTTCACCTGCTGCTGGGAAGTTTCCAACGCTCCCTGGCTACGCTCAGCTCCACCATGGTGGCAGGAGGACCAGGGCCACACACCACCAAGCTCCTCAGACCCTTCCACAAGACAGGGGCCAGTGTGAGCACGGGACAGGCAGGGAGCTACGGGGAGGCTGGGGCTCTGCAGGGCAGCCAGAAGAGTGCCAAAGGAGCGGCCACAGCCAGAGTCAGTCCTGAGGACAATAAGAGAAGGCCCGCACTGGCTCCACAGGGACCAGCAGGCCTGAAATTAGTCCCAGGTGGAGGAACTTGCACTTCTGCAGCTCCCCACCCAACACCCCTGCCCAGGTCACACCAGTCTCTTTCTCCTGGGGCTCTCACCACCCTCCAGCCCTGACACCTGGACCTCTGAGTGAAGGATGGGCAGGGGTTGGCCACACACGCTGGTGGTGTTGGCAACGACCTGGGGCCGGGGCCAACTGGATAGGTGCCTGACAGGAGAGTCAGGGCCATTAGCTACAGACAAGGTGACAGGGTAGTGGGACAGACCTCAGAGCAAGACCAAACTGGCCACATCCCTGAAAAGCTCACCAGGGGACCTGAAGTCCCCATCTGGAGGCCTTGGGGAGGGTCCTGGTCTCCATGAAGAGATTCTAATGCAGGGGTGTTGTGGCCGCTCCAAGTGATACATGCCTCCTTAATTTCTCCCCCCAAAGCTTTTTTATAACAGTGAAAAGAATAGGCACAGAAATGTGTAAAAAAAAAAAAAAAAAAGTGAAAATCACCTCTGAAACTAAAGTAAATGAAAATGCTCTGCAGACATCCCCCTGCCTCAGGACCTCACCCGAAGAACGCACCCACAGCCCTGGTGGGCCATCCTCACAGGCCTGCTTCACCTGGCTTGTGCGGTCCACCCAGGTCTCTCAAGAGTGGGCGCAGATGGCAATGACTTCACCCATCCTTAGATCAATCAGTCTCTTGGGACTGATGCCACCCACAGCCCTCAACAGACCCTCACAACACCCGGAAGGTAGTACTGCTCGTCTGAAAGGAGGGCAGTCTGTGCCACCCCGTCCTGGGCCTTGGCCTATGGTGAGTCTGCACACCTGCCACCCACCTGCCATCTACCCTCATCCTTCCTCACTGCAAGATGGTGGACACCTCCAGCAGGTTGTTCTATTCATGTTTCCCACCGAGGGGCAGTGTGGGTGGATGTCCTGCTCTGGAGTCAGCCCTGTACTCTTCCCCAATTATGCACAACAGGATGTGGGGGGCTGAAAGGGCTGGAGCCAACGGCTGTGGGGTCACTAAGGGAGAGCCAGGGAGCCCCAAATGAAGGCACAGGCCAGGGGAAGAGCTGCTCCACAAGGTGACTGCTGCTCCATAGGGTGACCGCCTCCAGTGTGCGGGAAGCCCAGAGTGGCAGACAGGCAGCCTCCTGCTGGCCCATACCTCGTCCAGGCCAGGGACACAGCCCAATGCTGCACGAGAGGCAAGCACTGGTTGGTCTGATCTTAACAGGCCCTTAAAACAGACAATTAAATCCAGCCATCAGGGCCCTGTTTCACTGTTTCCGTGTTCACATGTGTACAGTGTGGGGAAGCATTCGCCCAGGCTTCTCTGGGGAGAGCTCCGCTGGTCACTGAAGAGCCGGCTCCTGGTGCTCTCCCAGGGGCCCTCATGGTCCAGTCAGTTTTCAGACTCCAGCTCAGGCTGGGTAAAGGCTCTCTGGTCCTCAGATGGGCCTCGCCCTCTCCTGCACAGTGCAGACTGAGCCAGCCCCCAGCCCCAGGTGGCTCTTCCAGCTGCTGGGAGCCCTTATTTCAAGGGCCTCCGCCCAATAGCCTGTCGCCCAACTCTGCCACCTGAACAGCCTGCACCCTGTGACTGGACCGCAGTGGGCCAGAGGGTCAATGAGGGAACCCTGAAGGGCCACAGCTTTCCAGACTCACCATGGGTGGTCTGACCCTGTGGACATTTCCAGCATACCCCCTGTCCACGACCTCTGTCACCTGCAGGGCCTTGGCAAGGTCATTACTGCTGGCCTGCAGGACCCACCCTCATTCCTTCCTTTTATATTTTTTGTGTTACGGGGAGTGACCCCAGGGACGCTCTACCACTGAGCTCCATCCCCAGCCCTTTTCATTTTGAGACAGGGTCTTCCTAAGTTGCTCAAGCTGGCCTCGAACTTGTCATCCCCCTGCCTCAGCATCCCGAACCGCTGGGATTACAATTAGGGTCACCACGCCCGACCCAACTTCCCTCTGGGGCTCTAGGGAACCCCGCGCGGTGTCACACCCAGCTCGCCGCCGACAGCCCTGGTAAACCCGCTCGGCTGCTGCACTGCCCACCGCCGCCCGGCCTCGGGCAGTCTCCCGTCTCTGGGGAGCAGCTCATACCGGGTCAGCCCAGCTCCCCCGCAGCGTCGAGGACGCGCGCGCAGAACTCTCC
>NW_026000052.1:1776790-1792753 GCF_001458135.2 Marmota marmota marmota
GCGCAGGCGCGTGGCCCCCTGCGCCCTGTGGCATTCATGGGCACCGGGAGGGTGGCCGTGTGGTGGTCTGCAGGGAGGCTCGTGGTGTGGAGCACCCGGCACCTGGCGCGCAGCCTCGTGCACCTGCCGGCTCCGCTGTGCTGTCTCGCAGCCACCAGTGCACCTGCCGAGGCACGGGGTGGCAGGAGCAGAATGGAGCCCTCTGCCAGCAGGCGCACTACCCCAGCTGCGCGGGGTACAGTGACACGCCCAAACGAGGGCGTTGTCCTGTCCCCGCAGCGACTGGAGACTGGGTAAAGCTTTGCAGAAGCGCCCGGACTGGGCACGGGACGGATCAGGGTGTCCGCCCCCTGAGTGCCTTTGGCTGCGCAGCCATTTGCTCTGGACCTGTGTCCGGGAGGGGGAGCTAGACTGAAGTCCATCTGAGGACGTGGAAGCTTTTGGCTGCCGTGTTACTAACTTTCGTTATCGGATTTTCTACATCCTGAACTCTCAATTTGCTGTTTCCTTCCACAGATTGTCGAAGCAAGTTGTAAATGGCATTTACTAGGTGCAACTAGAGAGCCATGTGCCATTTTCTCCTTTCTTTTGGAGCCCAGTCTGAAGGGCTGCTGCATCCCGTGGCAAACAGCATGGACCCAACACTGTGGCCCTGCTTTGCCATGACACCCCCAGGTATCCTCCCTGGTTCAGGCAACCCTGGGAGGATAGAGTTGTTGCCCCCCTCCTTCCTCTCCCCTGCTTACAGAGCAGGAGCCTGTGCTCAAGTAACCTGCCCCAGAATATTCCTAAGAAATAACACCACCAGGGCTCAGGCCCCACCAGGTGACTCCAGAGTCCCCATCTATCTGCATCCTGTCCCTCATCCTAATCTTATTATTCCTTGTGGAATGGCCTTCAAGGACTGTTGTCCCTGAAATCCGCAGAAGTCTTGAGCAATAGTAGACATACAAAATTAAAGCAAGACAAATCTAGAAAATGGTGACTGTGAGAAGCCTTTGGAAAGGAGTGAGCTTAGCCAGACTCTGCTTGTCTGGACCCCAACCGTTTTGTCACTGACTGCTCTCAGGGAGGCCCTCTTGGGTGAGGGGGCCATGGTCACTTTCCTGGCCTTGCTCAGCATTGTGGGTAAAGTGCCACTTTTGGATTTTACATTGTGGGTCCCTTGGAAGAATCCTCAGGAGGGTTTGTAAAAAGGAAAGGTGGGGACTGAGTCCCAGTTCTGAGCCCCAGGCCTGGCATTTGAGCCTGCTTGGCGGGCTGATTTCTCAGGGAGAGACACCCTCACCGTGTCCTCTGACTGACTTGATGCCCTCCTTGTCTCTCCCCCCAGGACCACGCCTCTTCTGAGGTCTCCAAGGCCTAGGCGCCCATGACACCCATGCTGACTGCCTCCTGGAGGCTGCACCGCCACTACGAGCTAGCGCCGCCGCCGCTGCCGCCGGGGCCAATGCCTGTCATGCCCATCCCACGACGGGTGCGCTCCTTCCACGGCCCGCACACCACCTGCCTGCACGCAGCCTGCGGGCCAGTGAGGGCCTCGCACCTGGCGCGCACCAAGTACAACAACTTTGACGTGTACGTCAAGACGCGCTGGCTTTACGGCTTCATCCGCTTCCTGCTCTACTTCAGCTGCAGCCTCTTCACTGCCGCGCTCTTCTGCCTGCAGTACCTGGGTGTGCGCGTGCTGCTGCGCTTCCAGCGCAAGCTGTCGGTGCTGCTGCTGCTCCTGGGCCGCCGGCGGGTGGACTTCCGCCTCATGAACGAGCTGCTCATCTACGGCATCCACGTGACCATGCTGCTGGTCGGGGGCCTGGGCTGGTGCTTTATGGTCTTTGTGGACATGTGAGGGCGTGGCCTCCGCCTGACTTTCTTGATTGTGCCCGCTGCGGGTTCTGTTCTTGGTGGGGTGGGCTGGTCAGGGCATTGTGCACCCGCGTCCTATAGGCGACCACTGCAGAACATGCTCCCCTTTGGGGGAGAAAAGGGCTGAGACTATTCTGTGATAGGAACCACTGCCCCTCTGGCTGGCCTCTGTGCCCCCTGCCGGCTGGGCTTCCGGCTCTGCGGTGGTCTGCTCACCTCCTTCCAGGTCGACCTGTGGGGTGGCTTCTGTCTGTTCTACACTTTGAGATTCTCTGTGACACACACCCCACAGTTAGGCCCTACCAGTGGTTTGGGAGACCTGGACACGGGTGTACTGCCCAGGAGCAGATCTGGACAGGGTGCCCCCTGGCTGCTCCGCCCCCTTCCTGCACACCTTCAGCCCATCTTGGCCTTGGTCAGTGTTGGACTCCACTGGCAGACACTGCACTGTCTCACAGCTGCCCACTCCCTCCCACCTGCCTGTCACCCTGAGGGGCCGTGTGGGTCCCCTTGGATTGCTCAGATGCAGTCCGGCTGGAGTGCAGACAGCCTTGGCTGGTCCCTGGCGCAGGGGCATCCCAGAGTGTGTGGGAGCCAGGTAGAGCTCCCTCTACCTCCACCCGGCCAGGCCTGCTGAGAATGTCCCCTGTACTGCCTGCTGCTGCAAGTGTGGGGTGTCTGGGGAGCAGGCTTTTGGCCTGTCTTCCTGTGAGACAGCACCCAGCACTGAGACCTGCCTTTCTGGAGCAGGTGCCGGGGGTGGGCCAGGCCCACCACAGAGAGCCTCCCCCAGCGCTGTCCCCACCCTGCTGTGGCTGTTGAAGCATCCAGGTGTGAGAGAGCGTGACTGAGGGACAGGCAGGGTGTCCTCGGAGCAGGGAGCACCTGGGCCCCGATCTAGCCTCCTGTGTTGAAGGGGCTCTGGTCAGTTATGCGAGGTGTAGGACACTAGCCTGACTCTGAGGATGGCTACTTGGTCAATACTTGCTTCACCCCAAGTTGTCCCCACTTCCTGGGTTGGATGGTGGCCCCTTTAAACTTGCCCTGCCAGACAGACCAGTGGCCAGGGGATCTGTGAGGACAGTTGTGTGCCACTGAAGAGCAACTTAGGGAAGCAGAAGCTCCTGGCCACAGATGGCGCTGTAGTTTGTAGCCAGCCTCCGTCCGCTGCTCTTCCAGAGGGAGGCTCCAGAGGGCCCCTGTGAGCCGGAGGGCAGGCTCAGAGCTTCCCGGCCCCGCTTTTCTCCTGCTGCAGAGAATCTATTGCACTAGGTCATGCGCTTTCGTCAAGCCAAGCTTTGTTTACGCTCACTGACTCCTGTCACAGAACCGGCAGAGCCCCTCCAGGGCATAGGAGGAGGAGGTGCGTGCTCCAGAGCCCAGGAGGGGCTGGCTGTGCTGCCTTGAATGTAAACACCATGCCAGGCAGGACCGCTGCGTGCTGCACCCCGCTGCCCAGTGTCCCGAGTGCCTGTCGATTCTTAATGAGATGAGCCACCTGCATTAAACCTATTTTTTTAACACATTGATGGAGTGATTGCATAAAGCTCAGAATATTTATTTGCTTTTTAAGGATATAATCACCGACCAAAAAGACCACAGACTACAGGAGTTTCTCTTCGTGAGGAACGTGGCCTCTGTGGAGTGGAAGTCCACACTCTGGTCGTTCCACCCACAAAGACTTCTTACAGCCCTGAGGCTGCCACCACACCTGATTTCAGCCATTATGGCCAGAAAGTTACAGAAGGGAACAGGTTAGTGACAGAGAGACCCTCCCATTGTTTCTGGATGAGACAACTTTGTCCCAGGGCAGCATGGGAACAGAGGGGCCAGGTTTGAGTATCGGGGCTTCTGACCATCCTGCGTGTCCCAGGCTCCAGATGCAGTGGGGTCCTGGGGGTGTCGAAGCTGGGCCCGGGTCAGCCAGGCGTGAGGGTGGCTGTGCCCACGATGGACCCTGCTGGGCCACTCAACATGCCCAGGGAGACACCACCTTCCTAGCAGCTGCTGGCCGGCCTTGTCTTCCGCGGGTCTGGGGAATCTTGCTGTTTCCACAGTGCTGGGGTCAAGCCCAGGGTCTTGCACACAGGACGGGCGGGTGCTGAAGCACTGAGTCCTGTCCTCGTGCCCACTGTTAACCAGGCCGCCTCTGTCCAGACTGCACAGGGGCTGCTCCATCCACACTGCAGTGCAGGAGCCACCAGCCCCACGAGGCCACTGAGCATGTGGGCCCAAGGTGACTGAGGTCCCTTTCAAGGAGCCTCCTGGGGCTGCACGAACCACAGCTCTGAGGCAGCCCAGGCTATTTGGGCACTGACCACAGTGGTGGCACACAGACCTGGCAGAGCTGTAGGACTGGATAAGCACACCTGGGGGGCAGGCCAGGGACCCCCCAACAACGGCTGTGCTTCCATCGGTGGGGACACAATCGAGAGCTATGTCCTGGGCCTGGGAATTCCTCTGAAATGCCTTATTTAGAGCAAATCTATTTGCTCATTAAGGACTCCCAAGTCCCTGTGGAAAAAATGGGGATGGCCAGCGTCCTTGGAGGGCACAGCAGTGGGTGGGGAGGAGTAGAGGGCAGGGGAGGTGCTGAGACAGACCCGGCCTGGGAGGGTGGTGGTGCCAGCTCTGCAGGAGGTGGCTTAGGGGACAGGTTTGACCTCACTTGAGCAAACTGTCCATCCAGCTGCCTCCCCACCCCCTCAAGTGGCCCAGACTGCCTGTGAGGTAGAAATGGTCAGGAGAGGCAGAGGGACATCTCCGAGGCTGGGGAGGGAGTGGGCAGGAGGCCACCTGCTATCAGATAGGTGGTGGGGGAGAGCAGGGACATGAAGACCAAGAGGCCACCCCACAGGGAGACCTGCCCAACCCAGGTGCTGGCTGAGAGGATGCCGGTGACTACAGCCAGGCAGTGGTGGTGGGTGGGCAGCAGGTGGAGCAGTGTGGGAGAGGCGCTGAGGCCTGAGCCATCTTCCTGGCGTGTGGAGCAGGGGGGAGGAAGCAGCCCGGGGCCAGACCACCAAGAACATACCCAAGGCAGAGGTCCCATGTCCACGGGTAGCTGCGGGGCTGGCGGTGGAGTTGGGGCTCTGGGGAGGGTGCTCCTGGGCAGGAGGTGGGAGGAACAGGATCCCAGCAGAGGAGGAGGAGGAGCAGAGGACAGCAATGAGGGGTGCAGTGGGGGACGAGGAGGGGCCAGGGCCACAGCCACCTGCCATTGACTGTGTTGGGTTTGCTTTCCAGCCGGTCCATGGGCAGGGGTTCAAGCCCAGCTTTCTTCCATTGTCCACCACACAGGACAGCCTCACCCACCCACCTCCTGGAGTGGAGGACATGGGGTCTGTGGAGATGAGGAAAATCCAGACCCAAGGAGCCAGCAGAGGGCAGGGGTGGCAAGAAGGCTGGAGCTTGGGGATTTCTAGAAATGAGATGCTCACTGGAGACAGGCCAGGGGCTGCCCAGTCCCCAGGCACAGGGTGGATGGTGAAGTCGTCTCTGTGCCCTGTCTGCAGCCCTTGGCAGAGACCCAAAACAAACACAGGGGCAAGAGGTGACCTTCCCTGGTGGAGGGGCAAAGTCTCAGCGGGGTGGGGGGTGTGAGCAGGGTGCCTGGTCTGACAGCCCCCCAGGAACATCCCCAGTGCTGCTGCAGGCACTGAGGAGCCAGCGTCAAGGAGCTGACCTTGGGAAGGCCCTGTCCCTGCCAGTGTACGAGGGGGGAGGGCGGGAGCGGTGGCTGCGCGCCTTCCAGTGCTGATTCAGCGTTTCCCGGGGAGGGGAGCTGAGCGGTCCACAGTGGCCAGCCTGCTTTTCTCTTCTCCCTTTTTGGCCTTGTTTGGAAGAAGGGTCCCTCTCTGCACCAGCTCCTCCCAGGAAGGCCCTTTCCTCCTCCCGCAGCGGCTTGGAGCTGGGCACTGGCTCCTGGGAAGCAGCATTCCCAGGCGGGTGCGCGGCAGGGGCAACTGTCCAGGAATCCCCAGCAGTCTGGCTGCCTCCCGACAGTTCCCCAAAGAGGGAGCTGCCCCCCAGCATCCTTGCCCCAGCTGGGACTGTTCGGGAGCCGCTGATTCAGCTCCAGGGCCCTGTGCCCCTCCCCCACCCAGCTGGGCAGTGTGCCTGGGCTGCTGGCAGCTGTGTCACACGGGACCTCGGGACCTCGGGCTGGGTGGTGTGGCTCTAGGTGTGTGGCCCACGCTGCGCCTGGGGGTGGGGTGGCCACCTGAAGCTGCGGAGCTTGCAGGTGCCGCTCCCTGTGGCCCGCTCCCTGCCCCCATGGCCCTCATACTGTCATCCCAGAGCCTCCTTCAGGGTGTGGGTGGGCACCGAGGCAGGAGCTTGTCTGGGGGCCTCTGGCTGCAGTCCTGATCCAGCTCTCAGCAGCTACCAGCCCCCACCAGGGCCAGTCTGCAGAGCCCAGGTCAAGTTGGGCAGAGGTCCTCTGTCCATCTCTGGCTAGGACAGCCGTGGCCACCTGCCCTCCTGACCAGAGCTGGGGGCTGAAGAGGCCGGAGTGCCCTGTGCTGAGTCTCATCCTGAGCTAGCCAGGGCAGCAGCTGGGGTCCAGGGGTCTCCCAGGGCGTGGGAGCGCAGCAGGAACGAGCCAGGACCCCCAAGGGCCCTGCACGCTGCTTCGCCTGGTGCAGATTGGATTTGCTTCTAACTGTGGGCACAGGGTCAGGCCAGGGGGGCTGGTACGGGCCACTGACCCAAGCCAGGGCTTGGGGAAGGAAGAGGCCAATTCTGGTTGGGAAGTGGAACCTGTCACCGGCTTGAAGCATCCATGTGAGGCCCCAATGCCCCTGTCATAGTGCAGCTATGGGAAGGGGACAAACACCTAGACAGAGTTGGGAGAGGGTCCAGTGAGGGGCCAGAGCTGGGGGGGTGTGGGAGGCTGGAGGAGCCAGCAGCGGCTCAGGGGGAAGTGGTTAGGTGGGGTCAGGTCACAGGAGCAAAGCGGGGCGGGGGGCAGTGGGTGGGAAGGGCAGTTCTGCTCCACCCTCCAAGCTCTGAGGCGGCCGCTGAGTTGCCACCTTGGCCATCAGCTGCATATCGACCGCCATTCACGGATAGGCTTTCTGCTTTCTCAGAATATTAATGACATCCTGCTGAATGCCACATGAATATTCATCCAGAGATCAATCAAGTCCAGGCTGGCCGATGGCACCTGGAGATGGCTGGCTCAGCCAGGTGGCCCGACCCGCACTCTACGGTGGGTGTGGCTGGGGGTCCCTGCCACTCTGTCAGGGGTCCCTCCTCTCTCTGGACAGTCTGGATGGACATTCCTGCTCTACGGCCACCCTGAGCCTGGGAGCCAGGAGCTGGGGACCCCTGGAAGACTCAGGTTTTGCAGTGGGTGCTGCCTCCCCAGAAGCCAGGCCAGTGAGTGAGGCCTTCCTGTCGTCTCTGGGGTCCGGAGCCAAGGACCAGCTCATGAAGCCCAGGTGAAGAGGTGGGAGTTGGCCCTGGGCAGATGGCCTGTTGCGCCAGGAGGACTCTGGTCTTCCTGGGAGCCCCCAGGTAGCCTTGGGTTGGTCTGGGGTCCCTGCACTTCCCCTGCTCACCCCCCCGCCAGCTACTCTGGCAGCTAAGTGCTCTCCTGAGCAGATTCACACGACAGAGCACGTGGGTTTCTGGCTCTTTCCTGTGGGCACGGCCGGTGCCTGTCCTGCCTCAAGTGCAGGCGTGGGCGCTGCTGCCCGCTGGGCTGCTGCCCTGGCTCCCTGCTGTGGATGAGGGGCGGCACGTTCAGCTTCAGCGGGGCGGCGGGCTGTGGGCTTGGCTGTGCCTTTCAGGACCGAGGGGGACTCTGCCCCCCGCCTGCCTGCCAGGGTGCGGAGCCCTTTGATAATGAAACCCAGGTATTAGTGTGGACTCATTATTTACAGCAGCACCATGACATCATAGGTACATGAATTATTTGTGTGTTTTTCAAATCGTGATGCGATAACCCCGTCTGTTTGCCCAGCTCCCGTAATGCACAGGCGTCCTAATGAACACCATTATCCCTCTGGACGCAGCCTGGAGGCAGTTCCTGCCTTTGCCACTGCCCGCGGGGCCATTTAGGGGGGCTGCAGCCTCGTGTGGCCCTCACCCCTCCTGCCGTAGCCAGGTGTGCCCGTCATGCCCACGTGTGTAATACCATATTACCCACCGTGCCTCCCTCTGTCCTGTGCTCCCTCTGGGTGCTCTCCAAAAGCACCAGGGGCTTGAGAAGCCCTAGGTGACACTAGCAGCCTTATTCCTGAGCTCCTGCCCAACACAGGTCTGCCCTACAGAGCTCAGGCAAGTGCCCCAGGGGCTGTTCCCGCACTTGGCCGCTGTCTTGGAGCCGATTAGCAGGAGGTGCAGCCTCCAGGACAGCTAACCCCAGGAGGCCAGGGCAGGGACTGGGAGGCTGGACCACAGCTGCAGCAGGGAGGCTGGCAGAGCTGCAGGAGGAGCTGTGGGCAGGGCCCAGGCCAGGCTGACCAGGGTAGGGCGCCATCCTGCCAGGGGCTGGGCAGGGTCAGAGCTGCACTGTGGGCTGTCCCTTCCCCTCCTTCCGCTAACACTTCCCCAGGGAAGGTGGAGGCCGGGGCTGCAGGCCTTCCTGGGGCTGATGACCCTCAGTAGCGCACACCCACTCCTGGGTCTTGTCCTCAGAGACGTGTCCCTGGGTTAGTGTCCTGAGGGTCAGCGTACAAGAAGATACCAGTCTTTTGACACACCAACCCTCTGAAAGACTGTTGGTGAATGAATGAGTGAAGACACACAACTGTCCCTTGTGTCCTTGAAGCCTGGTACATGGGCCTTCAACGCCCACTTTCTGAATGACCATGTGGAGGGTCACCAAGACCCCCATTGCCGGGTTTCTGTTCTCATGACTAAAAGGCTCAGGGGTCACTCTAGTTGAACTGGGCTGACTGGGCTGCATGAGATAACCTCACAAGAGACACAAATACCTTTTTGTTTGGGGTCGCTGTGACGGCTCTTCTGACCTTAAGGGTCCACAGGAGACAGAAAGAGGGAGAGCATGCGCTGACCCCTTTTATTGAGGAGAAGCTATTCAAATGAGCCAAGGGGTCAGGTTCAGGGGGCTGAGTCTATCCTCATGATGTCCACTGTCAGCAGGTGACTGACACCTGGGTAGGCCACACCCAAGGGCACAGTAAGAGAAGGGGACACACACAAGGCACTTCCATGGAAGATTCTGTCCTAAACAGGGCAAGGGGTTATTTAACAAAGGAACAGGTGAGCGTAGCTCCACCCATGGGGCTGTAGCAAGACACGCCTGGGTACGAGACACAGACCCTCGAACCCAAGAAGGGTGGGGAAAGCTCTGCCACATTTCTGTGACTGAGCGCCTCAGCACCCAGCCTGGGAGTGTGACCCAGTCACGTGCAAGGTTGGTCTCCCACACTCCATAAGCTGGTTTCTCAGGCAGGATGCCATGCTTCAGAGGGAGGAAGGGTGCTCGCCTTTTTCTGTGTTGTAGCTGCCCATCCTGGAAAGGTAGCCCCACTATTGGCCCTGGAAGTCCTTCCACTTGTCTTACCCAGGAATTTCTAGCTGTTGCCCCAGCCTGGACACCTTTCTGGGAAGTGTGTCCAGCTCTCTCCTGTGTCCTGCAAAGGACATTGGCTGTCCCTTGAGCTGCTACACCTACCCAAAGGACTTGGCCAAGACTCTGCCATCCCTCCTGGGAGGAGGTGAGTCACTGCAGCCTGCTCGACCCTCAACCTTCGCACTGAGGCAGCAGCTGCTTAACAGCTGCACTAAATGGTAGAGGGAAATTTAGGACAAAAGAGGAAGATTCGAGCATCCAATTTAAACCAGGGGGAGGCATACAGAAACCAAAATGGTCCTGCCCTAATTCCTGAGCGGAGGGAGCCGTGGGCTCTGCAGCCGCCAACAAGAAACCAAAATACTCACCCAGCTTCCTTCTGGGAAAGGGATCCAGACTCGCCTGGTGAGCCACAGGGGTCTGCAGAGCCAGCCTCCTCCTGGGGACCACGGGAACCCACATGCGCCCCAGGCACCACGAGTCCAGCACTGCAGGGCACTGTGTGCATCTGTGTAGGAGGCTCAGGGCAGAGGCCAGCAAGTGGGGGGAGGAGCCGACCCAGCTCTGGCCCCTCCAAGGCCTCCCAGAGCCTAGATGCCCCTGGATGTGTCTAAGCAGCGGGGCTGCAGCTTCCTGGCGGGTGGCGGAGGCCGTCTGGTCCTCCATCTGGGAGGGCCTCCCTTCTGCCTTATCCTGAGCTGTGGGTGGGATGGACCTTGCAACTGGCCAGCCCTGGAGCCTGAAGTGCCAGCCCCTGCTTCTCCGAGACCATGTTCCTAGCCCTGCGGATGCAGGTCACGCAAATACGGTGTCCACCGCAGCTGCTGGAGCTCCAGGACGGTGGCCCCCGCCAGCACCCAGGCAGGCTCGGCAGTGGTGGCTGCTGACCCTGCGCTGCCTGTGGTATCCAAGCCAGTGTCCCTTATGATGCCCCCTGTTCCCCAACCCAGCTTTCGCAGAGAGCAGCGGCTCCTTCGCAGGGGCTCCGGTCGCTCTGGGAGGCACCTGTGCTGGAGGCCTGGCCTCCCCTGCCGCATTCTCTGGTTCCTCTTCAGCTCTTCCTGCCCCATTTCCGGAGCCCACAGGCCGGGTCATGAGGCCAGTTGATGGTTGCAAAGTGCACCCCTCCTGGCCACCACTGAGTCCTGTGGGTGTGGAGGGCAGCGCTGGCATGCTGGGGTATGCCAGGGTGAACAGGCCAGCATGGCCCAACCGGAGGACACCTGGAGGCAAGGGCTCTGCAGAGGGCTGCACAGCGCCAGCCTCACCTGTAGCTGGCTGTGCCCACGCACCCTGGTCCCTCCTGTCCTGCAGGTGCTCCTGCAGCCTGTGCACGCTTGTCTGCGGTCATCCCTTGCCTACCCTCAGTACAGCCTACGAGTGGGTTTCAGCCCTATAGTGACTTCCAACCAAGAGCCTCGTTTCCTTGGGATGCACCCTGAGCTGGATCCATGGGGCTCCCAGGGACCCGCTCTCGTACTGGGCAGAAGCCCCAGTGAGTGGCTGCCTTGCACAGACCCGCTACCCAGAACCCCCTTGGGCAGTCTGACATCATTCAGGCACTCTCCCTTCCAACCCTGGATTCCAGGGCCCATGGTCACTGGCCAGCATGGAGCCCCTGTCCTGCAGCTTGTGGGGGAGGCCAGCCTGGGCCGGGAATCCCTCCCACAGACGCCAGCATGGCTGGGCTCATGTCACCTGGAGGTCCTGTTAAATGCAGGTCCTGATCCAGTGGGCCTGGAGAGCCAGGAGACCTATGATTCCAGTGGGCGCCTGCTCTGGGCACCAGGAGCCCGAGGACTGGGGGGACAAGGGAGGGGCAGGGAGGAGAAACCCAGAAGGCACCAGGAGAGGTGTTTGAGGAGGAGAGGTGTCGGCTGAATGGCCAGATGGCAAGAGGTCAAGACAAGCCCAGGAACCAACCACAGCTGGATTTGGTGCAGTGGTGGCCAGAGGTGACATGGGGGCTTCCGGTGACTTTGTCCAACCCTGCCCTATGTAGTTGACCCCCAGCCCACCTGTCTGGATGCCCTGGACACTGGAAACTCAAGCAGCATAATTGAGTCCTCTGTCCCCGGAGAGCTGAGGTGGCCCTGCCTGAACTGCCTGTCAGAGGCCCTGGTTTGGCACCACAGCCCCGCGGCCCAGACGGTGGCCTGAGCTCCCAGCTCCTTCTCTCTCAGCCTCCCTGACTCCACCTTTGGGTTCCTCCAGACACCCCCAACCCTTGCTGGCCCCTGGAGAGGCCTGGGGGGGCTTCAGGACTTTCCTTTCTCCTCAACAGAGCAGTCCTTCTTGGTCCCCAGAAGGTCCTCTCAAATGTGGGGGTCACAGGAGCAAAAGCCTCTGTGCTGGTCACAGCGAGGCGCCTGTGTGCCGTGGGGGTGGGGCAGGCTGGGGAGTGGGTGAGTTTCCCACTGTCCCCGCTGCCCACCCTGAACCTTGGCCAATCAAACACCACCTCTGTCCCTGTCACCTGTGTCTGCAGGACAACCAGACTCTTGCCTCAGAGGCCTGGAAGTCTAAGAGCCCCTCTCATGTGGGGGCCTGGACTGCCTGGGGAGGGGGCGGGCTTGAGCCCCAGGAGTCTGTGGCGGCTTCACTGCAGGGGGCGCTCTGTCCCTCCCGCTGTCCCAGCCAGTCCACCCCCTTCCCAGCAAGGGTAGTGCCTGGCATGGACCCAGGTCTTGCAGGGGTGACAGGTGTCAGGCAGGGAGGGCAAGGGCTGCACCAAGCTAGCAGTAATCACAGCAGTGACCCCCCAAAAAAAGTCACCGAAGACCTCAATATTCCAGCCCAAGGACATGCCCTTTGGCCCAAAGTGACCCCACATAGGATGGAAGACACTTGGAGGGCTGGAGGGGTGGCTGTGCCCCACCAGGGATCCCACCCACAGGGATAGCCTGCCCTGGGGGCTAGAGATGGGGGGCAGGGGACAGCTAGGGTGTGGAGTCTTTACGGAGCCTCTGCAGGAGTGGTGGGGCCTCAGAGTCACAGCCACCCCCTATTGTCCTGCAGGTGGCTGGACGTGTCCACAACACTCTGAGCTGACCAGGCTGCTTTGGTCTTGAAAGCTGGGCATCCAGGACTGGGCCCAGAACAAAAGCAAGCTTGGCTCCAGGGCTGGGCTTTGGCTGAGGGTGGCTTGGGTCCCCTGGTCATTCTTGATGTGCAGCCCTTGCCCCCTGCTCTGTGGGCCCCAGGCCCATGCTCCTCTCTGGGGTTCTGTGCACCACCCTGGGGTACTAGGCAACCTTCTGAGAGAGGGGGCATCCCTACCAGGGTGGGCTGCAGAATGGGGCCTGAGGGGAGAGCCCTTGTCTCACCACCCTGGGCCGGTCCCCTGTACAGAAGCCCGAGGCGGGACACTAGTTTCCAGACAGACACACCTGCTTGGGTGGAAGTCTTTGTTGGGAGTACTTTGTCCACCAGCCGCCACGAGCGCCTCCTTGAAGGTGGGGGCCATGGAAGCACAGTAGGCATGGGCCCCCAAGTCAGGTGGTTTTTTTTGTCCCTGCTCTTCAGAGGAGGACACGAGGCTTCCTGCCAAGAGGGTACAAACGCTTCCCATTTCACCAAAGGTCCCTGCCTCTCCCTTCTGTGTTGAGGGGGATCACAACAGGAGAGGGGACAGGAGACCTCTGGCTGTCCCCCTGCAGGGGGGAGCTGGCCTTGGGCAACCTGTGCTGGGCCCATGGGGAAGCCCAGTCCTCCCCAGGCCAGAGGGGTCATAACCTGGGGAAGGGCTTGGCTTGTCGACCAGCACCCTGAGGACTGGTGCCAGGACTCAGGCAGGTGGGAGGAGGCAGTGAGCTTCTGACCAGCCAGGGACCAGCATCCTCAGCTGCCTCTGACAGCAGGGTGGAAATGGACAGAGTCAGGCTCCCACCCTGGGCATGGCCAGGCCCTCCAATGAGCCCCAGAGAGAAGACAGGGGACAAATGGGGAGCCTGACCCTGCAGGGGCTCAGGGTAAGGGGGCGCCCCAGCCCTTCTGGTCCTTTCAAATAGGAGAGTTTGGAAGGCTTATGAGCCAGGGGCCTTTGGGCAGAGACCCAAAGAAAGTGACAGGTCAGTCTCAAAGACACTGGGGAGGAAGGTATAGGCCATGGGCACAGTAGGTGCAAGGGCCCTAGGGCAGAAGGACGTCAGCACTTGGAGGGTCCCTGCAGAAGTCAATGCTTCTAGAGCTTTGGAGGGAGCTGGCACAAAGCAGGGATGGAGTAGGGGTGCACTGTGAGGTGGGGAGCCAGGCCTGGTCATTCAAAGGCTTGTATCCTGAGTCCTAGGAGGTGGGGAGCTGTGGCCTTAGTCTCTGCACTGGCCCATAGTGACAGACTGGAGCAGGGCCTTGAGGGAGCTGGGAGCCCAGGTAGGCGGCTACTGCACCCTCCTGGGGAATGAGGTGTTGGACCAGGAGGATGTTGGTGGGGTGGTGAGAGGTATCAGGATTGGGGCAGAGGGATCTGGGTGTGAGGAAGGCGGTGAGAAGCCAGAACCGCCAGAGGGTGGAGCTGCTGTTGGCTGAGTGGAGGGGAGAAGAGCAGCTCTGGGAAGACCCCGGTCTCCACTGGGCAATTCACGGTCACCCTGTGTGAGCTTGGATGGAGGAAAGCAGGCCTCACCTGGGCACCGAGCACAGGCCCCCACGTCTGCATCCCGGTTCCTGTGGAGCATGCACCGCCCGCCCCCAAGCCTGCACGTAGGTTCCCCAGGACCACAGTGCTCAGGGTGTGAGCCCCCCGTTATTTGGAGCTCAGGAAAACAGGAGGCAGTGCTTAGGCATGTTCAGACTCTCCTGTGGCTTCCCCTTCCTCCCAGCCTGGCGCTCTCTGGATAGAAAGGGGAAAATCAGGCTGCAGGCCTTGGAAACTGAGGGCCAGATCCTAGGCTGGCACCCGTCTCAGAGAGGCAGTGGTGCGGTCACATTCCTGGAGGCAGGACTGCAGCTGCTGGGCCCAGGGGTCAGCCAGCAGCGGACCTGCCCTTCACAGTGGGCATGTTTTGTGCGCATGATTCTTTCTGCAGTGCTGGGGAGGGAAACCAGGCCCAGTGTATGCCAGGCAAACTCTACCACTGAGCTGCACCCCTGCCCTTTAAAGAGGTCATGACCTGTAAGGAGCAAATGCAGAGAAGGAGAGGAGGTGCCGTGGGGCCACGTGGGAAAGTGAAACCTCCACATCGGGTAGGTCTCATTCTGCAGAGCCCCAACCCAAGCTGAAATTTCACCCTAAACCAAATCCTTCTCATCTGTAAAACAGGAATAAAGAGAGCCAGCCTCAGGATCATTGTGGAGATTACATTAGGCAACACGCACATGCTCAGAACACGTAGCGCAGGCCTGATACTCAGTGAGTTCTCCTGTCTGCATTTAAAATGTGCAAGTATAGACTGGCACATACACACATGCACCCAGAAATGGCACAGAGCTCAGACATCCCGGGGAAATAGCTTTCTAGACAGCTGATGGCTTTTTAAAAACTTTTTCTTGTTTTCCAAATGTCCTTCATTACAAAATAGCTTTTTTGGGCTGGAGTGTACTTCAGTGGTGAAGCACTTGCTTAGCATGTGTGAGTTTGATCCCCAACAGTATAAAAAAGAAAAAAAAAATGTCTTTAGTGTTTTGAAAATAAAAGTTATGAAGACAAATGGGCAGATAGGTAAGTGAGCCAGCTCCCCACCAGGAGTGTGTGCAGTGCCACCATCCGGACCCTCCATGCATCCTGCCTGTCTACACAGTGACCCAGCCCTGGCCACTGGAGGACCTTGGGACCTATAACCATGCACCAAGCATCTCCCTCGTGTAGGCTGCGCCTTCCCTGACCACATGGGCTGCCTGCAGGTTTGGAAGTGGTTGGCAGTGGCTGGGCTGGGGTTGGACCTGGGGCCCACTTCACACCCGAGTTCTGAGGTTCTGGGGGAACACTGTGTTCTGGAGGTGCAACCTGAGGCTGGGGTCAGGGATACAGGCCAAGCTTCTGCTCCTTTGTCCTAGGAATGACCTTGGCCAGCTGTGCCAGGAAGGTTCTAGCCCCAGGTCTCTGCCCATAACCTGCTCCCAGAGGTTGGTGGAGTAGCTTGTTCTTCACTTGGCCCCCCTTCCCAGTGACCTTTCTCACGACCTTTGTCATGGTGCCACCCCTTTTCTCCTCTAAGTACCCCTGTGTGGGTGCTGGATCAGGATGGCTCTGGCCTCTGAGGACCACTGCAGCCTGCCCTGACCTCAGGCCCCATGTTGGGAGGAGCAACTACGAAGGCTTTCCGGGTCCTTTCAGGGGTGTGCGCCCAGTTTTGTTTCCGTGCACTTTTAAAACTGGATCTCTGTCCACAAGAGCATGGCCCTGGCCAACGAAGGAAATGGGACCGTGTCTGTTAACACGCCTGGATCACACTGGGCCTGAATGCAGCCTGGGCCGCGTCCACGCAGCCAGCAGTTCCGCGGCCACTGGCAAGGAGGCGCCAGCGGGCGCCCCGTGGCGGTCGCCCAAGGTTGCTCGCGCACCACGCCTTCCACAGCTGGCCCGGGGATCTTCTCGCCCGCAACCCGAGGCC
>NW_026000052.1:1793666-1816415 GCF_001458135.2 Marmota marmota marmota
GGGCCGGGTACGCGCCCCACTCCCGGCCCAGGTGCACCCCTCTTCGCTGTTTCCCTGGGGTGCGGACTCCACCTGGGGCTGCAGTGGGAGGGGACTCCCGCCGTCACCGTTTCTGTGTCTGCAGAGTTGAGGTCTGGGACTCACGCCCTTCTCCAGGAACTCAGGTGGCACCACTCCTAAGGGTGCCTGCTTGGTGTCCTGTTTCTCCTGCCCCGAAGGCCTGGGGGTCGGCAGGCCAGAGGTCACCTCCCAGCCCCCCTCCAGGCTATGAGCCGTTGGTCTTGGGCTGTTGGTAGCTCAAACTCAGGTTCTGGTGCCACTTAGACCTGCAGGTCCTTGGGCTCTGAGGTCCTGTTCCCGGGAGCTGGCCTCACAGGCCATGGCACTGTCCTGTCCTCCTCCTGCCCCGGGATTAGAGATGTTTTGCACGTGGTGGCTGGCCCTCTTTCTAGTGGCATTACAGCCCTAAGAGCGTTTTGGATAAGCCTGTTCAGGTGGCCCTGGGCTGGGGTAGGCCTGAGGCCACCTGTCTCCTGCCTTCCCTGGGCTTGCTGTCCAGGGAAGGCTTTCTGATCCCCTGTGTGCACATCCGTGTCCCAGGAGCCCTTGTGCAGCCCTGAGTCCCCTGCCTCCTGGCCTGTCTGCCAGTATCTCTCTGGTCCCCCTTTCTGCCCCCTCCTCCCTTCCTCACATGGCCCGCCCACCCTGTTCCCTCCTGTTCTCCTTTGGCCAGGTGATGACAGTAGGCCCTCCTGCTGGGTGCTGTACTCTCTGCATGTTCTGTAAGCCCCTGGACATCCCAGGGTGGGGGGTTGCAATGCACACTGTACAGATAAGGACACAAGGCCTGGGCGGCTCGGGCCAGGCGGCCAGCGCTCACCTTCTAGCAGTCATCTTCCTGAGACTACAGAGCCACCCCTCTTGTCTGCCTGGATTCCCTTCACTGCCCATTCCTTCCAGGAGGCCCTGTGGCATCTCTGCAGGTCATTCCACTGTTGGGTGGCACCTCGGCTGGAGCCCAAGTGAAGGGAAATAGAAGTGGTGAGGCCCAAAGCAGCTGGCCCCCCTGGCCTTTCAACCAGCTGGTTGGAATTAGCACAGAAAGTGGAACAAGATATCACTTGTCACCTCTTGGTGGTCAGGGATCTTTTCTCAGTGGTCACACCCAGGGCAGGCTCGTGCTGGACATGGGCCCTGCAAAGACTGTCTGCTGTGGCACGTGTGGGCGCCACACTGGTTCTGTGAACTCACAGCCACTTAGAGCATTGGGAAGAACATTCAAAGAGAAAATGTTTGTGCCATCACAGTGGGACCATCGGGCTATACCTTGGCTGCAGGGACACCCAATTCTGTATGATGGACTGCTGGAGGGACGTGCAGGATACTCAGAGTGGCTATCCTGGGAAGGGGACTAGTGGCTGACTTTTGACAAAGTTTGCCAAATGTATTTTCCAACCAGCCCACGAGCCCACGTGATTCCTGTAACAGTGATTTCAAGCGCTGAGCTGGGCCTGGCCTCTGGGGTCCTGCGTGCCTGGTCAGGATCATAAGCAGAGAAGGTGTGCTCTCCGGGGCCTGCTGTGGTCCTGGCCAAGGGGTTCAGTGCTCATGGGAGACAACTTAAGAACTGCAGTGTTGTCCTTGACAGGGTGTAACTTGGGGATTCACTAGGCTCTTCTTTAGGTCTGTGCCTCCACCTCATTCTTCCCAGAATGCACAGGGCACGGAGTCCCCACCAGCCCCAGCCTGCCCCCTGCATCTCAGCCCCTCTCTCCTGGGCTCTGCTTTCCAAATCTGGTACTTTCCTGGCCGTTCTCCATGTAGTGGCTGTGAGGTCTGTGGGGCAGAATGAATGGCCAAAGCTGCCCCAAGTAGGGTGCTGAATGTCTGCTGGGTCCTTGGACCCTGAGCCAGGTGCAGACTGCAGCCCTCATCTTTTGCGGACCCCAGTGTAAAGAACACTCTTGGAACTTGACTGTGGAGCTCCCTCAGTGTGCCACCCTCTCTGCCCACCCTCACCTTGGTGCCAGTGTCTGTGGCCCAGCTGGCCTCGCCTGGCTGGGCTGTCTGGTTGAGATGGACCACCTTCTGTTGGACACTAACTCTCGTGCCCCTTCTCCCCAAGGTGTGGCCTGGGCTGAGGGAACCTGGGGTGGACTTTCAGGCCTGCTCTGTTGGTGATGCCATTGGGGTGGGCAGTCTCTCCAGGGCAGGGGACGTTGCTACCAGCCCCTGTCTGCATGGTGGGCTCTGGGCTGTCCCTGGTGAGTGCCTGCAGCCAGCCCCGGGTTTGAGTTTGTGAGTCTGGTGGGGCCGGGGCGTGATGGCCGNCCCGCCCAGTGCCTGCCTCTGTGCCTGGGAAGCAGGCAGGGCCTGGGCGGGGAACAAAGGGGCCTGAAAGTGCCCATATATAGTCACTGGGGTGAGCGGCGAGCGCTCCTGCCGGGCGTTCTCCAGGCCTGGCAGCCTGGCCCTGGGGTGGGGGTGGCTTCCTGGGTAGACTTCGGGGAGGGGTGGCCGTCTGAAGGCAGCTGGGTCTGGGGCAAAGCATTTGCTTCATTAGTCAGGCCTCAAGGAGTGTTTGTTGACTGAAAATAAAAATCTGGGCCCTCTGTAGTCAGGGCCAAGCACACTGTGAAAGCCCCTATTTTTGACAGTTGAAGGCAGGAATATGGCCATTGACCAGAGCCATTAGAAACTTCAGGACCTGCTAGGGAGGCTCGTCAGCAACTCAGCTCTGGTCCCACACAGCGCTAGTGTCCCTCTCATTATGGTGACTCTTGGGTGTCCCCTTCTCCCTCGCACCTTGGGGGAGGGAGGACTTCTGTCCTGGTGTCTGTTCCTGGAAGTGCCTTCCCCCTCCATTCCTGGCCACTGCCTGGAGTTGCAGACCAGGCAGGCTCTGGGACTTCTGGTGGTCTTTGGAGGAGGTCGGCCCCTCTTGTGGTGCTGCTGGGATCCCCTCTGGCCACAGTCTCACTGCCGGCTGGGCTCTGCCCGGGTTCGTCCTTGGCCTTCCCTTCCTGCTGCTCTGTGCCAAGAAGGGAAGACTCGCCCTCTCTGTGCGTTCGACTCCTGCTCTTAGGAATCACAGTGTTAACACAGTCTTGCTCCTCTAATCTCGTTTCCACCGCTCGCCTTTGTTAAATTTTGTATATTAATACTTTTTGTTGTTGTCAGCAGTTTTTTCTTCCCTTTTTTTTTTTTTTTTTTGGATATAAAGCCATTAGGGTGAGAGAAGATTAAAAAGATACATTACAATTAAAATGTTAATGAAATCCGCATCATACAACTTTTGAAGCCCTCCAGGCATTAATCTTGCCTGTGTCCTGTCCATTTAACTGTGGCTATTCTTATTCCACACTGACCCCTGCTGAGAGAGTGGTGCTATAATTGGATTTTTTTTTAATAAAAAAGGAAAAAAAGCTTTCAAGAAAATAGAGGTTGAGTGGTGGGACGGCCCCTCTAGGAAGAAGAGACCAGAGCTGCCTGCTGGGAGGGGCAGGCCCCGGGGCCCTGGGCTGTGGGACGTGTATTTGGGGTGTGCTTGTGCAGGACGGGAGGGGGGGGCAGGAGGCCCGGGGTGGAGGCACGTGCCGCCGGGGGCGCTGTGGTGCTGGCTGAGGGGAGCTGAGCCTGAAGGGTTGGGAGTTCCCAGGACCCTGGGTGGGCACTGGGGTCTCCAGCACGAGGAGGGGGAGGAGGGGGCGGGGACGACGTCAGGGTGTCCCCTATCTCCTTCCCTGGCCCTTGCACTTCAGGATTCTGAGGCCACTGGCCCTGCAGAGCAAGGGGCCCCTCAGACTTGGGCGGGGGCCGGGAGGGGGGCTGTGGCTGCCTCCCCGGTCTGTGCTGCTACAGACAGGGAGGGGGTGGCGCCGGAGCTGGTCAGGTGGCTGGCAGTGGGCTGCAACAGACAGATTTCACGTCTGCGTGTTTTTGCAACACCTTTCTATAAAGGGAAACATAATTTAAAATATGATTACTTAGTGTTGTAACAGCGCCTCAGCTCCTAGATGCCGAGATCATTATCAGAGTCTGATATTAACTTGCAAAGAATATTATGCAAATTGCCCGCCGGCTTGGGAATCCTCTCGGGATGTGGGCCCAGGCTGGCTCCCAGGGGCTCGAGACCTCCAGGGTCCTCCTTCCTCCCCACCCGCCCTCTGCACCCAGGCCTGGGCCCTCGTCGGTGGCACGGATCCCAGAACCCGGGGTAGCAGGCAAGATGGGCCCGAAGAGGCCAGGGGAGCAGGGGACCCTGTGTCCTCCAGGCCTGGTCAGGAACCTTGTGCGCTGAAGACCATCCAAGGCCGTTGCCCACTGTCCTAGTGACCCGGTGGGACCACAGTCATGCCCTGTGATTATGGTGGCCGTGACTGTAACTGGACCTGGGCCCTCGAGCCCCAAGTGCTTGGCAGTCCCTGGAGAAGGGACCTGGCCTGGCCTAGGTGCAGTGTGCATCCCACTGGCCGATTGACCATCTGGGCTTGGCTGCTTCCAGGGGCCTCAGAGGCCCCCACTAGGAAAGAGCAGGCTGTGGCTTGGGTCTGGTGTGGGAGCTTGGACTGCTCTCTTGGTGGGCTTGTCCCCCACATCAGCCCTTCCAGCTGGTCCTGGTGGGTCGTGCAGTCTACCCACTAGCAGGTTGCTTCCCAGAGCTCTGTCCTATGCCAGCCGAGTCCCACAGAACAAGTTCAGGGTCCAAAGGCCCCGACTCTGTGTAGCAGGAGGACCTGTCTGTGGATTCTCAGGAATAGTGTCCACCTGGTGACCATAAAAGCCAAATAGTCCCCAGGTACACTTGTCTGGCTGTGGCCAGGGCCTGGACAACAGGGACCTGCCTGAGATGTTGCAGCCCCTGGCAGGGGGGAAGGGAAAGGCCCTCTCTCCCTGGGATACCTCAGATGGGGAGCACAGGGCTCTTGGGGCAGCTGGGGCTGACCAGAGCCTTGGCATGGATCCTGATCTCCTGTCCAGGGCTGCCCTACGCTGGGCGGCTGTGCCTTCAGAGCCAGGGTCCTCTTCAAGGCCTACTGCTGTGGCCCCTGAGCCTCAGTCCTTCCACCTGTGCAGTGGGGGCAAGCAGACCATGAGCTCGGACCACTTTCTGGTCAGCAGAGTCACTGGCTGGGGCTGACTCACAGTTGGCTGTGGGGACAGCACCTTGTGTCCTCTCTTGAGGGTGTCCCAACCTGCTTTTCCCTGCTGCAGCTTGACTGGACGTCACAGTCCTACAAGCTCGTTCCTCTCCTGCTGTGGCTTGTGTTCCCACACTGTGGGGTCTGCCCATTCTGTAGGTCCATGGGGTTTGCGTGTGTGCACATGACCTGTGATAGGGCCCTGGCATTGTGAACGCCTGGGGTGTGGAGAGCTGAGAGTCCTGGAGGCCAGAAGGCCAGCTAGGTGTCCGCCAGGCGGAGCCCTCTGGAGGGACCTCTCCAGCTTCCCAGGCCCCTGCAATCCTGGGCTCCCAGGCTGAGGCCGCCTCGCTGCAGCCTCTCCCTGCGCTGTCCCAGGCCTCTCCCTGCGCTGTTTCCACGTCCCTCTTCCGTTTTGCCCTCAGTGCCGGGACTGGACCCAGCACCTGCTCAGATCGACCACTGAGCTACACACCGGCCAGATCCCGCTCATGAGGACCCCCGTTGTCGGATTTGGGGCCACACTTGATACAGGAGGATCTTGTCTCAAGATACTCAAGTGATGATACCTGCAAAGACCCTGTTTCTGAGTAAGATCCTATTTGGAGGGTCTGGGTGGATGTGAAGTTCTAGGGACACTTTTCAACCCAGCACGGAGGGGGACAGAAAACTTAAGTGCCTGGACGGCTGCTGGCGCCCGTCACGGTGTTGCAGCCAGACATGGGTGATGGGGCCGCTCTGCCAAGCCCTGCCAGGCCACTGTGGGCAGTGCAGGGTGGGTAGTCGGGTGGGAACTTTTAGGAACCCGGCTGGGGAGACCCAGGGGTTGTGGGCTGGAGACGGGGCCCAATCTTGTAAGTTTTGAGATGGGAGAGGCAGGGGTGGTGTTGATCGTCATGACCCAGTTTATGTGAGTCTGTGTCATTTGAAGTGGCCTGGAAGCCAGTAGTGTGTGGGTCACAGTAGAGCCCTGGGCACCGTGGCAGCTCAGGGCTGGGCAGTGTAGAATGGATGTGGCCACAACTTCCAGGCAGGTGGCTGTAGGGAGGGCCAGAGGATGTGATATCCTTGGGCCCAACCAGTCTAGGCTGCGGCGAAGCCCAGTCTGGTCCTGGCATCCCAGAGCCAGGCTGGGTGTCGTCTGGGCCAACAGGCAGCCTCACCTGCCTGAGCATGTGGTGTTGACGAGGGGTAGGCCCTTCCTCCCACACACCTGAGGAGCCATGGCAGGCCCTGGTCCCCAGCTCTTCCGCACCCATGCGGCTGACCAGCTGGGTGAAAGACTGAAGCTGGGGGACCCTGAGGTCCTGGGAGGATGCCCTGGGGTTTAGTTCTGGGCACTCATCAGATCCTTCAAGACTCGGGAAAGTGGGAAGCCCCCCACAGGTCCTCCTGGGAAGCCTTGGGGTGGTCAGAGGTGCCCCTCTATCCCAGCCATGCTGCCTGGCACAGGGCCCCTCCTGGGAGTGTGGGAGGCTGGCAGCTGCCCTTGCTGCTCAGGAGACCCCAGGGTCCTGGCAGCTTCCAAGAATCACTTCTGAGGGTCTTAGAATGTTAGGCTGGGATGCCCTGGAACAGGCACCCCTTTTCCTGGGGTTGGACAGGGGACTTGGTCTCCTTCATCTGGACCCCTTGCAAGATGCTGTCCACTGGAGTCAGGGCCCACCCTCTATCTGCTAAGAGCTCAGCTTAACTTGGGGGGTTATCCAGGGTTTATATGTATTTATTTATTTATTCATTCATTTATTTATTTTTGTGGTGCTGGGGATTGAACCCAGGGCCTTGTGCATGCAAGGCAAGCACTCTACCAACTGAGCTATGTCCCCAGCACTTGGTTACCCTGATTTTAAATAAGGTCGCAGCTGGGCTCAGTAGCTTGTGCCTGGAGTCCCAGCTACTAGGGAGGCTGAGGTAGGAGGATCACTTGAATCCAGGAGCTCAGGGCCAGCCTGGGCAGCACAGGGAGATCCTGTCTCAACGAAATAAAACCAAACAAAGGTAATCACCCCTGAGCCTGGGCGAACAGCTCCCAATGGCCTCTGATCCCTCCAGCCCCACATGCTGGCCACTGGCTTCTTTGAGGGGTGAATGGGACCCAGGGATGGAGGACAGGGGTCCTGAGAGTCCATGGCAGGGTCTGAAGGCTCTTTGCCCATGATGTCCACCTACCAGGAGAGGATCAGCCCACTGACATCACACCAGCCTGCATGTATGACGGGGACACTGTTGCTCAGCCGTGAGGAGGGTGTCTCCCTGGTGCTGGCGTTGGACAGGACTGAGCCCCCTGTGATCCTCATCACGAAGGGGGCTGTGCGTGGAGGGGAAATGAGTGAAACTCCACTCAGCTGCTCAGGAAGTGGTGTGTGTTTCTCCTTTGGGGAGAGGGAGGGGTGCAAGCCAGGGTTGTGCTGACCGCTGGGCCACTCACAGGTGCCCGATTGGGAGTCAGGGCAGGTCTAGGCCTTCCCACCGCGGCTGCAGGAGGGGCACTGTGGGCAGACCAACCTGGTTGGTCAGTAGCAGTGGGGCCTGGGGTGCTGGGGTCTCCGGCAGCTCGGCAGCACTCACCAAAGTGCCTGAGCTCCTGATGTTTGGCGGGACCTTGAGGCTGGGCCCAGGCTCGGCGAAGGAAGACACTCCTGGGTGACGGTGACGCTCAGCATTAGTCTCACCCTATGCATGCTGCCCCCACTCCTCATGGCAGGAGGAAGCTTCAGAGGCCAAGCCCCTGGCTCAAGGCCACAGGGCAGAGGGGCAAAGCAGGCACTTGAACTCGGGATGTGGCCACAGGGCCTGGCCACCCCTGATGCCCCAGAGGAGAAAGGCCTAGGGAGGCAGGCAGAGAGGACCTCCTCAAGCCCCGTCCCCCACATGGCCAGGGTCCTGAGCACTCACGGGCTTAGTGGTGAGCTGGCTCAGAGTCTCTGCAGGCCACACCAGGCCACCGGTCTTTGGAGGAATGTCTGCTACCTGCTTCGGGCATCTTGTGGAAGGGAAGCAAAGGCCCCGAGAGGTCGGGTGGCTCCACAGTTGGGCAGCAGAGCAGCTCCAGAGATGGCTCTACCCCTGGTGTTTTGGGGCTCTGAAGGTGCCTTGGAGTCCAGGCCCTGCCGTGGTTTGATGAGCCAGGTCCTGTAAAGGCAGCAGGAGTCCAACAGGCTGTGGCCTGGTTGCTGGCCACCCTCCCAGCCCTCCTCATGCCCTGGTATTGCCTGGTTACCTGGGCCAGGGCCATAGGCCTTCTGTAGCTGTCTCAGGACAGAAAAGCAGGGGCCATGTGTGCTCAGCCTGGGGGGCAGGTGGCAGGGTTAGGGGACAGGCTAACGGGGGCCTGCAGCTCCTGCAGTCCTGGGGCTTGCCCCAGGCTTAGGCTTCTCCTCACCTGAAGTCTGCTTTTCACAGTAACCATGACAGAGTGGAGAGGCTGAGCCCTTTCAGAGATACAGCAGCTCTGATGACAGCCACTGGTTTCCAGGAAGCATCACGAGGGAAGTCCGGTATAGCTCGAGGTGAAGTGGACTCTCGTGCCAGCTTCCCAGGCAGCCCAGGCAGGGGGAGCCAGCCGAGCGTCCAGCTCTCTCACTGTTGCGGAGCAGAAGAGCTGCACGAGTCAGGCACCTGTCCCTGGCCTGGCTGGCTTCCCCTGGGGAGTGGTGTGGGCTGGTCATTCCATTGACTCCTCCAGCCAAGCACAGGACGCCTGCCCTGCTGCAGAGCCAGGTGCTGGTCAGGCATGGCCATCAAGGTCCCCATTTGCCCAGGCCTCCTTCCTCTGGGGACTCTTCCCTGGGCCCCTCTTTGGTTCTGGGATATATGAACTGTTTCTTTGCCTCCTTGACCCCAGGCCTGAGGTGTTTTAAAGTGTCTCCATGCCCTTGTGGCAGAGGACATAGTCAGGGCCTGTCCCAGGCCCATGTCCTCCTGGCCTGGGCACATGGAAGGGTCTGTGGTGATTTCTGGTTTCTTTCCTGCACTCCTTGTGCCTCCACTGGGATCTGAGGTTGACTCTCAGGTCCCCTTTCCTGGGACACCTATCTGATCCCCCCCAATTCCCCCAAATCAGGTAAGCGCACCACACAAATTGTCTGCTGAGGGTCACGTCCATGCCGTGGGCAGGGTGGTGGAGCTGGTGTGCTGGCAGACAGCTGGCCTTGCTGACCTACTGCAGTGGCTGCCTCTTCCACGCCCTGGAACCTGGACTGGGTTCTGGATGTCCTGCAGTAAGGTGGCCCAGGCTCAGAGAGGAGTGGACATGGATGTGGTGTTGGGGAGGCTTTCGGAGAGGGTCCAACTCTGCTCAGGCACCACCCCCTGTTGTGGCTTGGCTGCACCCCAGGTCCGCATGGTCCAGTTGTTGGCTTTCGCAGGGCTTGGCGGGGTGTCCTGCAGGTGGTGTGATGCACAAACAGCCCGGCACCTGTGAAGTGCTGTCCCTGCAGCCCCAGGCAGCAGTCCTTCCTAGCACCCCAGCTTTGGGAGGCCCCCACAGCTGGGGTGCCCATATGCAGTTCTCCAGTAGAGCCCCCATTTCTGTGGCCTACCGAAAGGAACGGCTCCAAGTGGGTGCCAGGGAAATGGGAACACCCCGAGCCGGCGACCCCACCATAGCCTGGCTCTGGCCCAGCCCGGGCTCTGTTGGGAGCCTGGATTTTAGACTTCCTCCTTCCTTCCTTCCTTCCTTCCTTCCTTCCATTACTGGGGATTGAATTCGAGTGCTGTACCACTGAGCCACATCCCCAGCCTTGCTAAATTGCTGATGCTGGCCTCCAACTTTGGATCCTCCTGCTCAGCCTGGCGCGTGCGGGGATTGCAGGTGTGGCCCCCATGCCCAGCTTGGATTGTAGACCTTCTTGGCTTCCTGCCATCCCCCAGTGGCCTTGTGTCTTACTAGCTGCAAGATTTCTGTAACTTCCCTCTTCCTAGCTACAGAAAAGGGGGGCTCGAGACCCCCATCTGTGCGGTACCGCCCCATTCCAGGGCTCTGATGGCTGCTCGGACCTCCAGAGAAGCGGGACCTGGGATCGCACTTGTCCCAGGCAGGACGTGCACCTGAGTGGCTTTCTGTACCCTAAACTAATATAGCGTCTGCTTTTTTTTAAAGCCATGATTGAAGTCAAATTAACATATTTACCTTTAGTGCTCCCACGGGAACTGTTAGGGAATCGGAGAGGTGCGGCGTCTGTGGCACCGGCGACAGTGATGGGGACGTCAGCTCCCGTGGGGACAGGTGCTCCTGCCTGAGCCACCCAGGGCTCCATGCTGCTTGTGGTACTGCTGGGAGAGGAGAGGCCACACCCTGTGAGCTGAGCTCCGGGTCCAGGAGGGGTGCATACAGTGGGCCACAGGGCTGAGGCCGGCACATGGCGATGGCCACCCCTGGGCCGTGGCAGTGCCTCCCTGTGTGGCTGACCCCGCAGGCCCCACCTGTCCTCCAGGTTCCTTGTGCCTTGCTGTCCTGTGCTCTGGCAGTGGTGTGTCTGCTGGGCCAGGAGAGCTTTCCCCAGAGTTCTGCCGGTGCAGTTCCAGGGCCGTGGGTGAGACGTGCCCGTATCCTCCCCTGTAAGGTGGGGCACGGCATCACCCCGAGTGTTTCAAAGGCTCACACAGAGGCCTGTGGCCAGGAGCTTCAGCCTCAGCATCATTGAAATAGGACAGTAAATTATCCAGGGACTGCCTCACACGTACCTGTCCCCCTCGCTGAAGCTGGCTTCTGCCTCAGAGGCATTTAGAGTTTGGGAATGGCTTGCAGCAGGCAGGGCCAGGCAAGGGTGCTGGGATCCCTGGCAGACGGGGCACCTAGGTCCTGGGGACGAGGCCTGTGCCCACCTGATCTGCCACTGTCTTTTTTTTTTTAACCTTTTCTTTCCGGGCAGGTAATGAACCAGGGCTTTAGGCCAGGTGAGTGCTCTCCCACAGAGCCGCACCCGGCCCTGCCACTGTTTCAAACACTTGTGCTCAGGCCACCGTCTGCACCTTTGGAGCTCACTTTGTGCAACGAGTTGCAAAGCTGCGTTCCTCGGTGATTGGTGACTCGGCTCTCCAGATCCGGAACCTTACCTTTTTTTTTTTAATATTTATTTTTTATTTTTATTTTTTTAGGTAGACACAATATCTTTATTTTACATTTATATGGTGCTGAGAATCGAATCCAGGGCCTCACGCATGCTAGGCGAGCACGCTATCACTTGAGCCACATCCCCAGCCCCCCTTTTTAATATTTGTTTTTTTAGTTATAGTTGGACTTAATACTTTTATTTATCTATTTTATGTGGTGCTGAGGATTGAACCCAGGGCCTCGCATGTGCTAGGTGAGCGTTGTACCTCTGAGCCACAACCTCAACCCCCCCCCCCTTACCTTTGATGACACGTAAGTGGGCGTGGCGAGCATGCCCAAGCTGGAGAGGAACCACAGAGCAGTGCAGGAGTGCCACGCGACGCCTGGGTCTGTCTTTAGGGAAACTGGCATGCTGGTGTCAGGACGTGGAGAGCGTGGCGGGCCCAGCCTGGCCTGCTGTCCAGCGTGCTGTTGGTGAATTCCACGGAAACCGGCTCCGTTCGCAGGAGGGGCTGCTTCTGTTGGGCCTTGTGGAGGTGCAGGAGGTTGGGCCTCTCCGCTGGGGCCGCCCACTGCCTCCTCTGCGTCACCTGGCTTGTTCCCACTTAGGTCTGGTGCAGGGCACGGCCAGGGACGTCAGGGATGAGGTCCGAGTGAGGGCCCCCACCAGCTGTGGGCATGCCCTGTGCCCCTGGCCCTGGGGCCTCTGCTGTCCGTCCTGGTAGGGTTCCTGGAGTTCTTCAGACTCCAGCTGCTCACCAGTCACTGAATCCACAGGTCCTGTCCCCTCCCGGGTGGCCTTTTTACTGGCTTGATGGTGGTGTTCCAGCTGCGCCATTCGGGAAGCAGGTTAGGTCCTTTAGGGCAGTGCAGGTCCTGTGGGTGCTGGCCTGGCCCCAGGGCCTGGCGCATGGTGCTGGGGCACTCACTGCCCCTCTGTGCTGCCCACTTCCTGTCTTGTGTTCTCGCAGCTTTGATCTTTGACTTTTCGCACGCGGGTCTGAGTCAGATTTTCATTTTGTGGGATGAACGTGGCACATGACACATGGTCCTCCCTGTCCCCAGGTGTGCAGCTGAGCATGCCCAGCACATCTCCATTGCTGCACGGCGCCTGCACTGCCCCCCAGAGCTCTCATCTTGCAGAGTAGAGCTCCATCCCTGCTGAACACTGACCGCCACCTCCAGCCCCTCTGGGTCCAGCTGCTTTCACGTAGCATGGTGTTTGGTGTTCCCCTGGGTGGTAGGGTACATCAGAACTTGGTTGTTTTCTTTTTTTTAATATTTATTTTTTAGTTTTAGGTGGACACAATATCTTTATTTTATTTTCACATGGTGCTGAGGATTGAGCCCAATGCCTCATGCGTGCTAGGCAAGCACGCTACCTCTGAGCCCCAGCCCCAGCCCCAGCCCAGAACTTGGTTGGTTTCTTACTTAACAGTGTTCCATGGTGTGGGCAGGAAAACTGGCTCTGAGAGCCTCTGAGGAGCCAATGGTTATGGTGGTTGAAGAAAGAATGTTGGGTGAAGGTGGGTGTTCAGTTAGTTACTAAATTGCTTAGTGTCCCTTAGAGTGGGAAGATCAGGTCCTCTGGGCTCTCTTGCGACTAAACAGAAATCATTTGCATCTTTTGGGCACAAATCTAAGAGTGTGGAGCAAAATCTGAGGAGGCCAGTCCCTGGGGAGTGGAGTTATCCAGCAGCGACAGTGGACAGCGCCCACGCCCTGGGCCTCATTTTCACATCAGTGACTCTTCATGGTCATAAGTGATCTCCAGGTACAGTTTTAGGACGTGTATCTGTCTGGTCTGTGACACAAGGTGGCTGGGGCAGCTCCAGCAGTGGCCCATTGTTCCAGGTACAGTGCTCTTGCTCTTACTGGGTCTTCCATCCTGAGTGTGGGAGCCCAGGCAGGAGACCCGTCTGCGGGGTTCACCAATGGGCTGCAGGTGTGGTTGAGCTGTCCCCCCACAGCCTGTGCGCCTCCCAGGTGGCTCTTCCTGCCTGCTGGAAGGCGGGTGCTGGGATCCAGCAACGTGGAGCCCCAGCTTCCCTGGAGGGCATGTGGCCTGGGCTCCAGTGAATGTGCACAACCTGGACTGGGGCCAGGGGAGAGGGCTCCACCATATCATCGTGGTGCCCTGGTGTGGTCCTGACTGTGCCAGCAGTTTGTCCAGCTGCTTGTGATATGAAGAGGGGAGGCACTCTGCACCTCCACCAAGAGCCATGTTGCTGCCAGAGCCAAAAGCTTCCAGGAAGGTCCATTTCTGAATTCTGGGGCTCAGGAGGACAGGATGCTGGGCAAAGAACTTTTCATTTAGTCTTGGAAGTGAAGTTGCTTTGTGGAGGCCAGGGATGGTCTAGAGGGAAAGGTCTGGCTTTTCTTCCCCATTATTCCAAAAACAGACATCCATAGGACAGCTAGCCTGGTCAGTGCTTGGCTGTGGTCAGCAGCCCCTGGAATTGCTGTGGCCTGGACCAGGAGGTGTCCTGGAGACCTTGTGCCCTTCCCTGGTGCTGTGTGACAGTTGTCTAGTGTCCACGCAGTGTGGAGGTTGCAGGTCAGCACACCTGATGTGGCCCGCCCACTGAGGCCCAGGGCCCTCCCTCACTTTCTGGCCTGTGGACAGAAGGAGGGACTCAGCTCATCTCCCAGGGATAGGGTGGAGGCAGTCAGGTCTGCAGCGAGGGCGTGCCTTAGCTGACCCCCCACTCCAGAGTGAGCTTGGGGGCACCCAGTGTCTGTCCCACAAGTGGCCCTGAGGGTACCTGCGCCTAGGAGGCTCTGCGGCCATCGGGGCTCCTGCTCTGCGTGGGTCTCACGAGGCTGACCGGGACCTAGCTGGTGCTCCTGTTCCTGAGTGTTTAGGAGTGGGCACGGCCTCTGGGAGCACAGAGGATGGTGAGAGGCACCGTCAGGCACAGTCCAGCCCTGTCCACTCAGTGTCTAGCGTCTGTGTGGGGAAGGCGCATGGATATCGGAGAGACCTGAGGTTGGTGGAGGTAGTCCCGTCCGCCAAGACCAGCAAGTGGCTTTAGGTGGCCTGCGTGCTCAGGCAGGGACGGTAAGTATTGAGGAGTCTTGTGGAACAGAATGCCCGAGGACTCCGAACCTGAGCTTAACCTTGACTTCTGAACCCGGGGTGCCCTACCACTAAGGTACACCCTCTGCCCTCACCCAGTTGCCCAGGCATCCCGCTGTGGCCCGTGTCTGGCCGGGGACTTTGAGCTTGTCACGTGGTTGGTGCAGAAGCCGCTCTGGGGTGTCAGGCCCAGCTTTCAGGGCGGGAGGGAAAGCGCACCTGCTGCCCCGTCGCTGCCGGCCACGAACCCCGAGGCCAGCCGTGGTTTGGAGCAGAGACCCCGTGTCCGTCTTTCGGAGCGGAGACCACGTCCGCCTGCGCGTGGCCCGCCCGCCCGTCGCGGCATTCGCGAGCCCTGGGAGCATCAGAGGTGCCCGATCCCAACCCTCCACGTCCTCCTCAGACCCGTCCCTTGTCCCTCGTGCCGTGAACCCGGCCGTGCGCTCGGCAGGCCTGCGGCTTCCCATTCACCGCCGAGCCTCTCATCTCGTCCGCAGGCTCTTTCACGTTTGGAACGACCGTTGGCTTCACTTGAGGACAAAGCGCCTCTTCCCCTTGATGAGCAGAGCGACTCTCTGGACTGCTCTGGAGCTGCTCTGGCGCACGGCCGCCCCCGCTGCCCCCTGCAGCTCCCGCCAGCGCCCCGTTTCATTCCTTTTAACTTCTTAACTTCCCAGCTGACCTCTCTGGAAAGAGGGGTGAGGTGGCATGAGGAAGGTGGTGGGGCCTGCTTGTCTCGCAGCGGGGCCTGGGCTCGTGGGCACGTCTGGAGCACACTGCACACGGTACCCTCGTGCAAAAACACGGAACTCACGTGTGCACATAGCACACATGCATGCCACACATGCACCCCAGCTGTGTGTACGCACATGCCACGCACATGCACGCACCACGCAGTGCAGACACACCACGTGTCTGCCACATGTGCACACAGGACACTGTGTATGCACACGCAAGTCACACATGTCACATACACACGCCCACATGTGCACACATGCAAGGGACGCGAGGACGCACATGTACAACACACGTGTGCCTGCACTCACAGGCCACACAGGCGACCTTTAAATCTTGTAAGAGTGACCAGAAACATGTTGGTCTCATCTGTGATTTAAAATAACTAAATAAGTAAAAGCTGGTTTTAAAATTTGACTTGCTGACCAGTGTGCTCCCGCATTTCCAAATCACCCAGGTATGTAGACATTGATCATTATTGATCTAGTCCAATACAGCTGGGGTGCTAGGCCCAGCTTTCAGGGCGGGAGGGAAAGAGCAGCTTATTAAACTAAGTAAGGATCTTGAAGATTTTATTTTAAGTTGACCCACCACAGAGTAGACAGTTATTTCTTTAAAACAACAACAACAACAAAAGGAAAGATTGAACACAGTGGTGTGTCCATGCAGTGGAGTCTTCCCTGACCACCGGGAGTGGGCACTGGAAGTGGTAATTGCTCTTTGTGACCTAGTGTGCTGGGGGGACCCAGGGCTTGTGCCTGCCCTGAGCTACTCCCCAGCCCTTGGTGTGAGTTTCATGGTGTGTGGGTTTTATCTCACTGAAGCTGTTTTAAAGAAAGGAAAGAGGAAGGCACGGGAGGGGAAGAGAGGGAAAAGGGCATCCTCTCCCACAGCGGTGTTTTCTCCAGTTTAATTTCTAGGTGTACAGTGGCGTCTCACTGTGGCTCGAATCTGCATTCCTGCCTGCCAGCGTGCCAACACCATCATTTGCCGCCCTTTTTCTCCTTTTGGTTCTGGGGATTGAACCTAGGGGTACTCTACTGCTGAGCCATACCCCCAGCCCTTTTTATCTTATTTTGAGACAGAGTCTCGCTGAGTTGCTGAGGCTGGCCTCAAACTTGCACTCCTCCTGTCTCAGCCTCTCAAGCTGCTGAGATGACAGGCGTGCCCACCATGCCTAGATTTGTAGGTCCTTTCTTGTGAAATGTCCCTCACGTTGTCTGCCGTCTGCTGACTGGACTGTATGTCCATGGTCAGGCTTGAGGTTCCCCATGTCACCTGGACACTAGCCCTTTTCAGGACATGTGGCTTAGCTCTCTCAGGCTGTATCGTATCTTTTCATCCTCTTAACTGAGCAAAAGCTTCGCGTTTGGGTTTGTTTACATTTCACATTTCGCGTTGTGAGTCCGTTTTCATGAGTGCTGGCAGTGCGCAGTCCGGGGCCAGGATGTGTTGCTGTCTGCCTCTGGATGCTGCCGAGCCAGCCCTCTCCTCCTGACCCGCTGTTGCCCCCCTGCAGAGGACTCAGCTGGGGGCTGGGGCATGGCTCAGGGCAGTGCTTGCCTGGCGTGCCCGGGTGCTGGGTTCTGTCCCTACGTGGCATGTTTGTGAGGGTTTGTTCTGGGGTTTTCTGTCCTGATCCCCAGATGTGTCTGCCCTTCTGTCCAGAGCTCACTGTATGATTACTGCGGCCAAAATCCGTCTTGAAATCAGAAGCATTGTCCCTCCCATCTCAATCTTTTCCCAGTTGTCTTGGTCATTGTGATCACTTTGCCTTTTCAAAGAACTTTATTTACTTACTTCTTTCATTTTTTGATGCCTGGACAGGGACATGAATCATATGGTTTATTTTATTTATTTATTTATTTTGCAGTGCCGGGCCTCATGGTACTCTACCACTGAGCTGCACCCCCAGCTAAATTTTAGAGTTATCTTGTCTATGTCTATAAAAAGCCTTGCTGGATTTTTTTTTTTTTTTCCTGAGACAGGTTTTCACTGTGCTGCCCAGGCTGGCCTCCAACTTCAGGGCTGGAGCAGCCCTCCTGCCTCAGCCTCCCGAGTAGTGGAACTGCAGGTACCAGCCACCACAGCTGGCTGTCTTGCTGGAATCCGACAGGAGTTGTGTTAAACCTGTATATCAATTAGGAAAGAACTGGCATCTTCTGTCAGGTCTTCTATCCATGAATATCGTGCATTTCCAATGATTTACGTATCAATTTCTTTCTTCAGCACTGTGCAGTTTCCTACATACAAGCCTGTTCGCTTTGCTTTACGTGAGGTATTTGCTCTTTGTTTTTCGGAGTGATGGTAGAACTCTGTATTGTTAATCTTGGTTCTTGCTAACCCGAGGAACACCGCAGTTCGTCCTGTATCCTATGACCTTGAGAGACAAACCTGCAGTCAGTTGTAGGAGTGTTCACAGGTTCCTTGGGGTTTCCTGTGCAGGCCTGTGTGTTGCCTGCAGTTGGGGACAGCTGCAACTCTCTGCTCCCTCGCATTGCCTGGCCCCCAGCTACAAGGTGTAGCCCCCTCCTGGTAGAGTGGGTGGCATATCCTGGCCACACTCCCGTCTGAAGGGGAAAGCACTGGTATGGGATTTTTCTGATGAAGTTTTCATTTTCTTTGTTTTGAAGATGGGGAATCTCGCTCTGTTGGCCAGGCTGCTCTCAAACTCGTGAGCTCAAGTGATCCCCACCCCAGCCTCCCAGCTCATAGTTTTAAATCTACTCTACCAATTTGTCTCTTTTGCGGGGTGTTGGGGATACAGCCAGGGCCTCTTGAATACTGTGGCCAAGTACCCTGCCAGAGCCCCTCAGGTTCTGACTTAGTCTTCCTGATGGCTAGTGATGTCGAGCATTTCCCTTGTGCGTTTGGAAATCCTTGTGTTCTTTGGGGACATCTCTTCCGGTGCTTTGCTTAGTGTTAAGTAGGGTCATCTGTCTTTTCATTGCTGTCCAGAGTTCCCTATACGTCCTGGACGTCAGCCGTCAGCCTGGATGTAGAAACATAATTGGCAGATGTTCCCTCCCATTTTTAAATGTCTCTTCACTTTTTTAAATATATTTTTTTTGGTTGTAGATGGACACAATATCTTTATTTATTTATTTTATGTGGTGCTGAGGACCAAACCCAGTGCCTCACACGTGCAAGGCCCCAGCCCCAGCCTCTCTCTTCACTTTCTTGATGGTATCCTTTGACATCATCAAGGAACCTTATTTAATTTTGATGGAATCTGATCTATCTATTCCTCCCCATTGTGGCTTGTGCTTTTGGTGGTGAGTCTCAGAATCCAGGGTCAAGACTCACCCTGTTTTCCTATAAGAGCTCTGTGGTTTCAGCTCTTCCATTTGGAGCTGTGGTTTGTCCTGAGTTGATCTTGGTGTCTGGTATGGGGTGGGGGTCCTCTGGTCCCATCGCGACCATGTTCTGAAGACTCTCCCTGTTGGGTGGACTTGGCTTCCTTGTTCAGTCAGTTGACTGGGGACATGTGCACCAATTCATAGAGCAGCTCCAGCCCATTGAGCTGTGTCTGCTTTTATATGAGCCTGTGCCATCTTGGTCACTGTGGCTCATGGGGAAGCGTGAAGGCTTTGTCCTCCCAGGAGTCTTGGGCCATTCCTGATCCCAGAATATCCATATGTACTGAGCTTCAGCGGTCTCTATGTGCAGAGAAATTGGCTGGCATTTCGATGGGGATGGCACCAGGTCTGCAGATAGTTGGGGAGTGCTCCTACTCAAAGGTACTCGGCCCTCCGATCCACCTTTACCCTCCAGTGAAGTGGGTTGGGGCGGTGTGGCGAGGTGGGGGGCAGACATCTGTTCTTGCTGGAGCTTGAGGTCCAGTCCCATAAGATCGGGAAGGCCTCGTGCAGTTGCTGAGGGCATTCACATGCAGTGTTTTGGGGGTTTTGTTTTTGAGATGGGGGTCTCGGCACGGTCTGTGTTGCCCATGCTGGCCTCAAAGTCCTGAGCTCCAGCGATCCTCCTTCCTCAGCTTCCTAAGGAGCCGGATGCTGGTGTGTGCATCATGTCTAGCTTGCGTGAGCATCTTCATGTGTTGGGTGCTTTGGGTTTTCAGATTGGAGGGATTTGGGTCGACATGAGAAATGTTTTTGGGCAAGTCATGCCTAGTAGAGCTCTCTGTTCTGTCTTTCTGAGCTGGAGGGTTGGGGCCTGCACAGGGTTAGATCCAGGTGCTGCACAGGCCTCTCTGTCTCCTCCAGCCCAATGCCTCTCCTCCAGGAGACTGTGGCCCAGCAGACTTCTAGACTGGTCCTTCCTGGCCTCTGTGGGGAGAAGGGCTGATCCCAGAGGGACCTGGTGGGCTGAGCTTCTGGTGTGCAGGGGAGGGGACACTGTCCAGGGGATATCCCCCCACACCTGCGGCCCCTGAGGGGAAGGTCTGTCCCATCCTAGAATGTGATGGTACCAGGGCCCTGTCCCCACCCATGGTGTGTGGCCTCAGGCTAGGGGACACAGCCCTCTTCCGACCTCTGTATGCCTCCTGGGCAGACCCTTGCTCCCCCCTTGCCCTCCACCAGTCCTGGGCCCAGGTTTCAGAGGCTGGCTGAGTTGTAGAGGCTTCCAGATGCAGACGGAGATGTCCTGCAGAGGAGTCCCCCAGGGACTGCAGGGACTTGGAGCCCCTCCTGTGTCTTTGATTCCTTTCACTCAGGAGTGACTAGTTGCCATATTGTCCTGCCCCCTCTCGCACCGTTGAAACCTGATGGGACTGTGAGTGCCTGGTGGCAGGGCAGGGTCCCTCAGGTCCTGGCCCTGGTGACGAGGTCGCTGGCCTTGGAGGCCAGCAGGCCTGGACCTGATCCTCGGGGGCCACACACAAGGCCTCCCATCCACTGTGGCTGCTCTGCCCATCCTGGTGGCCTGCTTATCCCTGCCAAGAGTCATTTCTTGCACCTTTTCTGGGGACCTGGGTGTGACGGCCCTGCTGCCCGCCTGTGAGCACCACATGGAGTGGGGGCTGGGGCTCAGCCCTCCCCCTTCCCGAGGCTGAGGCAGTGGGGATGCGATGGTCCTTCTGCAGCAGGGCTGGGCCAGGCTTAGGCCAGGGAGGGTCTTCTGAGCCCTGGGCCTGACCCCGTGGGAGAGGACCATGAGTGAACTGTCCGCTGCTAGGACTACCAGGCCGTGAAAGCCGCGCACCTGTATTTATGGACTTTATTTTTCATGTCAGTAACTAGCCTTTACGTCCCCTGTTTAAAGTAGCCGGGGCGCCCCAGGTGCTCCCCGGGATCCCAGAGCCAAGTGCGGACCCTGGCCCTTTCCCCTGCAGTCCTGGTTGTTGTGAGAGCACTTGGGGAGACTTGGGGTTTGTGGTTGAGACTCCCACGCCCGAGCACGAGAACGATTATGTGCAGCTTTTATTTGGCCCCTAGGATTCTTGCTGCATTATCCGTATTTCCTTTAATTTGTGGGATTTCTAGTAAATGGGCTTAAAAATAGTTCTGGGCATGTTGCCAGGGCAGATGCGGGCAGCAGGCATCTCTGCGCTTCCCTCTCCAGTGGCGAGTCGGGTAACCCCCGTGTCACTCATGCCTCCTGCAAGTCCCCGGAGGTGGCCCGCCCGTACACCCCAGGGGGCAGGTGCAACTCCCCACTCCTGGACAGGAAGTCAGGTTGGGTCTGGGCTGCAGCCCAGGGACTGGGACAGTGTGGGACATGAGGAGTGTGTGGAGTGCCCTGAAGGTGGGCAGCAGGGCTGGGCGGGTCAGGGTCTGTGGGAGAGGGTAAGGGTGGGGCCCAGTCCCCATGGGACTATGACAGGATGGGGCTGAGCAGAGGGCTGGGGAGGCCTGGACACACGTGGAGAGGAGCTAGACCTCTTTCTGGAGCTGTCCCTGTGGCCAGCTGAAGACCCTGGCCATGGTGTGACAAGTGTGTTCCTGGGGCACAGACCCCTGGGCCTTTGCTGGAGAAGAGACATGGCCGGTTTTTAATGTGCACAGACTCCAACAAGCCCCTCCCCTAAGGTCTCTGAGCCACTCCCCCAATGAAAGGTCCCCCCACACCTGCAGGCTGTCCTCCCTGGGCCCCCCAACTCTTCCCAGCTTCCGGAGTGGGCGTGGCCTCTCGTGCACAGCCCCGAATTCCCTGCTCTTGTGAGCTGCTGGCCTGGCCCCTCGGGGCCCTGCTTGCCCTGGGCCTGGGTGGGTGTGTGGACACTGAGCTCGTCAAGTTCCTGGCCTCAGCTCTGCTGGCCCCCTGGGCTACTCTGGCCTGAGGGTTCAGATGTGTCCATGGTCCCAGGACACCCAGTGCCACCCACGGTTGGTGCCACATGCCGTGCACATGTTGGGGGCATGCCGACTGGCCCGTCCCTGTCCTGGAGCCTTCCATCCTGAAGGTGCTCATCATGTCTCCTTGAAGGCAGGAGGGAAGGGCCAGAGCCAGGGCACCAGGCCTCCTGCCCAAGCAGGGCTCCCACCCTGCAGGGCAGTGCCCTCTTTGGGGTGGGGCAGGGTAGGTGACTGACCTGCCACATCCCCTGTTGCTTTCGGTGGCTTGGCGCTATGCCCAGAAGTGCTGCCTGGCTCCTCACCCGGAGCCGGGAAATGCCTAGAAGTGGCATTCCAAATCTCTGCTGCCTGTGCGTCAAGTCCTGGAGGGGAGGAGCCTGGGTCCTGGTGGACACGTCCTGGGGCAGCTGCCTGCGGCTCCCACCTGAGCCAGCACCTGGCACCTACATGGGGGAGGTGCTCCTCACAGGCCTGATGCCAGGAGCCCCGGGGTGAGGGCAGGATGGGGTGGTGAGGGCAGGAGGGGTGGTGAGGGCAGGTGGCCTTCAGGTACGTTCACGTTGCTCTGCTCTCCAGCAAGCTCCTGCTTCAGGAGCGAAACAAGGGTGAGGTTGGTGTACCCAGGGTTGGGGCCTGGTTCATCTGGGCCACTGTCAGCAGCAGCCACCTTGCTAGGGGCTCAGGGGTGGGGACGGCTCCTGAGTGGTAGCCTTGTCTCAGCATAATCCCCCTCCACCGCCAGCAGTGGCTGATTTAGTGCTCCTGTGTTGGTCTGATTTACATTAGATTTTTAAGCATAATTAGAAATGCAGGGATCTTTGTGTCTTACCTCGCCTCTGACTATTTATGGCACGATATGCAGATGGGGAGAGCCATGAATATTAAACAGGGGTGTGCTGGGAAGCCGCGGGGAATGAGTGGTGACCCAGGGCCAACACTGGCCGCACACCTCCCTGTGCCCACCTCCTGCAGCACCTGGGACCTGGCTCCTGGCCCCACATGGGGAGGGTCAAGGTCACAAGCTGCTCTGGGACTCCTGCAACCCACAAGAGATGGGGAGAGCAGGGCGAGCTCCTGGGCCTCCTCGGCCTGGACCACCCCTGCCCTTCTGCCCAGTACCCGCTGGAGCTGGAGACCCGCTTCAGCAGGTGAGGGTGGCAGGGCTGTGTGCACGTGGGGCTGGTGCTGGCTTTTTAAGTTATTAAACTGTGCCCAAGGGAGACACTCTTCAAGCTTATGTTATTTAAATTACAAATACGGGTGAGGGAGATGTCGGCTCTTCTCAAAACACTGCTTAATTCTTTGGAAACCTTCTGAGCGGTTCTGTGGCTCGGGGGATTCCTGATGGCATGCGGACTCTGAGGTCCACAGGGCTGGGCCAGCAGGGCTGGGGATCGTGGCAGGGGGGCCATGGGCTCCTGTGGCCGCCCCCAGCCCACTGCCCTCCTGCTGTGGGTCCCACTGGGCCTTATTTCCCACCCA
>NW_026000052.1:1817993-1823287 GCF_001458135.2 Marmota marmota marmota
CCACCCGTGTGAAAGCCAGAGTCCTGTGAGGGGTGCAGGCAGGTGTCCTGGCAGGGGGTGTGCCTTGGGCGAGGCGTGGCTGCCTAGAGGTGCCACCTGCTTGCCTTGTTCTCCATGGGCATGGGGTTTGTCTGGGCCACACACACGCCAGACTGGACTCACAACAGGTCTGACCCCTGAGAACAAGTGCTGTTGAATTTAAGATGCTGCCATCCATGGGTCTCGGCCCAGCCTGCTCCCAGCCCTGTTGTCCTGGGGCTGTTGGGACCTGTGCTCTGGACACCCAGCAGGGGCCGGTGATGGTACTGTCCAGAGGCCCTGTGCTGGGGCAGCTAAAACACCCACATGCCCATGTCCCCTCCTGGCCAGTTGTGTCCCTTCTCCCTGAAGACCAGTGCAGACCCAGGGGGAAGATTGATAGGCACATTTTTGAATTTGCAGCTTCTGGCAGGCTGCCCTTCTCCTTCTGGAAAAAAGAAAAAAGAAAAGAAAAAAAAAAAGCTTTCCAGGCAGACATTTGTTGGTGCAGTTAGAACCGGCTTTTACGGTCGAGCTGGTCCAGGCCTGTGGTCGGGTGGAGGCTGCCCAGGGGCCGCCCGCCGAGGGAGACGCTGCTGCCCTGCCTCCTGGCTCCTTACCGGCAGCGCAGCCCCTCCCAGGCCGGACAGCCCCGTCCAGGGCTTGGAGGCCGGCCCCCTGTCTCCCAGGACCTGTAGCTGGGGAGACCTCGGTACCTGCTTTTCTTTTCCCAGTGCAGAGTCCGAGGTGGACTCTCTGCAGTGGAGTCCTGGGGACCTCAGGCAACCGTGGTCTCACTTGTGCAGGAAGGTGTGCTGAGCAGGGCAGGCATGCCCTCTTGCTCTTGTCATTTGGTGACTGAAGACCCCGGGACACTGTGTGTAGAAGCAGGAGGCCAGGAGGGTGGTGATGGGGACCAGGACTTACCCTACCCCAGTGGCTCCTGGCAGGGGCCTGTCCTTTCTGGGCCTTGATTTCCTTGTTTTCTACCATATGGTGGGACAGATAAATAGCATGTGCAGTTGGTGGGCTGTCTGGGCACGGTGGGGAGGGGGTTGGGGAAGCTGTGCCCGCCCCACATCCCTTGCTTCTGCTTGCCTGAGTCGTTGGCGGCTGGCAGTTCCATTAGCAGCGAGACCTGGGCGGCCCGGCTCTATCTCGCGGTATCTTAAAAGTTTAATGCAAACCTCGGGCCAAATCTGGTGCCCCCGCCCAGGTGCCTGTGGGACCTGGGCACACCCCAGCCAGCAGGAAGGATGGACCTGGGGCCATGCTTGTCCCTGTTGTCCCCTAGTGAAGTGGGGATGGGACAGAAGAGACCCATCCCCAGAGCCTGTGCAGGCACCGTCCCTGGGGAGCCCCAACAGGCTGTCCCCCGCGTCTTGTGTTCCTGCTGGCTGGGGCATCACCACAGTGGCTGCCCTGGGATGGCTGCCTCACACCTGGAGTGCCTGGACTGGCCTTTCAGGAGCTATTGCTATTTACTGCTGGGCTGTCTTCTCCGTGGTGGTGGGGCTTGGGGCCACACAGCAGCAGGGACAGCCCCTGGGGAGGGGCCTCTGACAGGGTGGACAGGGCTTCCTGGGGAGGGGTTTCTAACTGGAGTAGATGGGGCAGGGCTCCCTCTTCTCCACAGGCACTCACAGTGCCTCCCGCCCCTCCTTCCTCGACTGCAGAGGGCTGCGTGTCTGCTGAGGCCAGGACCTCTTACTAGTTGGTAAAATTAAATCCTGCAAAGTAATGTAATTTAATTGATCATCTCGCCTTGCTTTCCCTGCTGGTAGTGATCCTGCAGAAGCCAAGTGCACGTCCCTCCAAGAAGGTGGCCCTCCAGGTCGGCCGTTCTGTCCCTGTCCCTACACCCTGGCCTGGGAGATGCTCTTGGGTGGTCTTGTGTCTGCTGGAGCACCTGTCCCCAGTCACACCTGGAGTCCCATGTGGCCAGCCTTGGCTTGGCCCCCTCCTGGGACTTGGTGTCCTTATTTGAATCCCTCCTGGGACCAGACTCTGGCAGGGGTGTCCTTTCTGTCAGACACCGGCCAGCTCCTGTGTGTGTCCACCTCTTGCTCCTGTACCCACCCTTCTTCTGTGGTCCTTCTGTGGTCACACTGCCTTTGGGGGCTGCCTGATCCCACCTCATCTGGAGAAGTGCCTGCAGGGAAGACCCCCCCTCTCCTCGTCCCAACCATCTTCTCTCCCTCTGGGAGGGGTCTGTGGGCCCAGAGGAGCCTTCTGTATGTGTCCTTGTGGGGTGAGGGCACAGGCAGGCTCCGTAGTGGGGCCTGGACCTGGGCTTTAGGTTATTTTCATGGGTTTCCCAAGCGGTTTCCATTCTGAAAGGCACCCTGCTAGGGAGGTGGCTGGTGCACTTTCTGCTCAACTCTTGAGAAGTTTCTGTGAGCAAAGGGCACGCAGGGGAAACAGGCTAGGTAGCCTTGCCTGGGCAGCAAAGGGATGGGGAAACTGAGTCACAGAGGGAGAGGTCACAGAGCATACTGACCACTGCTGTGTGGGGAGTGGTGAGGTGGCCCTTGTGTTCCGAGACCCAGGCCCGGTCCCTCCCCTGGGCAGCTGTGCTGCAGCCCATGGCCTGTTTAGACAGAGGCCCTTTCCTCTCCAGCTACAGCTTGAGGGGCAGCCCTTGGCTTGTCCTGCTTTCAGTCCCCGAGACTGTCCACCAAGCCTTTATTTTATTCTTTCCTCCTAAAGTTCAGCTTTGTTCTTGCCCCAGGCAAGGCTTCTAAGAAAGCAACCTAAAACCAGCTTCTATCCGGTTCTCGCGGGCCAGGTGTGGGCAGCAGCCTTGCCAGGACAGGTGGCCTGAGGACAGGGAAGCACAAGCGCCAGTTGTCCTCAGTCCCCAGGGATCATTTTCTGGGGGTGTAATGGCCCCTTCTCTGGCTTAGGCCCTGAGTCGTGGATGCAGGTGCCCACCTGCCCAGGTCACGGCGAGTCATGGGTATTGCCAGCATGCCTTGTGCTCAAGCTGAAGGCTTTACGAAGGTGGCCTCTTTCTGTCCTCAGTGGCTGTCCCAGGGTCCACCCTGACCCTGGGTTCACAATTGGCACCTGAGACTGCAGTGTCATGGGAAGGACACTGGGCCTGGTGCCAGCAGGACCTGGGCTTTCAACCTGGCTGAAAGGCCAGGGCCTGATCTGTTGGAAGGGACAGGCCCAGGAGCACGCTCTGCTCCCTGCTGTGTTGCACCTGGCTGCATCAGGACCCTCTGGAGCAAGTGTACAAGGTGCTGGCCTCTGCCTACCTGTGGCTAGGCTAGGCCACCTCTCCTGGCAGGAGAGCCCTGCTGGCTCAGGTGGCCCTGCCTCACTGCCCTTGGCTGAGGTTGTCTGCACAGAAGCAGAGGCTGACCGGGAGGCCCTGGTGAGGGGTGCCCAGGCCTCTGTGAAGGGAGCCTGTGGGGCCCTTCCCTTCATGCTGTGGGTTGCTGGGCAGCAGAGTCTCCATCCAGCAGTAAGCAACCAGTTCACTACCCACCAGGCCCTGGGCACACCTGGCCCTGCCCTTGTGGGCCTTCTGAGGCAGGTACCTGATGGATTTCCTGGAGGAAGCAGCGACAGCTGCAACCCGAGGGCAGAGGTGTGGCCTCTAGGGAGACAGGACTGAGCCCTAGGCCTCCTTGCCTCAGGAGCCCAGCTCTTCGTGCAGCTGAGCCATCCTGCAACCATCCCAGTGCCTCTCACAGTCACCCTAAGAGTTGTCATTAATCTCTAATCTCTGTAGAAGGCAAAGAAGACCAGGCACAAATCCACCCCAGAGGCCCTCTGCATGGCCCGCGGGTGACTTCCCCACTGCATTTCCTCTTCCCCTGTGCTGGCTTTTCGTCTGGTGTTTGGAAGTGGAGCCCACAGTGTGTAGACAGGGAGATGCAGGTGTCTCCTCCTTTCGTCTTGGGATGGCTTGGAGGGTATGCTGGGCTGAGGGGCTGGGTGGTGTGGCCACCTCCATCAGGCCTACTTCCTGCTGTGGTTTCAAGGGTGCCAGTGGCAGGTGGCAGAATCTCGGCTGGAGTGCCACAGACCTCACCACCTCCCACTCCAGTCTGTCTTGCTGGTAGAATATGTTCTTGCTGGGGAACACTGTTGGTGACAGGCGGGTAACCTAGGTGGCTCTCCAATGGTGTGCCCCAGGGTCCTCAAGGTTTAGCAGGTGTTGTGAGCCAGGAAGGAGGTGCCTCCTTTTGCACTAGCACTGCACAGCTGCCCATCCCCAGAAAGTCCCCCCAGGGATGCACAGCTGAGGACCCCCTGGCACTGCACAGTTAGACTTCACTACTGGGTGTGCAGGGAGACCCTGTAGCCACCACTGGGTGTACAGAGGAGCAGGTGCCCACTGCCACTGTGGGCAGGAGCAGAGCCGCCTGGCCACAAAGTTGTTCTTAAAGGTCCGGGAAGGGATGAGAAGAGTGGGGTGAGAGGGTTCTGGGACAGGACTGGCTGGGTCTGCTGCTTTGGGACCCATTGGCCACACAGGGGACATGGTTATGAGGCCCCAAGGAGAGGGGGAGGAGGTGGAGCCAAGGGCCCTGGTCTGTGTCTCTCCCGGGCCACTGCTTTTTTCCCCTTCTCCCTCTTCCCTCCAAGCTTGCTCCCCTTCCTCACCCAGCTGTCCCCTAGCCCATCCAGCCCCCAGCCCCTGCCCAGCCCCCCACCCAGCCACCAGCCTGCCCTGGAAGAGTTAAGCTGCGGCTGTGCCAGCCCTGCAGACTGTTTGGAATAGTTTAAATGCTTTGACACTGGGGCTGTACTGGATGGCAGGGAGGCAGTTTACTGGGTAATTCATATGCAAAACTGCACTATAAATTTCCAGGCTGTCTCAGTTGCCGTGGCACCACCAAGCATTTCTCCACGTACAGTACAGTATTTCTGCCATCTTTGTTTGCATTGCAGTGAGTCATCAAAAGTCTGTCTTGCACCAACACCCGGAGCCGTGCATTCCTCTGGCACCAACGCGCCACTGTTTTTAAAGCCGGGCTGGGAGCTGGCATTTACTTCAGCTCCCAAATCAAAGGCGGCTATTCATTCCTGAGAGCTGCCTGAATGTTCGTCTGCATCCGGCCGCTTCATTGAGATGCTGCGCGCTGCCCGGGAGGGCCGGCCTGGGTGCAGCTGAGCTGCGGCCGCCGAGCCCCGCGCCCGGCCGGCCCCCCCTCCCGGCTCCCGCCCTCCCCACCCGGGGCTCCGGCTCCGTTTGCTGCATTCTCGGAGCAGCGGGCGGGCGGGCGGGCGAGCGGGGAGCCTGCCCTGCCGGGCTGAGC
>NW_026000052.1:1823872-1825484 GCF_001458135.2 Marmota marmota marmota
TCCGGTTACCTGGGCTGGGACCAGCCAGCAGGGACTGGCCAGCGCTGGAAGCGGGCCGGGAGGGAGGGCGCCTGTGAGCGGGCTGCGGCAGCTCCAACTCCAGCTCCCGGCTGCGCGTTCCAGACCGCCCGCCGCTGCGCTTGGGGACCTGGGTCAGGGTCCGCGCCTGCTGGGGGCTGCCCGGGAGGACGGGCACACCAGAGTCCTTCTGCTCGGACAGAGGCCCCTCCGTGGGGGAGGAGTGGGGGTGCAGCTGGCTGAACTCAGCTCACTTCCCGGGGCGCCCCCTGCGCCTCCCCACCATCCCAGGGAGGCTTGGGGCTGGGCAGGAACCCGAGAGGGGACAGCTGCCCAACCCAGTTCCCCCAAGGTTCGCGCAGGGCTACTCTGAGGGGAAAGGGAAAGGCCCACAGGAAACTGACGCCTGGAAAGACCTGGGCTCTGAGATGGGCCCCTCCCCAGGTCGCAGGGAGGGGCTCCTTGTCAGCAGGGAACTTTTTCCCTGAAACCGCTAGTTGCTAGTTGCTGCAACTCTCACAGACTGGCCCTCTCCCCTCCCCCAGCCCTCCAAGGGTGACTGGCCTGTCCCAACCAGCCCAGTCCTGTCCTGTGCTCTCCCTGGGTTCAGCCTCTGCCCTGTGTTTTCTGCAAAGACTGGCATCTGAAGCTCTGCCCTGGGGGGTCTCATGGAGCAGTCCGGGGGTGCCATGGGCAGCATTGCCCGGTGGGTAAGCAGCTGCCCCTGTGTACCATGCTCTGGTGGATCATATTGCCCTGTCCCTCAGCCAGGGTCCTGACCATAAGACCCCCAGAGCCTTTCTCTGGGGTTCCTCCAGCCAGGAGGGCACATTTGTACTTTGCCCTTTGTAGGGGTCAGGGACACAGGTGGGTGCTTGGCAGGCAGGACAGGGAGCACTTGTGAGGACAGGGAACTGATCATGCTGTCCCCCCACAGATGTGCCCCACTCGGGCCACCCCGCGCTGAATCTGAGGCCCATCCACACACCGTCCACCATGTCTCAGATGCTACACATCGAGATCCCCAACTTCGGGAACACTGTGCTTGGCTGCCTCAACGAGCAACGTCTGCTGGGCCTCTACTGCGATGTGTCCATCGTGGTCAAGGGCCAGGCCTTCAAGGCCCACCGGGCCGTGCTGGCCGCCAGCAGCCTCTACTTCCGCGACCTGTTTAGTGGCAACAGCAAGAGTGCGTTCGAGCTGCCAGGCACGGTGCCACCTGCCTGCTTCCAGCAGATCCTATCCTTCTGCTACACAGGCAAGCTTACCATGGCGGCCAGCGAGCAGCTAGTGGTCATGTACACAGCCGGCTTCCTGCAGATCCAGCACATCGTGGAGCGCGGCACAGACCTCATGTTCAAGGTGAGCTCGCCCCACTGCGACTCGCAGACCACCATGATTGAGGACGCCAGCTCCGAACCCCAGAGTCCCTGCAACCAGCTGCAGCCGGCTGCTGCCACCTCCGCCACCCCCTACGTCGTGTCCCCCTCTGTGCCCATCCCGCTGCTGACCCGTGTCAAGCATGAAGCCATGGAGCTGCCGCCAGCTGCAGGCCCAGGCCTAGCTCCCAAGCGCCCGCTGGAGACGGGGCCCC
>NW_026000052.1:1826337-1891608 GCF_001458135.2 Marmota marmota marmota
GCGGCTGGCGCGGCCCCTCTCAAGCTGCCCCGAGTCTCCTACTATGGGGTGCCCAGCCTGGCCACCCTCATCCCCAGCATCCAGCAGGTGCCCTACCCCCAGGGGGAGCGGACCAGTCCGGGGGCCAGCAGCCTACCCACCACCGACAGCCCCACCTCCTACCACAACGAGGAGGAGGAAGAGGACGACGAGGCCTACGACACCATGGTGGAGGAGCAGTATGGCCAGATGTACATCAAGGCCACGGGCAGCTACGCAGGTAACGGCAGGCCTGCAGGCACGGGGAGAGAGGTTGGAGGAGATGAGGGCAGCTGGCCCGAGTGGTGGGTGGACAGGGTCCCTGCCACCAAGGAGCTCAGGCTCAATGCTGATGAGATGGCAGGTCACAAGCCTCTGCCAGAGCTGCAGTGGCACATGCAGGAAGGGTCCTGACACTAGACAGATGAGGAAACCAAGGGTCTCAATGGCCCAGTGACCTCCTGAGGGCTCACACAACAGTTGCTGCCAGCTCAAGGCCTTGGTGTCCCTGGTCTATGAAGTGCCCGGCACCAGTGTGGTACCCCACAAGTCCTGCCTCCCTCCCCTTCCACCTCAGTGTCTTTGTCCTCTGTGAGGTTTTACTTCCTCTGATCCCGAGGTTCCTATCTATTGCCCACCTCCCTGGGCCCCGCCCCAGCGGACAGACCAGAAAGTTCTGAGAGCTGCGTGAGTGCCTTCTCATTCTTTCTGCTAAGGGGGGATGCTCCCTCTTTTGGGACCAGTAAGCCCAGGATGCCCTAATTTGAGATGCAGGCCTTGTGGAGAACATCCTGGAGACCACAGGGCTCGCTAGGCAGAGGGACCAGCCATGGGGGCCCAGGCTGGGGCGTCCCCTGAAAACCTGTAGTGTGCCTGGGTCTCTGCTTGTGCTGATTTGCATGCAGGGCCAGGTGTGGTGGCCTGGACCCAAGCACATGGTGCTGCAGTGGGAGGATGGGCCAAGGGGCAGCACGGGGACTCTCTCCACCCTGTTTGCCACTTGTCTCATGCCTGAGGGGTCCATCAGTGCTGGGGCAGTCAGGAGCAGTGCCCAGCCCGGGCTCTTGGGACGGCCAGCTGCCTCTGGAGCAGCTGTGGCTGCAGACTGGGTGGCAAGGTCTCAGCTTCTGCTGGGGCCACCCCACTGCTTCTCGGAGCCTGCAGGGGAAGCCATTGCCCTGGCCCCAGACCCTGTGGCATCGTCTCTGTGTGAAAGTGTTGTCCTGCGCACGTCCTTCAGAACAGTGGCTTTCAGGCTGCTGAGGCCGGGGCCGGATGCGTTTTCTTCTTGTGGCAGGGTCAAGGTGGATTTTTTTTCCTGAAATCAAGAAGCGCAGCAGTGCCCGAGTTGGCCTGGATGTGCGGGCCTCACACTCAGGCACCCGCTCAGCCTCTGACTTCAGGGAATCTGCCCCGTGTGCAGTGTGCTCTTTTGCCCGCTGACTGCCCCCGCGCAAGGAACAGAAGGGCCCTGATCCCCCTCCCGGGCCCACAAGGCTGGGGGTTTTCACAGGATGGGGCTGTCACTCTGATCCATTCCCAGAGTAGATCCCGGCCAACCGGCGTGTCCTATGGTCCTGAGAACTCACCACGCTGGTGGCTGGACACAGCCCTGTGGATAGGTTAGGGGAGCATTGGTGCCGGGGCCTGGTGGCAGGGGGCCTCACTGGTGTTCTCCGGTGGTGAACCACAGAGCTGGGGACACGTCTCTGGTCTTCTCCTGTCCCCTCACAGTCTTGCCTCCTGCAGTGACCTTAGCTATGGCTTGCTGGGATGGTGGGAAATGGGTATGTGTGAGGATGACTGGGAGCACGGTGTGGTCCTACAGCCTGTGCAGTCCCCTGTCCCTTATGCCTGGTCGCCAGAGCCCTCACTGGACAGGGACAGGGACAACCCCCCTGCCTCCAGGGGTTTTCTGAGGAGCCGGGGGACGTGGCCATGAAGAGGCTTCCAGAGCTGGCATGTGCAGCGTGGGGGTCAGGATGTCGCGCTGCTCTGAGCGGCCCGCTGCCCAGGCCAGGCCTCTCTCCAGCTCCCCCAGTGCTCCGATAGAACATAGAGCCCTGGGGCCAGGGGACCCCGGCAGGGGCTGGTGACAGGTGGGGGAGGGAGCCTGGCTGGCCCTGCCCGACCTGGGCGGTGTTGGCAGTGGGGCCGTGTGCTGGGGGCTGTGGGGCTGCGGGCCCTGTCCTGCGTGGCTCACGGAGCCACAGTCTGGGTTTTCTTGTGGCTTTCTCTTCAGCAGGTCCATAAGTGGGGCAGAGGAAGGGGGTGTGAGATTTCTTGGTTAAAATCTAGGTTATTGGCAGTGACGTTGCTGGCATCAGGGTGTGCTGGGGGAGGGAGGCCATAGGGAGGCAGGAGAGGAGGGCTGCCCCAGGGGAGCCGGGCCCCGTGCCCTGGGCTTCCAGCACTGGGCCCAGCCTCCTCTGGGGACAGCTTGCGGGGCCAGCAGTCTGCTGCCCCTTGCCTGGGCCCCCCCGAGGGCTGGGCAGCACTCCCGTCACTGAGCTGGTGGAACGTGGCGTGCTCCCAGTGTCCCCGTAAGGTTTCCCTTCTCCCTGTCTTCAGTTTCCCACTGTCCAGGAGAGGTTGGTCAGGGTAACCTCAGGGATCTCTGGTCCAGTGCCCATTGTGTGCCTGAAATTCTGTGGAGGCCCACATCCCCCCCACTGAGAGCACGGGCAGCCCTGTGCAATGAACAGTCATGAGGGGACAGCCAGCCAGTTGCCTTGGGATCCCAGCCCAGCTGTGCATCTGGCCGCACCCGTGTCTGCCTTCTTCATCTCTCATGTCCCATACTGTCCTCCACCAGGTAGAGTCACACCCTTGATTTACCTAGTGTCCTCAAAGGACATTAGTTTTTTTCAATTTATGTCACTAATGATGCCACTGGGAAGCTGGGGGGTACACCGGAGCCCCCATACGCGTGATGCTTGCTGGCTGGGTCCCCACCTGTGGGTGCTGGCCAGGCCCCTCTCCACTGCCCCCCGCCAGCATCCCTCTCCACCCCCCTGGGAGATTGCCATCACTAAGTGGGCAGGGCAACTCGCCTCTGGCCCTGTGGTCTACCTGCCACTCCAGCCTGTGGCCAGGGCATTCAGGAGCAAGGCGCAGAGGGGCCAGAGCCCCCAGGCAGGGGGACGTGTTGCAGGGCTGGAGTGTCTATGCCCAGCACAGCTCCCTGGGCTGCTGGGAGCAATCAGAGTACAGCACACCTGGGTGCACACACACACACACACACACACACGGGGTCCCCTTCTAGAGACGCAGTCTGCCTGCGCCCATCCCGACGTCCGACGTGAAGCACGTCAGGACCGACTTCTCTAGAGCCCCAGCGCCCAGGCAGAGCCTGGTCCTGGCCCACACAGCCACCCCACTCCTCACCCGCCCTTCCCTAGAGGGTGGGGCACAGGGCCAGGGTCACCTGAACTCTCCAGGGCTTCTGGCCAGGTAGGTGTCGCATATCCCATGGCTAACCCAGGAGCGCTGGCTCTCCCCACCAGGCTGTGCACCTGGGTCAGCTTGGGATGCTGGGGATGGAGGACTCCAACTGTCCCCAGGTTCCTTGGGCCCACCTGGTCTCCCAGGCCAGTGTGGTGGCCAGAAGGTCACGCTGCTGCCTTGCCTCTGCCTTGCCATTGAGAAGACGGACAGCATGCAGATCCCTGAGCAGCTACCGAGCGTGGCTGGGGCTGTTGTCACCCTGGCCCGTGAGGCCAGGAGCAGGCGCAGGCCGGGCATGGGGAGGAGCCCACGGAGGGCGCGCCCGACCGCACCAGCCTGCCCTCCTTATCCTGGCCTTAGCTAGAGTTGGGGCTGGCCGCCCAGCCTCTCTCCACCTCCTGGGTCCCTCGGGGCCCTCACAGCCTCCCCGTCTCTGCCCTTCAGCAGGCCCACACGTGGGCCAGCCCTCCCGGGCGGCAGATGTTTAATTGTGGCTGGCAGCTGTCACTGTCTGATGTCAGAGGCAAAGGCCTGCCTTGGTACTTATGCCAGCCACACACGTCGGTGTCAGCCCCTTCCCAAGGGGGCTGCGGCTTGTTGGTCCCCCACTCTGGGCTGCTGCTTCCGGGGTTCCACACGGTCCCCTCCATACCATTCTGTGGGACAGCAAATTGGTGTCCATGGCTGAGCCCAGTGTCCAGCCTCATGGGCCAGCCTGTGAGGGCTGCCTGAACCCAGGGCAAATTAGAACCACTCAGGGCCTGTATCAGCCCTGCACGAAGCCTCAGCCACTGTCCAGGCTCTGGACACACGTGGTGGTACACCTGCCTGCCCAGTGTGACATCACAGGGCCCCTGGCTCTGGAGGGAAGCAGCTCAGATTCCCGCTCTGCCTGTCCCTTTTCAGTGAGACCTGTAGTCCCTTGGCATCTCCCTGTCCCAGGGAGCAGGGTGCTTTGGATCCTGCATGGCTGGGGTGAGGCCAAGAACCCTTGGCACAGATGGGCAGCTTTTAAGTGCATCTTCCTTTTAAATGACCACCGAGTGGGCAGCTCTGGCCAGGCAGGGGAGGTGCCAGTCCCTGTGTGTCTGTCCTACCAAGCATAAAGTGGCTGTCCTATGGGTCCCTGGACACCCCAAGCACTGTCCTGTGGTCTTCACTGGGAGCCCCCACTGGTGGCCTCCCAGAATTGCCCTGTCCACCCTGTCCTTGGCTTCTGCTGGGGGAGGTCCAGGGCTGAGCATGTCCACGCAGATTCCTGTCTACTCTCCAAGCCCCTGAACACCCAGAGATTTCTACTTGAGCCAGTTTGGGTGAGCAATGATTCACCTGCGGCAGAACACCCACGCGAGTCTCCAGGGGCACCATCACCACCCGAGAGAGCCTTCCTGTCCCCCGAGGCTCTCCGTCCTCCGCAGCCATTTCTCCTCTGCTGTCCGGTGGCCACAGGTGTTCATCCTGTGCCTGGGCAAACCTGGCTGTCAGAGCTTTGGGGTGGGGCGGGGCGGGCCTGCACGAGGAGCAGGGCCTTCGCCAGCGTCCAGCGCCAGGCCTGCAAGGCTGCTTCCTCCTCCCTTTGCGTTTTGGGTCTTTCCTTACTGAGGCATTACGTGCAGGTGCAAGGTCAAGTGTTCAGGTCAAGCGCCCTCATGGTCACCACACAGGGCAGTTGGACCCCCCAGTGCTGCCCTGTGGTCCTCCCACTCCGCCGTGTCCCAGGTTTGCCACCTGCTTTCTGTCACTGTCACTTGCCTTCCTAGAATCTGCCTGAGTGGGACCACCCAGCACGGAGACTCCATCTGCTCTCCTTGCCATGTTTGGGATCCCATGTGGCGGATGTACCTGCTTCCTGCTTTGTCGAAGCTGCGTGTTCTTCCATGGTGTGGCGGGGCCACCAGCGCAGAGTGTATGTCCCTGGGCAGGTCTGTGTGGACCCATGTCTGCTTCTGTGGAACAGCTGGCTCAGGTGCTGGGTGTGTTGGCTTTTGTCTGCCACGTGGTCCTCCCAGGAGACTGGAGAGCTCAGGTGGCCGTACTCTGGCCAGCGCGGGTGCCACCTGTTAACTGGCTCAGCTTCTTCCATCCCAGGGGGGTGGTCGGCAGGACCCCCTCGTTGCTCCACTCACACCCCTGCAGTGGGTCCTGCTGTGAGAATTTCCTCCTGTTAGGTGTTCACTCTGTGACGTCCACTGGGGCCCGGGACTCCACGTTTTTGCTTTTCTTAAGTGTCTTAAGAGTTTCTTTGTCAATGTATATTGCAAATATTTTTCCTCGTCTGACCTGACTTTTTATCATCTTATTGGTGTGTTTCGAAGACCGGAAGAAGTTGGATGAAGACCAGTTGCTTTGTTTTATTTTCTGGGCAGTGTTTTTTGCAGCCTGTTGAAGAGGCCTTCGTCGGCCCGGTGTGCGGAGCTCATGCGTGCTCTGCTCTGCTCCGTGGTCTGTCTCCATAGGAGCCACCAGATGCGCAGACGGCTCTGTTCTTCCCAGGCGGCATTCAGCTGCCTGCGTTGCCCGCTGCGTGGCTTCTCCTGCTGTGGTTTCTTGGGCATGTCTGCGGACGCTCAGTTGGCGTGGGTTCAACCTAGAGCGTGGGGGCCACGACAGCGCCTGTCACTGCGGTCTGCTGTGCTTCCTTCCATTTCTCCACTTGTCATTCGAGTGGCAGCTTTATGGAGGTGGAACCCACAGTCCCCACCAGTCCCTACCAGTCCCCTCCAGAGCACTTGGAGTCCCGAAGCCATCACTGTACTCCGTCTCCCCCAAAGAAGCCTGTACCAGGTGGTGGACACCCCCACTCACCCTCTCTGCCCTCAGCCAGGTAGTCACTAGTCACTGTCTCCGTAGATGGCCCATCTGGGCGGATCGAGGTTGTCACCTGGAGTACGGACTTCTGCCCCTGGCTTCTGTGCTGGACCTCCAGGTCACGGGTGCTGGAGAACAGGTGATTCTGCATCTCTTTCCTGCTGGGTGGCGTTCCGCTGGATAGACGTGCTGCCTTCCATCCGCCAGTTCCTTACTCATGGGCGACTCGTGTTCCTGCTTCCTGACCGCCGGGGTCCGTGTGCTGCGAGCCGGACGTCCAGGTCTCTGCAGACTGACTGGGACCCTGGGTCAGGCCGTGCAGCAGGAGCGGGATTGCTGGGGCTACGTGGGTCTCTTTCTCAGATTCTGCTTAAGTTGGTGCTTTTGTGAATCAGGTTGCTAATTGTCTCACTTCTAGGTGTCCGTGGGGATGACCTGGATCTGCGTGGACTTTGCGCCCTGTCCAGGGTCCTCGTGGCGGGCAGGCCTCGGGCCCCCTGCGGGGTCCCTGGAGCTGTGCATCTGTGCCATTACTGCTCCGTCTGCAGCGTGGCCGTCTCCGTGGGGACCCCCACTCCAGGTTGGGTGGGAGCAGGGAGTGCAGGGGTCGCCCTGTGGCCTCGGTCTCGGGAGCGGGGTAGCCTGTTGCTCCTCCTTGGTGCAGGGGCTGCCGGGTCTGGCATGGCACTGTTCACCAGCCCATGGGCTCCTCCCTCCTTGAGGCGACTGTGGGTCTGCGCTGTGGCTGGCGTGCAGTTGTCCCAGGAGCATCCGCGTGTCCCCCAGCCCCCAGCCCTGCGTCCCTGCAGCAGGCCTGCTTTCATGGGTGCTGATCTTCTCTCCAGGAGGTGTGCCAGCGTGTTCCTGGGCTCCTCGTCTGCAGCTTCTCGGTGTCTGTCTGGTCTGGGCACCAGGTGATGCCAGCCCTCGAGTCCTTGTGTTTGCTTTGGGGGAATTTGTGCAAGTGTGATGTTGCTTCTTCCTGGTGTTTGGGAGAAGCAGTTCACAGGGAAGGCATTTGGCCTGGAGTCTGTGACCTGTGGGGAAGTTCTAAGTTTCCCATTTATTTCAGCCACCAGTGTCACCGCTGACTGCAGTCCACCTAGTCCCCACATCCCACTAGACAGAGCTGTTCAGATTCCTTCTTTTGCCTTGTTCCAGCTGTGGTTGTCTGGTCTCCCACGGGATCTGTTCATCTGGGCAGTGTACTTCCGTATCTGTCCAGCTGGTCCAGCTTGCTGTCTCACTGTCTTCCTTTCCCCCTCCCGCCCCCCTTCCTTCTGGGGTTGAACCTGGCTGCACACACTTCGCAGGCACTTAGAGCCGAGCCCTGGCCTCAGCTTTCTTGGGTTTAGTGTCCGCTTGTTGTTGGCTCTTCCAAGGCTTCTTCTTCTCACTTGCCTGCATCCTGAGTCCACCTCTTGTAGACAGACAGGGGCTGGACGCTGGCCGTCATCTTGTATCTGGAGTCCATACGCCCGGGTGCAGATGTGATTCCCATGCCTCAGGTCCAGCCTGCCGTCTGACTTTGCTTGCTCTTGCTGTCTTCCCCCGTCCCTGGCACCGTCCTCCACTGCCCTTCACTGGGTACCTTATGGCATTTTCTTAAACTCCACAGTTGACTTAGTTATTCCTGCAGTTTGGGATTGCTCTAGAGTCGACGTTTGCATCTCGGTCTTATCTTAACCCTCTTGTTGGACTTGACTCCTAAAGGGGTGTCTTCTTTTGCCTCCTCTGGTCCTTTGTACCCTGGTGTCCCATTTTACTTCTTCATGTTCAGGAAGTCTTATAAGGTCGTCATTTCTAGCTGTTAGTTCTCTTTTTTTCTACCTTTTGTCATTGTAAGAACTTATATGCCGTCAGACTCAGTTCTCTGAGTTAAAACAAGTGCAAGGAGCTGGTGACCGCCCCGGCTATGACACGACAGTCCCTCCACTCCCACAGGCCCCGCCCCACAGTCACCATGTCTTCTCCCTACTCTTGGCAGCAACAGCTCTGTCTTGGTCCCGTAGATGGAGTCACACGCAGCCTGTGCCTTTAGAACTGAGTCTTGGCATCCGAGAGCCGTTCATGCGTGTGCTTTAGGGTTTCATTCTTTTCATGGCTGGGCTTGTCCTGCGCCGTGGGTGGGGCCTCGGCATATGTGTCCACCGCTGTTAGAGGGCTGCAGGCTCCTGATGGGGTCACCTGAGCTGCGGTGAACGTCCGCGAGCCGGTTTTCAAAAGCACTTTCGTTTTCTTTTCTGGAGGGTAAGTGAAGCGGGTGGTGGTGGGCTGGCCTTGGGGCTTGCGTAGCAAGTGTGTGTCAGCATCCAGGAGCCGCCAGCTGTTTTCCAACATTCATGATCCCACCGTGGGGGGGATCCAGGCCCTGCACCTTCTTCTCGGCACTCGGGGTTCCCTTTCTTTAAGCCGTTGTAGGGGGTCTGTTCTACTCCATGGCGGTTCAGCCTGCATCTCTCTAAGCGCTCACCACGTTGAGTGTCTTTCACGTGTGTATCTGCCCGACCTTGACTTGGGGTCTCACGTCTAGGTCTGTGGCCCGTTTGGACCACGTCAAGAAGGGTCGCTCCGTGGGAAAGCCCCTCCGAACACGCACACAGGTGCCTGCGGCTCCTCTGCCCCCGCGGAGCCCGTGCTGGTGGGCGGTCTCGCTGTGTGGTCCCCTTCCCCTGGAATTGCCCTGTCTTTCTCACGTCCTGGGTCTCACTAGTGATGGGTTCTGAAGAGCTTGAAAATGTCTTTATAGCACTTTTTTTTTTAAACAAAGCTTTTAAAATATTTTTTCAGTTGTCAATGTGGCGCTGAGGATCGAACCCAGTGCCTCCCACATGCTTGGCAAGCGCTCTGCCACCCAGCCACAGCCACCCTTACAGCACCTCTCTTAAAAATCTGCCTGATGGCCGTCAAGGTCACATGTGGACGCCCGTTTCTGAAGGATGCTGTGGCTGGACGTGGATCGTGGGTTGGCCGTCACCCTGCTGTGTGCTGTAGACGCCTCTGGCTTGTCCCGGGTTTCTGACCTGAGAGGTCGTCCTGGGGCACTGCCTCCGGGCTCCAGGTAGACCTGTGCCAGTCTCTCCGCCGTCCGTCCGCTCTCGGGCATTCTCCTCTGGGCCGGGACGCGGGTGCTGGCCTGTGTTTCTTGTGTTCTTGGGAGAAGCTGTTCTGAAGCCACACCTTGTCCCCGTGTCACGTTCTCCTTCTGCCCCCTCGAGCTCCTGTTCTGCTGTCCTTGCTGCTCGGTCCTGTTGGAAGAGCCAGCGTGATGCCCTGTCTGCTGTGCCACCACTTGGTCTCCCTGTGGTGTGCCGAGTGGTGTCCCCACCCCAGGATCACTCCTGTGGTCTTCAGTCTGTTAGTGTCTAGCTTGATGCTAGAGCTGGAGCACGTGAGGTGGCCGAATGTCTGTGGTCTCTTGTCTCGAGCCCCACAGTGGCACTGAACCGGAGCTCGGGTGTGTGGGGTTCCAGGCGCCATCGAGGGTTTACTGGCCATTTGGATGCTCTCCTTTGTGAAGCTCCTGTTTAAATGCTTTGCCCCAGTTTTGCAAAGTAACTTTTCTGTCCTTTTTCCAAAATGTATGTGCCATGTGTTCTCCTCGGTGTCCTGTGCCGGGCACACCTGCTGCGGGCGTTGTTTCCACGGCGATTTTTCATGTTATCACTATAACTTTATCCCTATTGCTGCTGTTGTTGTTGTTATTATTATTATTATTTGGGCGCTAGGGATGGAACGAAGGGCCCTGTGCCTGCTAAGCGTGTGCTCTGCCACTGAGCTACGCCCCCGGCCCCTCGTAATAGAACTCTGATGTAAAGTTTATTAAATTGTTGAATCTATAGCAGCTTTTACATCCTATTTCATGAAACTTTTTCTCACCTTGAGATCAATATGTAATCTCCATTTGTAAGAAAAAAGTTGTTCAAATTCATTTTAAACTTGAAAAAAATTTTCAAGAACAGTTTAGAGATGTGCTGTGGACACCCTTCCCCTGGGGTCTCCGAAGGGTGAGCACCCCTATCTCACCGCCCTCTGCCCGTCTCCTAACGCAGAGCCTCTTCTAACCTGACGGACTGTTACGCGGGCACAGCCCAGCCTTGGCTCAGGTGCCAGCTCTGGTCCACCTGTGCAGCCCCCAGTGCTGTCCCGGGCAGCAGCACCTCTCCACATGGGGTCCGGCGTGGCCTGGGTTGGGTCGGGGTGGTCGTTGCCACCCCTTCTCCAGGCTGATCCCTTGGCTGGGTCTTTCCTGACACTTTCTTCCAGAGCCCTGTCAGAAAGACCACCTCTTTTGGGCTCTCGTCCCAGGAAGGCGTTGGGTGCTGCACGGCTGCCGGTCCACAGATTTGCACGTCCCTGGGGACTGCCATACAGCTTGGGTCAATATGGTGGTGTCACCTTGGGATTTGGTGGGGTAGCCTCTGCTTCCCCCTTGGCATCAGGGGCTGGTCGCTGCCCTGTGCGTCAGTCACCTCCTCGGTCCTGGCGTTGGGGTCCTCCCCGAGTCCATTCTGAGGCTGTGAGGAAGGTGACTTCCAGCCCCATGCGGCTGTGCCGGTTGGTCGCAGTCTTTTGTAGCAGAGAGCTTCCCACCGCTAGCGCCTGCTGATTTATTTTATTCCTTCGTCTGTTGTGATGATTTATTTACCATCAGTGTAGTTTTTTTTAAGCGTTTTCTTACTGCCTTGCTCAGCAAAATCTCCCTGGCTCCTTTTACACTTTCCCTTCCCATCCCTGGAATCGGTTCCTTCCCTTTCAGTGGGAAGTGTATTTATTCATCTACTTGTTCATTTCTGCAGCGCTGGGGCCTCCTGTACTCTTGGCAAGTGCTCTACCACCAAGCCACACCCAGCCTAGTGGCTTTTAAAACCCAGGACCTGGGGCTGGGGTGCAGCTCAGTGCTAAGCACCCGCCTGGCGCGTGTGAGGTTCTGGGATCAATCCCCAGCACCACAGAACAAACCCAGCCCTGGGTGCTAGGCTCGTGCATTGCTGTGGAGGTGTCTGTTTTTATGATCTTTTAGCAACTGGAGCTTGAGGTCTACGTATTTAAAAATCGTGAGGGCCGGATGCAGCTTAGTGGTAGAGCACTTGCCTGGCATGTCAGAGGCCATGGGTTCCGCCGCAGCACATACACACACAGATCACGAGTTCACATCTGGATGGTGGTGCTCACCTGCAGCCCCAGCGCCTTGGGAGGCTGTGGCAGGAGAATAGCTCCATCTCAGGAGTTCAAGACCAGCCTGGGCAACATACTGAGACCCCACCTCAAAACCCAGCGCTCAGAAGCATGAGTTCAAGCTGGGGTGTCCAAAGCCGGCCAGCTCCCTCCACGTGTGTGCTGTCCTCTGATGGTCGGGTTTGGGCTCTCCTGCATTTGCCTGGAACCCACGGGAGGGGCGCCACACAGGGCTCCAGCCCCCTTCCACCCTTGTCACCATCTGTCACCTGCCAATTGTCACAGGAAGGGCATCTTCTGCCTAGCAGGACAGCGCCCCTTTGTGGTGTTCCAGATATCTGTGCTGGGAGCTTGCCCCTGACCCCAGTCCTGCCCCTGGTGCCCCCTGTGAGGCCCAGGTGTCCCTGTCTTGTGGCTCTCGGGGTCTTGCCCTGCCGCACTGGCCATCTGGAGTTGGGGGTTGTGTCCACTCTGCAGGTCAGTCCAGGGCAATCTGACATCTTCACAGAATTGGGTCCTCCAGGCCCTGGATGTGGTGTATCCCTCCGTTTACTCTTTTTCAAGTTTTGGGGGGGATATGTGCTAGTTCTCTGCACATCCTTTCCAAGATTTATTCTTAGAAATTCATTTTTTGGTTCTAATTACATGATATTTAAGTTTCCCTTTTAAATAATGTTTCTAAAATACAGAAAAAGAATCACTTCACACATGTGGTCACCTTGCCAAATGTACTTGTTTGCTCTAATCTTTCGCCTGCAGATGCCTTTGGATTTTCTGTCGATGTAACCACCCGTGGGCTAACAAGGACAGCTTTAATCCCAACCTTAACCTTTGCTCTGCTTTCTTGCCTCATGGACTCGCGGAACTTCTTGTACACCCTTGTCTCCTTTCCACATTCAGGAAAAGCTTTTGATACTTTCTTTCTTGCAGCCCAGGGATGGACTCAGGCCCTGGGCTAGGAGTGCTGGGCGCAGAGCACAGTCCTGGCTGCGGGATGTTAGATCTGGGTGGGATGTCCCTTCAGGGCCTTGAGGCGATACATTCTATCACATTAAGGGAGCGTCATTCTCTTGCTAGGTTAGGAGGCTCCCCGGACAAGTAAGTTGAAATTCCACTCAAGTTTTTTCCCTAAACGCAGTCAGGCAGTGCTCACATAGGGGTACGTGTGGGACCATCAGGGTGCGTCTGCACACAGTGAAGGTGCCATCTTGGGACCACCTGGATGGGGCTATCTTTATGTGGGCGGATTTCCTCCTGTACTGTTAATGTGCTTAGTTACATTGGTTGCTTTTTCAAATATTGGAGCAACTTTGTATTCCTTTAGTAAATATCAACCCAGTTTTGGTAGAGTGTCCTTCTGTACTCCTGCCCCCGTGTTAATCTGTTAGAAGAGGGCCTTGGGCAGAAGCCACCAGTGGGGTGCCAGGTATCCAGGGGTTGCTAACTCAAGGGAAGTCACCTCTCCCTGGCCAGACCTGAGCCCCCAGCCCCAGAGGTGTTGCTGAGGATGGTCCTGGCCTGAGTGTTGGGAAACCAGGTTTCTGCATGTTCCCCCTCCCCCCCCCCCCGGTCAAGAAGGCCCTGGCTCTACGTGACAGCCCCCCACTGCAGGCCAGGCCTGCTTTCCCACCGTTGCCCTCTCATTTCCTTGAGGGACATGTCTTGTTTTGATATCATGGTTATCTGCCCTCAGAAGACAAGTTGATCTCCATGCCTGGGTCTCCCTGGTAGCTGGGATTGCAGGTGTGGTCACTGTACCTGGCTGCTTCCCTTTATTAATGATCTGGAAGAGTCTGTGTAATGCTGTCTAGATTTTGTGCAGGGAGATGATTATTTAGATTGTTTCTTCACTTGTGCTGGGACAGGATCAGAATTTCCATTTCTTTGTGTGTTAGTTTTGGCAAGTTGTGTCTTCCAGACGCTCGTTGGCTTCAGCTCATGCTTCCTCCATTAGGAGGCAGTTGTTCTGTGATGCACTGTCTCACAGGAATGGGCACTGATCTGTCCTGGGGCCTGCACAGCCCACGAGTTAGGGATGGAGAACAGATTTTTTGGGGGGTGGGGACGGGTACCAGGGATTGAACTCAGGGGTGCTTGACCACCGAGCCACATCCCAGTCCTATTTTGTATTTTACTTAGAGACAGGGTCTCACTGAGTTGCTTAGTGCCTCAGCCTCCTGAGCTGCTGGGATTATAGGTGTGTACCACTGCACCCAGCAAGAATCATTTTCTAAAACCAAGCAAGCCAAAGCAAAAGCCAGAGACACACATGGCCCAGCAGCAGAGAACCTGTCCTGTGAGGCCCTTCCTGGGACCGTGACCCCCCTGCAGCACACTGGTGCTGGTGTGCTTGGGTAGTCTGTCCTGTTGCTCTCCCCATCACTAGGTTCCCTGTTAGCCCCTCAGCGCCTCCACCTTCTGAGACATGCTCTGGAGCCCCATGTTTCCTGCTCAGCCTTTCTTACTTCTTTTTTGCTTTTTCTTGTTTTTGGTGCTGGGGATGGAACCCAGGGCCTCATGCATGATGAACACATGATCAGCCTCTGCACTATGCCCCCAAGTCTCAACAGATTTTGAAATGTTATATTTTCTTCATTGTTATCCAGATGAAAATATCTTCCCCTTGACCCTGGAGTTCTGCAGCAATTCAGAAGCAGTTTCTGAATCCCCTGTCAGACCACTCCTGGCTCTGGCCCTGGTGGGGACTTGCTCCCAGACGCACTGCAGAGAAATGGTGCTGTCCCCCTGGCCCCCAGCATGCTGCACCACAGATTGAGGCAGAGCCGAGCACCCTCAGGTGGTCCCTGTCCTCTTGGCTTGAACAGAGATGGTGTGCACCACTCACAGCGTGGCCTGCCCGGCTCCTGCTGGCCATGCTGGACGTGTGTTGACCGCAAGCTGGTTTCTTCTGGCTGTTGAATGGATGTGTCGGGGAGGGTCCCTGCTGCCCTGCAGTACTCCTGCCTTCACACCCCGGGGGCTGCGCTGGGCTGCCGGCTCCGCGGGTGACGTTTACCTGAATGGTTTCCGTGCTTTCTTGGCTTTCAACGTTTCTTTATCCTTTCTGTTATTTCTTGACAGGGTCTCACTGCGCTGCCCAGGCTGGCCAGGGGCTCATGGCTCCAGCCTCTGACCTCCTGCCAGGGACTCCCCACGCGCCCCCGGCAGCTCTTACCTTGGGAGCTGTGCTCTTATCTCACTGTGCTCTGGGCTCAAGGCACCATCGTGCTGGTTGTTTCCCATGGTCCCCTGATCCAGGTTGTGTCCCCTGATCCAGGTTGTGTCCCCTGATCCAGATTGTGTCCCCTGATCCAGGTTGTGTCCCCTGATCCAGGTTGTGTCCAATTCTGTTTTTTCTCGTGAGATGTCGTGAGTTTCCATCTGCTCCTTCAGGGGTGGCCCCCTCAGCATGCAGCTGCCTCGCCGTCCTCACGTCAGCTCCTGCGCCGCCCTCCAGCCCACGGCCGCGCCTCTGTGCTCCATCCCAGGAGCCTCCTGGCCATCAGGCTGCGGGCCTCTCCTGCACCCTCACCTCTCCGGCCTCGCCCCTTCTGTCTGGAGACTTTCCTTCCCCCGGGTTCTCGGGGCCCAGGTGCACGCCGCGAGGCTGCCCGTGTCCCTTTTCTCTTGGCGTCTCTCTCCTGTGTCTTGGCCTCTTGGTTTTTCTTCTTCTATGTGGATATTTTATGTTGAATTATTTTCCAGTTCACAAATCTCCCCATCTGCTCTGTTTAATTTCTCTCTTCACCATTCTTCTGAACTCGTAATTTCAGTTACTGTGTTTTTGTTTAATTCTGGGCTCTGGTCTTTCTTATTGATTCTGGTTTCCTGTGAGAGTCTCCATCTTGTTACCTACGTTTCCTGCTCATATTCAGAGCAGTTGTTTTAAAGTCGGCGTCTGTTAATTGTCTTATCTAATGTCTTTTTTGCAAATTGGTTTTGCATCATTTGGTCTGTATCTAGTGTCTCTTTGTAGATTGCCCCCCCCTGCCCCCCTAATTTGGTGCAGTTTCCTGACATTGCTTTACTGATTACCAGGCACAGTTTAGAAGGGGTTACCAGGATGCTCCGGGGGAGCCTGGGAACTGCCCCTGGAGGGGCTGCAGCCTGGGGGACTACCCCCACGGGTCAAGGCCACCTGCAGTCTATTCAGCCCCCCAGCCCCGTCCCAGACCTGTTCTGGGTCTCCAGCTGGGAGCCTGGTGCTCCCTGGTAGGTCCTCCTCGATACAGGAGACACTAAGTCCTAGACTTGGTTCCTGGTGTCCAGGTGGCTACTTCCTCGGCATTGTCCTGCACACGTGTGTGCCACTTAGGTTCTGCAGCTGCCCTGGGGGAAGCCGTGGACTTGCACCAGAATGCCCATCCAGGTCCCTGGGCACCTGCTTCCAGCCGTAGCTCCCTCTCCTGAGGGTCTCAGCCCCTCAATCCTGGCCACCTGGGGGCCCTTTTTAAAAGAGGCTCTCACCATTGTCCAGTGAAGGGGTTAGTCTAAAACTGGCCACTCCAGCCCACCCCACCAGGAGTCTCTGGGGTGTTTTACGGGCAGCTGTATCTGGTCTTGCGTAGCTGGTGCCAGCGAGTCTGAGGACAGTACACAGGTCTCCCTGGGAGCACCTGGTCACAGCGCTGCCTGTCTCCTGGAGGCACTCACAGCACGCCATGTCCCGGTCTTATCCATACCCCATGTGTGTGTGCCCAGTCCAGTGCCTGGCTATTTGCTGAGAGTCCTGGTGTCATCCCGGGCACCCAGAACCCTGCTTGTGCCTCCACACTGACCAGTGCCCCTGGTCAGACTATCCCCTGGCTGGACAAGGAGGCTGTGAAGGTAGTTCAAGGATGTCATTGGACAGGTATAGAAATTTGTGGGGAGAGCAAGAGAAGGCATGCAGCTGGACGGGCAATGAGAAGGATTTCCAGGATGGCCGCCTGAGGGTCCGGAGACCACGAGGGACCATGGGGAGCCTCCAGGTTGGATTGGGCACCTGGGAGTAGGCGGCAGAGATGCGCCTGGGCTAAAGCAGCCATGGCTGCTGGGCTTAGAGACCCCGCTCCTGGGGGGTGTTGGCCGGGCTGTGAGCATCAGGCGGCAGGGACATGTCAGCTGGCCTGGGTCAGTCATGGGAGCCCCAGGTGCCAAGAATAGAGCCGGAGGGCCGAGCCGGCGTGGGGTGTGTGGAGGACGGGCCCTGCAGCCCTTGCCTTCGCTGCAGCTGTCCTCACTCCAGTGTGTGGCAGGTGGCTGCAGCCTGTGTGCCTGCTGTCCTGCTCCAGGGCAGGCAGAGCAGGATGTGTGGCAGCTCCATCTCTGCCCGTCCTTCCTCCCCCTGGCTGTTGTGCTCGGCCTGTGCTCGTCTGCACCCGACGTGCCCATCTCGGCCTTCGTGTTCTACACCTGTGAATGGAGGCACCAGCGGGGGTTCTGGGTGCCCAGGATGACACCAGGACTCTCAGCAACAGCCAGGCCCAGGACTGGATGCCAGTGATTGTGGGGGGCGTGGTTATGCTGGTGGCATTTCTGTCCCCTGGCACATAGAAGAGGGGCGTCTTACAAGCAGTGGCACCTCTGCTCCACTGGGTGCAGCCTGATGCCCCTTTCTGGAGCAAGGCAGGGCTCTAGGAGCCTGTGCATGAGGAAGTACCACTTTAGAAACTATGGGTACTACCAAGGCCTGCACATACTAAGTGCTTACTGGATGCCTCTGTATAACAGAAAATGCCAGGTCCTGGGACAGACTGACCTGGCCAGCTGGAACCCTGTGCCAGGAGAAAGGCTTCCCAGAGCAGTGCCCACTGGACCATGAGGCTCAGGGGCTGTGCACAGATGGTGGGGCACAGTCCTGTGTGGCACACAGGGGCTCCCCTTGTCTCAGCATGGGGCTCTCCTGGAGAGTCCCCACGCCCCCTTCTGGTCATAGCCAGCGTTCTGAGGCCTCTCCCCAGGGATGGCTCCTGCCCCACCCCGCCCTGTGTGTCCCTGAACCCCTGTTCCTAAGACCCAGGCACCACTGGATGCCGGTCAGGGGTGTGGCCTTTGCAGATCACCAGAGTCTGGCTCAGGCCAGGCTGGCAGCTGCCCAGGTGGGCTATGGGTGCTCGACTGTGCACCACGTGTGTGTTTGTGTGAGTTGAGGCCACTGTGTCCCAGAGCTGGGAGGTCACCCTGGGCCAGGTGACCTGGCATTCCCCGACCCCCCCAGGCTGCTCCTAGAGGGCTGTGCACACGCCACCCCAAGCCCTGGCAGCCGCTGGTCTGCACTCTGAGCCTGGAGTCTGTCTTGGAGAACGCCACACGGTGATGAGCACGTGGCTGTTTGAGCCTGGCACCCTCTGCCCAGCGGGAAGAATCTCGCGCTCATCCGAGTTGTGTACCCACAGTCTGTTCTTCTTCACTGCTGACCACAGCCACTTTTGGGGGTGGCCATGACGTGCCCATTCGCTAAGGCCTTTCTGCAGGGCCGGCTCCCGCCCCACTCGGCCTTCTCTGCAGCAGTTTCCGCCTCTCACTCCTCCTGGGTGAAGCTGAGGCGCAGTTGTGGGTCAGCTGCGGGGTCAGATGTGGAGTGTTTGTGACTTTGCAGAACCGGCCAGGCCTCCTGCAGAGCGGCTCAGCCGTCCCACGTTCTTACCAGCCATGCAGGGCTGTGCCTGTGTCCTTTCCTCCCCGGCCCTTGGCAGTGCTGATGTACTTGGTCCAGCCATTCTGGCGGCCGTGGGTGGCTGCTCGCGGGGGTCAACTTGTATTCCCGCCTGGCCGACAACACGGAGCATCTGTTCAGTGCCGAGCTCCGTCTGTGACTCTGTCCCTCTCATGAATCTGGGCTGTTTTCTTCTGTTCCGTGTTGAGGGCTCTTTACAGTTTTGGATGCACATCCTCGTCAGACGTGGGCTCTGCTGACATTCTCCCCCAGCCTGTGGTTATGTTGTCTTACCTTCTTTTTAGAATGGAGGTGTTCCGCTTTGGTGGGGTCCACGGTATCAGTTACTTCTGTTATCCCAAGAATGTTTCTTCTGAAAGGTTCTTGTTTGGTGTTGGGTGTGAGATCCACTTTTGTGCCTTCTGTGCTGGTGCGAGGTCCAATGGAGGGCAGCTTTGGTTTGGTTTGCACGTGGTTGGCCAGTTGCTCAGCACCAGTTGTTGAGGGGTCTGTCACTACCACAACTGAGTGACTTGTGCCCCTGGGTGGAAACCCAGCTAAGCACCCCATGGGGTCTACTTGAGGGCCTCTGTTCTGTGCCGTGGAGCCGCGTGTCTGTCCTTGCACCAGCACCGCGTGGCCTTGATTACTATCGCCGCACAGGGAGTCTTAAAACCAGAGTGTGAGTCAGCGCTTTCCCATCAATTTGGGTTTATGTTGTCTATTTCTCTATAATTAAGAACTAGGGCTTCATTTTCCTATTCTGCATCTTCAGGGATGGTATATACTCTGTGGGGCCAGGCTTCCTTCCTCCTCCCTCCCCTGCCCCGGGGTTCTCAGGACCTTTACCAGGGTGGCCGGCACCGATGGCAGCCAGGACAGCGACTAGGATTTCTTGGTGGGGGCTCCTGGGGTGGGGGCTGCCCGTGCTGCCTGTCGTTGGGTCCTCTGGGTCAGTCCCCAAGGATGTCTCATGCATGGGAGGCTGGAACTGGACCAGTCTGGGGCCTCCTGCTGGGCAGAGTCCATGCATTGGCCTGGCATGCTGGGCTGCAGAAGGCCTGTGGGGGGCCAGGGCTCCCGTCCACCTGCATCCCTCATTCTTCCATTCGTCCTTTTTTTTCTGGTGCTGGAGATTGAACCTGGAGCCTCACGTGGGCTAAGCACATGCTCTACCACAGAGCAACACCCAGGCCCCTCTTTTCCTCCTTTTTAAAGTGTTTCTGTTGTGCTAAGATGCGCAGACTGTCAGGCGGACTGTGACAGTCGTCTTACGTGCACTGCGGCATCGAGCACGTCCTCAGGGCTGTACAGCCATGGCCCCTCAGCCCATAGCACATCCGTCCCCATTGCACAGACCCCCACCCTGCCCCCACACCCACCTGTCTCCAGGAGTCAGGTGACTCTGGGACCCACACAGGTGCAGTCCCATAGGCTTTGTCCTTTGGTGTCAGCTGATGTCCCTCAGCTCCAGATCCCCAGGGTTCCTTTCCTTCTCCATATGTTGGGTCCCTGTGGTGCCAGTCACTCAGGCTGGGAGCTGTGGGGCCTTGGAGGCTCGATGGGGCCCCTTGATCCCGAGTCAGGAGCCCAGAGGAGCCCCCATGTGTTGGTGCAGCCACAGACCCAGAGGGAGGGTTCGCCCACCCTCCCGGCTGGCGCCCCGTCTGCCCAGATGAGCTGCTGCTCCAGGTCTCTCCCTTGTGACCACTGTGTGGAGGGCACTTGATCGCCTGCCTCTCTGTACACACAGCTGGTGGCCCCTCCTTGCAGTGCAGTCCTGGAGACCACAGTTTGGTCCACAGGCCCTTGATGGTGAAGGCAGCAGCTCCTCTTGGGGACCCCACTAGTCCTGGGGCAACAGGAGGCCATGGGACCTGTCCTGGTGTGACCTGTAGGGTCCTTGCCCTGCTCATGGCCCACCCAGGTCCTCCTGTGGGGTTGCAGGGACAAGCTGCCCGGCTCCCCTCTGAACACATCTCCAGTGCTCCTTTAACACCCTGCGAGCAGTTCAGCTCTCCACGCTCCAGGTGGTGACTGCAGCCCCTCAGGTTGGTGATCGGAGGCCTGGGGAAGGGGTGGGGTGCAGAAGAAGTTCAGACACCTTTGCAGATGAGCTGCAACTCAGTTCAGGGTATTTTTAGCCACGGCAGCATCCGACACTCGGCAAAGCAGAAATAGAAGCGGTTTTTCGGGTGTTCTGGTGCTGACAGGCTCTGGCTCTTGGGGAGCTGGGCTGGGGCTGGGGAGGGGCATGCGAGCTGAGCACAAACAACTTCTGCTGTTGAGAAAAACATCTCGAGGCAGGGGAGTTGTGGATGGGAGCGCTCTATGTAAATGCCACCGCGCAGCTTGGCCGGCTCCTCTGCATGTGTAATCACTGCGGGCTGAGGGGGGCGGGTAATTATGTTTTAAAATATCACCCAGATTGTTTTCTGTATTCCCTGAGCCCCCAGGGGGTTCCAGGCTGTAAGGATTTTCCAATGCTCCACTGGGTGGAAAGTGCCATCTGACCCTGCTGACCCTCCAGCGGCAGGAGGGACTCTGGGTCTACCCCTGCAGCCGGCCACCTTCCTGGCTTCTGTGCTTACTTGGGGTGTCTTTCACCTTTGGGAGATCTCCCCTTCTCCCTGGAATTCAGCCACAGTCAGACTTAAGGTCTCAGCATGCTCATTCTGAGCTTGGGTGGTAGCCACTCCAGAGGGGTCTGAAGCCATGCAGGAACAGGTGGAGGCCCCGGGGACCTGGGAGTAGCATTGGGTGATTCCAGACCCTGGAGGTGGACGCTAAGCTGCAGGTGGTCTTGACACCCCACCCACTCCCGCCAGACCCTCGGGACTAGAGCCCATCCTGCAGTCTCCTGCAGCTGTTCCCTGTGGTTTTGGGGTGGATGGTGTCACCCTGTTACCCAGGTGTTGGCCCTCAGAAACTGGGTAGCCCTGACTCCTCCCCCTCAGAAGCTTGATGGGACGATGACTTACAGCTAATTCCTACTGGGGTCCCCCACTACGCACCCTCGTTGAGCCCTCCACAGCTGCCCTGCTGAGGTGTTGTCCTGGGCCCTTAAGGCGGTTGTGATGCGGGGATGCGTGCTGGCTCTGCTGGAGTGACCTGCTCTGATTGTTGGAGCAGCTTCAGGGCGGGTCCAAGTCTGAGCCACCTGCCTTCGCCCCCAGGACTCTCAGGGCCAGCGGGTTCTGGGTGTCTAAGTACCAGATCCTACAAGCCCCTCCTCCACGGGGGCTTCCGGCTCCACTGAGGGTGACAAGGGAACTGCCACCCTCGCTGAGCAAGAACTGTCTCAGTGGCAGGGCCTTTGCCTACCCACGGACCTCCATGGGTCTGGGAGGGATGGGCCTGGGCCTTCACCTGGGCCTTGCTGCCCAGCCAGGCGTGAGGAGCCTGCCCAGAACAGGACCTCTGACCAGGGTCAGGTGGCTCTCTCAGGACCACCTTGTGTGCTGGGGACATTGGGATGAGTGAGGTGGCGTCCTGTGTGAGCAGGTTGCTGTGTGTGTGGCCTGCCAGGTCTCTGAGTCAGGAACACAAGCCTGGTGGCCATGGTGGCCTGTGGGAACACAGGCTAGTTCTACTGGAGCCCTGCTGACCTGCTACTGACCCTGGGGGTCAGGGCAGGGGCCGTGGCAAGGCTCCATGGGACGAGGGGCAGCAGGGACATTCAGGGGTGTGTTGGCAGCACTGGGCAGGATTTTGGGGTGGGTGAGGCTGCATCCTTGGCTTACAGCACTCGGAGTACCCAGCAAACGGTAGGTAGATGCAGGGTCTTGGTCCAGCCCACTGTGAACCCTCGAGGGGACCCTGCACCCCAGTTGTGGTGTCCTGCTGGAGAACCTGGCAGGCCAAGCTGGTCAGGAGGCCTGGGGAGGGCCTGGACACCTGTGCTCAGGGCAGAGCTGATGCTTTTGGCTGGCATCCTGCTTTCTGGGGATGGTGTAGGCACATTCAAGGGACCCTGGGGTACCTGGGAGCAGCATTGGGTGATTCCAGACCCTGAAGGAGGTGGGGCTGGAGAGGTGTTCAGAATACAATAACCTCCTCAGTTTGCCCATGAAGTCCCAAATGTCCTCCTCTGGGCAGTGCAGTGGACGCACACTGCAGAGCTGTAGGCCCTAGGTGGCCCCGGGGCCCTGGCTGCCCGTCCCGGCAGTGGTCCTGTTAGGAACGTTCCCAGGCAGCAGCAGACTGGAGTTGCCTGCGGTGACACCGCATCTGCCTGACCAGCCCCTTACGCTGACATGGTTTGAGAAGCCATGTCCTCCTCATGTTCGCCAAGTCCCCTGGTCCCCTCACCCATGAAACAGGGCTGCTTGTGCCCCGCTGCCTCTTCCAGGGAGCTGGCTGGGGAGATCCTGGGGTCTGCCGCTGCTTGACACCTGGTTGCAGCTCCAGCCTCTCCCTCCGCCAGCGTTCCTCGGGCAGAGCTGGGCACTCCCCCTGGCTCAGAGGCGTAGGCCCCGCTGCTGCCCCATCTCTAGCCATGGTGCCTCTGGAGGAGCTGTCCTGCCTCCTCTCCCGGCTCAGGCTCCTCTCTGGCCTCCTGCTTAGCACAAGCCCTCATTTCCCCTGGCCTGCGGCCCCTGCAGGGGGACACCCCTTGGGAGCTGCCTCCAGCCCTCAGTGTCCTGGTCCTGGTGGGTGTCCCTCCCTGACTCCCTCTGCTCATTCGCTCAGGCAGGGCTGAGCCAGCAGAACCTGCTGCAATCAGCAGGCCTGGAGGACGGCTGGAGTGGGTCTGGCTTGGCACAGGCTGGCACAGAGCAGGTCCAATCCCAGCATCAGGGGACGTGGTGGGCGGGCGCAGGGCAGCCTAGCCTAGCCTGGCCAGCAGACACCCACCTGAGCAGGTGATTTCTGTGCTGCAGTGCAAGAGAAGCCAGAGCCGGTGCCACTGGAGAGCCGCTCCTGCGTCCTCATCCGCCGTGACCTTGTGGCGCTGCCCGCCAGCCTCATCAGCCAGATTGGGTACCGCTGCCACCCCAAGCTCTACTCGGAGGGCGACCCTGGGGAGAAGCTGGAGCTGGTGGCAGGTGAGGATGCTCCACCCTGTCTATTGTATGCAAATGTCCTCTCTCCCTTTATTTTTTTCAGAACTATGAACAATGTACTCATCACCAATCAGTCAAAGGAAAAAAAAAGAACATCTTAAATTTCCTCTAATTTCCTTTTAGAAGAATGTGTCATTAAGAGGAGTTATTCAATTGAATTAATTTAGCATTTTAATTGAATCCCCTGGGCTGGCCGCCTTGCTGATTGGCAGGGCTGCATTCGTGGTGTTAATGTAGGTCACAGATTGAACCAAGTCCCATAGTTACCACTATCCTTCTCATGTGAGTGCCCACTGCCAGCCTGAGAGGGTGGTGACCAGAGGTTCCGGGAGGCAGCTCTCAGTCCAGGCTGGAATTCTGCAGGAACAGGGAACGCAGTGGAGTTGAAAGCCCATGTGGGCTGCAGGCCTCGCCAGACCCTGGACTTTCCAGCGCTGGGATTCCTCTGGCCTCCCAGCCCCTTGTAGGATTTTAGGGCTACTCAGCAAAGGGATAAAGTCATGGCACTGTCAGTACCTCGGGCCCTTCAGCCATTTTCTGGTCATTTCTTTTCTTGGTTTGGCCTTGAAGTCCCAAATGCAGGCTGGATGGGGTCCCGAGGGTGCCCTCCCCCAGCCCCAGCACCAAGCTGTCCCCCTCCCCCAATGTCCTGGTCTGCCTCTGTCTGGCACCCAGTCACTGCCTGTGCTCTGGGTTCTGCCCAGTGGTCCCTTGTCTGGGAACTGCTGCCTGAGGCAGACCTCACCACTGGGCTGCAGGTGGGCAGCTAACAGCTGGGCTGGCCTTGCCTTTCAGCTCACAGGGACTCCTGGGCTTACCAGAGCACTACTTCCTGGCTAGTGTGTGGTGGGCAAGGGCTGCTCTGGTGGCTGGGGCACACCACTCCCTGCCCTGCTGTCTCTAATAGCCACAGCTGCTCCAGGGAGAGTGGGTGTCAGGCTGGATGGATCATGAGCACTGGACAGGATCCCAGGAGGCTTCTGGCCTGGTGTGGTCCCAGGAAGAGGTGCCTTCCGCCCTCCGCCCTCCGCCCTCCGCCCTCCAGGCAGCCTCTGTTTAAGGTGTGGGGTGCTGGGGCCGGAGAGATGCTCAGGATGGAGTAACCTCCAAGTTGGGCCGGCCCAGGTTCTAACAGGAGGGTCTGTGGCGGGATTGGGGGAAGAATTCGGGGCTCCTGGGTATTGGGCATGTGGACTTCAGGGAGTGGAGCCTTCACAGTTGTTGAGACTGCTGTCCCCAGAACAGATCCCTGGGGAGCTGGGGAGGGTTCCCCCAACTGTGCTGGCACCTTTTCCAGGGCCAGAGTTGGTGCTGAGGGCACCAAGCGAGGTTCCCCAGGTGAAAGCAGGTTCCTCCTGGGCCAGAACTGGACGGCCTTGGCTCCTTCCCCTGGGGCACTCAGTCTGGTCCTCAGTGCCCCATTGCAGATCAGATAGTGGAGACCCAAATAAGAGGACACTGACAGAGCCACGGGACCGGCAAGGGCTGGTGTGCCCTTCAGTGATTTCACCCTGCTTTTTCCTGCACACAGTGGGGTGGCCAAGTGATTTGGGTAAGCTGCCCTCACACATGGCAGTGTCCAGTGTGCACTGGTCAGGCAGGTTCAGTTCTCTGGAGGTCCTTTGCTCACCAGGCCTTGGGGAGATCCTGGGGTGTTACAGCATGGGCCTCCCTGGTCACTCTTATGCCCTGGCTGGATTCTCCTTGATGCACCTGGGGGACATTAGCTGGCCCAGGTGAAGTGCTGTCTATCTCCCCATTTGCTGCCTGGGAAGGGACAGGGCAGAAAGCAAACACAGGGACAGAGCCAGCCCCTCAGAGCACATACCCAGGGAGGTGGTCAGGGCTGTGGTGGCTGCGTCCTGCCTTCAGGCCTCAGCCCACCAGGGAGAGCTGGGAGCTAGGGTGTGTCATCAATTGGTGTGGACACCGTGACTTTCTCAAGACCTGCTGGGTCCCAGTTGTACATGGTGGCAGGTGGCCTCCATGGAGCATATCTTAGGGACCAGTGGGTGGGAGCTGAGATGGCTCCTAGCAAAGCAGAAGTGCTGGGGTCCTGGGGTCCTGGGGCCCTGGGGGCCCTGCTCACCTCTTCTGGCTCTTGAAGGTCATGAGCCTTGGGTTTTGGATCATAAGGCCATGGGTCTAACATGTTGATGTCTGCTGACCACAGGCTCCGGGGTCTATATTACACGTGGCCAGCTCATGAACTGCCACCTCTGTGCAGGGGTGAAGCACAAGGTCTTGCTACGGAGACTCCTGGCGACCTTCTTTGACAGGTAAGTGGGAGGCACCAGGGAGAGCTTCAGAAGGTTCTAGAGTCTCCTGTGGCTGTGATCTGTCTGGTTGTCGTGGGTTTCAGCAGTAGAGGTTCTGTGCATTCCTGACTTCTCAACAGAGCCTGTTAGTGCGAGGACAGGGGAGGCTCCAGGAGGGTGACCAGTCGCTTTGGACCAGGGCTTGGTCTAGGGAGGGGCCAGTGTTTCCCAAATGACTTGTGGCCTCCCCAATGAAGTGTAAAGCACTGTACCCATGACCCTATGGGCTAGGAGAGCTCCTGCCCCCGTGCCTAGGCAGCTTGCTCAGGTGACCCCGGGGTCCCTGCAGACGAGGTCAGGGCCAGCGCATCAGCTTCCTGGCCCAGTTGATCAGTCACTCACTGAGTCCTGGGGTCTTTGCTCTCCCTCTCCCTTAGAGGGAGGCTGGGCCTGCACTCCACATGGACCCGACTCCTGTGACAGGCACCCCAGTCCCAGGGGGCCACAGCGAGGGGTGAGGGGGCTCCTCCTCAAGTCCCCTCTGGCCCGCTGTAACCCGTCCCTTCCCCACCCTTCTGCAGGAACACTCTGGCCAACAGCTGCGGCACAGGTATCCGCTCGTCCACCAGTGACCCGAGCCGCAAGCCACTGGACAGCCGGGTCCTGAATGCTGTGAAGTGTGAGTGGACCCTGGGGTTTCTGGGAGGGTCTCTTGGGAGCTTGGAAGCTCCCTTGGGTTCAGATCCCAGCCCCAGAAGGCTGGGTGGGCAGCGGGTCCTCCACCGCACCCGGCTCTCCCTGAGCGCGCTTCGGAGAGAAGGAAAAGAGCAGCACCAGAGCCGGCTCGAGGTGTGAGCGTCCTTGGGAGGTTTCCAAGCATGATGAATTCAGCTGCGGAACTATTTTAATATGTGAAATAGATCTAATTTTCCTTTTTGAACAAAACCCCTTATTTACATGTTGAGGTTATTTTGAGCCTTTGCCATCTGTTCGGCCGGCTTCTGCCTCCCGCTCCTGGGTGGCGGGGCGGAGCCCGGTCCTTCTCTGTGGCAGACACCACCCAGCTCCGTGCCCCAGATGGGGAAGGAGCCACTGCACCAGCGCAGGCAGACTGGCCCAGGGCACAGCCTTCCACAGCCAGTGGCCCAGGAAACATCTCACTTTCTCCAAAAAAAAAATCCTTCTGAGGCTAATTCTGTTTAGCAGAAGGCCCTGTGTAGCAGGAGCCTTGGCAGCCAGTGGTTATAGTCCCCCCCCAAAAAAGCACAGGGTGACAGCCGGGCCCCAGGAATTTGTGGGGTCGGGGTGTGTCTGATGCTCCCAGCAGAGCTTGTCAGAAGGACCTGCCCTGAGCTTGCTGCTGTTTGGGGGACCTGAGCCTGGCCTTGGTGTGAGGCTTCTGGTGGAGCAAGGAGAGTCCTTCCAAACTGGTGGCGACAGCCGCTGTCCAAGGCTCCTGAGGATGGGGACAGGGAAGGCTCTCGGTGCACTGACTTCTCACTCCGCTAGCCCTGTGAGGAGGGCCCTGCAACAGGTCCCAATTTGCAGGTGGGGAGACCTGGAGAGCTTGAAGGAGTCCAATCTAGGTGGGCAGTGGGGGCTGTCCCACCCCACCAGGCAGAGACTGTCCCCAAGGATCCCATGGGCCTCCTGGACCGACCAGGGAGAAAATAGACCACTGCTTCCATGGCTGAGATCAAGAGAGTCTCTGGGGCCACTTGGTCCCCAGCCAGCAGGGACTGAGTCAGGGGATGGTCCCTACAAGTCCCTGCCATGGGATTGGCCGCTGGCCCGTGCAGAGTGTCTTATGCCCCTCCCGCCCCTGCCCCTACAGTGTACTGTCAGAACTTCGCGCCCAGCTTCAAGGAGAGCGAGATGAATGTGATCGCGGCGGACATGTGCACCAACGCTCGCCGTGTCCGCAAGCGCTGGCTGCCCAAGATCAAGTCCATGCTGCCGGAGGGCGTGGAGATGTATCGCACCGTCATGGGCGCCTCGGCTGCCAGCCTGCCCCTGGACCCCGAGTTCCCGCCCGGCGCTGCACAGGTGTTCGAACAGCGCATCTATGCTGAGCGGCGGAGCGACGCAGCCACCATCGTGGCTCTGAGAACTGATGCTGTGAATGTGGATCTGAGCGCCGCCGCCAACCCTGCCTTCGAAGCCAGCGAGGAGGCTGATGGGGCTGGCTCCGTCATCCAGGAGGTGGCCGCCCCTGAGCCGCTGCCCCCCGAGGGCCAGAGCCCCCCACAGCCCTTTGAGCAGGGCAGCACCAGCTCCAGCAGGCCCCAGACGCCAGCAGCCGCAGCCACAAGAAGGCCGGAGGGCACCTATGCAGGGACTTTGTAAGGGCCCGCGTGGCCACTCACAAGGGACCGAGTACTAGAGCTGCTTGCATGCGTTACTAATACAGACAAATGTGATCAAGCCACTTACCTACTGAACTGCTACTGCTGCCTGACAAAAATGTGATTTTTATTCTGCCTGTATTTAAAATGGATGAAGGAAACAAACGCATCGTTATACTGTAAACAGCTAGGCCGCTGGCCACGCTCTGGGAGAAGGGCCCAGGGCTCCTCTGATACTCACCAGGTCAGTCTCCTATTGTAGCTTTCCCCTCCCGCTTCTTGGGGAGGGGGCCAGAGGCCCAGGCCCCCATGCCCAGCCCTGCCCCTGCCTCGCCCACCTTCCTGCTCCTCCTGCCCCAGAAGGGGAAGTTGGGCAGTAGGTGCCTGTGACAGGTGGGTACACGACACTCCGTTTCTTATCATGGGGACCCCACCAGGGCTCTGGGGCAGCACTGGGCCCCCAGGGGCCAAAATCCCTTTTTTCCTTCTTCCTAAGACACCGCCTGTATGGGTGTGTGCATGTGTGTGCGTGCGTGTGTGAGTGTGTGTGTGTGCAGGGACGAGCGGCGGTGGTGCAGAGGTGGCTTTTAGTCACCTGGGGTGGGGGAAGAGCCCTAATTCCCACCACTACCACCACCACCATGTCCTCCCTCTGCCCACCCTTGGCCCTGTGGCTCCTTGGTTCACCTAAAGCCCCAGGGACTGGCCTGCTGACCCCAGGGCACCACTGGCTTCAGCCTGGCTACCTGCCATCCCATGGGGTAGGGCTGCCACCCTGTGCCCACCATGGGACACACGCGGCTGGTCTTGCCCTCGCTACCCTGACTCCCCAGCCACTCTGGGATTTTTACTTGTTTAGTGTTTCTGTTTAGTTCAGATCTGTTTCATATATTGGAAATTTTCAGACCCAAAAGAGCAAAAAATTGGGGAGGGACGGTGTCGCTAGCCCCATCCTACTGCTCACTGGGGATGAGTCCATGCCATGTTCCCCCAGCCCGGGCCAGGGTCCTGTCACCTCCTGTTGGAGATGGGGCCCCAGGTAAGTGCAGCCAGAATGTGTGAGACCAAACTCAGGGGTCCTGGGGGCTCTGCTGAGCAGGCACAGCCACCTGGGCAGGGCCAGGGTAGAATGGCCCCTGCTTTGCCCCTCACTCATGCCCTGGGCGACTCTGGGTGTCCAAGGCCCCTGGGTGGGCAGCAAGCTCGGGCCTGAGCTAGGGCAGGTTGCAGGTGTGGATTCCAGGTGGACTGGAGGGTCAAGAGACCACAGGGGCAGATGGGGGCAGTGGAGAGGGCCATGGAGGCTAGCTGGCCTGCTGGAGGCTAGAGTGCTCGATTTGACCTTGAAGTGCTGTTCTCTGTGTGGTGGGGCTCACAGAGCCATTGGCCCAGGAGTCTCTTCCTCTGCCTTGTCCAGGAACTGCCTGCAGACTCAGGCCACTCCCAGTGTGGCCAGGGACTCCCAAGCCCAGACTTAAAGGGTCTGTTGCTCCCTCCGTCCATCCTGAACTCAGCTGCCCCCTCCTGTATGCACTCGTGGGCAGGCTCTCCCAAGCTGCAGTACTGGGCACTGGGTCCCACATGGGGAGCTGGGGCTCCTCCTACCAGGCCCCTTGTTTCCATGTGGAGAGGCGTTGGGGAGACCTCACAGGGGGCCCCTCATACACTGGCCCAGCATGCCTCTGCCCTCCATGGAGATCCAGTGACTTTGGAAAGGGAGCAGGAGGACCAGGGTTGGGCACCACGGGATCTGGCCTTGGCCCCTCTACCTGCCCCTTGGGGCCTGAGTCCCAGGGAGACCCAAACCCTGCATTCCTGGGGTGCTGGGTGGCTGCAGGACCACTCCTACCAGCACCTAGAACCTTCAGGCATAGAGGTGGGCTCCCTCTGCCTGTCTCCTCCCACTTGGGCTCTTGTGGGTTGGAGTCCCCAGGGTGTCCTCTGAGAACCTGGACCAAGCCTTCTTGGCACTGGGAGGAGGCCAGGGGGCAGTAGAGGGGATGTTGGGTGAGGTTGAGCTTCGCCCTGGTTTCTCTGAGTTTTTCCTTCATCTGCCGCCCCCACCCCCCGATTTGCACTTTAATTTGACCATCCCTGGGGACCTTTGGGAGGTGGACCCACTTGTCCTGGCTGTTGACAGAAGGGCTCTCTCTCTCTCCCTTCCACTCCAAAGTGGGCACGGTCCCCCACCCTGGGCCAGCACAGGGAGGGTGCCACTGGCCACTAGAGGAGGTGGTGGCCGCACAGAATGCCTGACCACTGCTCGGGCTAGCACAATGTCCTGTGACCTCTGTCCCTTAATTGTTTATAATCGCCGTCTTGTTTTGTTCTGGGTAAGGAAGGCAAGAGCTATAGGTAAAACTTAATAATTAAATGTGAATGGGTTCTGAGCTCTCCCTGTGCCCCAGGCGGGCCAGGCCGAGCGTTTTGCACTAATGTGTCCACAGGGGACATGGTCGGGAGCGTTTGCAGACGTGCGTGGCCGATGACTGTACCTGCCGGGGGCGCTCCCTCCGCATCCTGAATGTACCGCGGGGCAGGCGGGCGGGCAGTGGGCCTGGGCTCGGAGGGGCCTTCCAGAGTGCCTTAGCATCTTTTGATCATTTTTCCCAAGGAAAACCAATTAAGAAAACCGGACCCTCCCCCCTCCTTTGTTTACAAGATGACTAATTCCAGAATCGGGGGCTGTCTTGTCCTGCGCGCGTGACCCTGACTCATCCAGACCCTGTAGACCAGAGACGAGCCACTCAGTATTTATGAGATGTCTGCACCTTTATTCCCAAGCTTGACTACTAGCAATACGCATATACTATATAGAGTCTATTATAGAGCTAAGTTATATGGCGCCTTTTCCAGGAGGACAGTCGGGACTGGACCGCATTGGAGCTGCTGAGGCAGGTGGCCAGCCTGGGGGTCCAGCCACCGCTCCGCCCTCCCCTGCCCTTCCAGAGGGGACAACCCTGGAGGCAGCTGGGACAAGTGCAAAAGGTCCAGAGGAAGGGGCCAGAGACAGGACAGATACTGTGAGCTGGGAGGGGCGGTCCGCCTGGCCGGCGCCTTGGTACTTGAATTCTGTCTTGTTTTCTGCACCAGGTCTGCTCACCGAGTTCTCTGTGGTCGCTTCAGTTTGCATCTGATTTGGTGTCTTACTTTTGCCCTGATTGTGGACGCAGCTGTGTGAGAGGCCAGCAGGGAGGGACCCTCCGGGGACCCTGCAATGCATGACTGTTGGGCAGGTAGAGGGGAACCGGCTGTGTGGTCTCATTCTCCCCCCACTGAAAGCCATCCTTCCTGGCTTCCCAGTATCTGTTCAGAGCCAGAGGAGGGCTAAGGAAGGACCTAGGAGGGGCTGGTGGCCAGCTGCTGTACTGGGGCAAGCCTGGTCCTGTTCAACAGCTGGTCTTTTGGCCCAGCCTCCCCGTTGGGTCCTGCTTGGGCCCCCCAGGGGCTCTTCTTATGGAAGTGTCTTTGCCCGAGTGGGAGAAACCTGTTTGCCTCTGTCAGTAGCCAGTCCTACTGGGAAGGGGGCACGTAGAAGCCTCTCAGCTTTAACTACTGTTTGACAATGATGCTGCCTGTTCCTGTGAGCCAGCCAGCTCCGTGCGGCCACCGCGTGAGCGCGCAGGGCTCGCTACAAGATGTTTCTAAAATGGCAAAGGTGTTTTGTTTTTGTTTGTTGGTTTTGTTGTTTTAAAAAAGAAGGAAAATCATGCAGAATCTAAAGCATTCAGATTGGATGACCTGCTTGTGTTCTGATCAGTTGCCTCCGTTGTTAGGGTTTTGCACACGATTGTGATTTTTATGTCAAAAGAAGCCAAAACTTGCAATACTATTTTTAGCAGACAAAAAAAAAAAAAAGAACTAAGTATAAAATGTATAAATATTTTTGACTTGAACGTTTGGATGGCACCGGGTGCAAAGAGAACATTCATCCTTTCGACAGAATGTTTGGAGGAAAGACTTGAAGAGGAGACAGTTGTTTGAAAGGATCTGTCTGGGGGTTAAAGTAGTACTGTAACTCACGACTGTTAACTAAGACACTGAGGTCACTCGTTGTGCTGTCCAGGGCTCCACAGAGCCAGAGTCTTGGCCAGGAGAGCCTGCTGTGTCCTTCCTGCCTTCCTCAGCCCTTCCCTGCTGTTCTCCCTAGCGACCAGACTGTTACTTTGTAGCCATGGCTGACAACATTGTATCAATAACTAAACCGACAGCAATGTGCGCAAGCGACCAGGGAACCCCGAGGGCTTCGAGCGAGCGTGCTCAGAGCCGTGTCACACGAAGTCCACGACAAAACGATGTCATCGTTAACTGTAAAGCGCTTTGTAAAATTCACATTTACAGAATAATAAAGTCAGTTCAAACCCATGTATCTTGGGCTTTGCTTAACTTGTGGGGTTTGAGGGGACTTTGAGAAGTCAGGGAGGGAGCAGGCTGTTGGGACCAGGAAGGTCCTGGTTTCAGGATCCGAGGCTGCTGGAGCCCCTAGAGAGGACAGGAGAGGGCCATCCCCAGGCGAGCAGGGATCCTGCTGGGGTTCAGGGCCGCTTGACCTTACCAATGTCTTATAAGTGAGGGGAGCAGGAGGGGTTGGGTGTCCTGGGGGTTTCTGTGGGGCCCTACTCGGAGCCTACCACGACAGGAGGGAGGGCCTTTGCTGGGTCCTGGTTCTGCTGTCAGCAAAGTGGGGCTCACCTGCCACCCAACCTGTGTATGGTTCCCTTCTGCCCCTCTGCTTCATCCAGGGCTGCCCCCAGGTGGACAGATGGGCCACTGCAGTGGACAGACCTCCTCCCAGATCTGCCTGGGAGCCGCTGGGCCTGGGCTGATCCGTTCTACCACACAAGTGGTTTCCTGGGCTGGATCAGGCCAGGCCGGGCACTTTGCTCAAATGTCCCTCGGAAGCAGATCCTGGAGCCGCTGCTTGAGTCTCACCTCAGGCCCTGGAACACGGCTTCCTGCACTTGATGACCCTTCTTCCCCAGTACCTGTGCAGAGTCTGTGTGTCCTGCAGCCCTTCAAAGGTCTTCTCAGGGGCCGCTCTGCCACCTGAGAGGTGCTTCCTAGCACCTGCTTTGCTGGAGGGAGGTGGGTTTGTTTGCTCAGCTACCTACTGGGGCTCAGTGAGGGCATGTAGATTTGCTCTGTGGCCATGTCCCCAGTGGCTTCCAAGCTCCCCAGCAGCCAGTACAGCTGAGGCCCAGGGAGGATTGTGAGGCAGGTCTTGGCTAGAACCGGGAGTCCTGTGGCTCTGGGATGGCTGCCCAGCCCAGCCTGGCTCCTTCCAGGTGCTGGTCTTCCCTGGGTTTCTAAGAAGGAGGGAGCTACCTGGCATGGTAGTCACACCTATAATCCCAGCAGCTCCAGAGGCTGAGGCAGAAGGATCCCAAGTTCAAAGCCAGCCTCAGCAACTTAGCGGGACTCTAAGCAACTCAATGCGACCTTGTTTCTAAATTAAATGCAAAAAGGGCTGGGGATGTGGCTCAGTGGTTAAGCACCCTTGGGTTCAATCCCTGGTACCAAGAGAAGTGGGTAGCTGGGCAGCTGCTGGGCAGTTGCTGCTAGGCTTCTGCCCCCAGCCTCCACCCTGCTCCTGGCCTGTGCCCTGGGAGCCTCTGACAGAAACTGGCTGAGCATTGGGAGGCTCCATTTCACAGCAGCAGCTCCTGGGGTTGAGCCCCAGCTGCCCTCCCGAACCCTTTGTCCTGCCTACAGGGAGAGGAGTGCCACGTCAGCAGGACACACTGGCTTTGTCCCCAGCCCTTTGTGCTCCAGCACAAATGGTCAGGAGCCCATGGGGGGAGAGGAGCCCTGTGCAAGGGTGAGCAAAGAGTGCCCGGGACTGTGCTGACCACCTCGTGCAGCTCCTCGGATTTCCAGGAAAGGCAGCTGCTTCCCTGGCAGGTGCAGCGGTGGCCGGCCTGCCAGCTGGGTGGAGCAGATGCATGCTGTGCTGGGAGGCAGAGCTTGACCGGTGGCCCAGGGCCACTCAGGTGTGTGGCTTTATCCTGTCTGCCAGGTAAGGACAGAACCCACCTGGGGATGAGCCAGCCATGTTTCCATGTGGTTTCCTTGTGATCGGAAGGTTCCCAAATGTGTCCCCCTCAGCAGCAGGCCTGGCCCTGGGAGCTCCAGGCTGCTCCGCCCTGGCACCCACACTGACCACACTTTCGTCCAGCCCGCAGCCCCCCCACCTCCCTCAGCCTGCCTCCTGCAGTGCAAGCAGCGCTCGTAAGCCCCTCTCTAGGAAGCAGCCACAGACCCCAACTGGGAAGGGAGGTTGCAAGGCATGGCCAAGAGGCCCTGTCTCTGGGCCTCTGACCTGAGGCCTCCCTCCCTTCCTCCACCTTGGAGACCTGAGTGACAGAGGCTCAGCCGCGTATGCAGCTTTCTCCGCAGACTGGGATCCCTGTGCCTTGATGGTCTCATTTTTCATCAGTAGATCAGGCCCTCCCCTGGAGGCCCCTGTGACTCCCACTGACGGGGCTGAGGGGCTGGACCTCCCTTGAGTTCAAGTCTGACTTGGTGCCTATGAGCTGGTGAGAGGGACAGGCGTCTCTCCACATGATTCCTGGCCCAGGGTGGCTCAGGGACTGGGACCCCAGCCTGGGATTGGTGTGTCCCTCTGGCAATACCCAACACTTCAGGGGCTTCACATCCATTCCTCTTACTGGCCAAACCAGCATGTGAAAGGCCACACCCCACCCTCACTACATGGGACTTCCCCCGTCCTCCCGCAAGACAGGAAGAACAAATGTCCTTGGCGAAACAGGGCACACAGAAGAGGCTCTTGGAGAATGGGGGCAGTGGCGGTGACATGAGCCAGTGCATCAGTCAGTCCAACCTCGGACACCCAGAAGACAGGTACCCGGAAGGCAGCTGTCCCAGGCATCTAGAGCAGGAGCAGACAACCAGCCCCCCAAGTCCGCTCCCTGAGCAGCCCCCGCACGAGGTGGCCAGGTGCCGGCAGGGAGGGTCCTTGCCAGGGCTCTTCAGACAAACTGGCTCTGACCAGGCAGGTGGAGTTTTGCAGGATCAGGATCCCTTGAAAGCAGCTCAGGTGTGGCCCAGAAGAGCCAGAATGACAACGGCCAAGGGTGGCCCAGCCCCTGTGACCAGGGATGGTGGATAAGCAGTGTGTGGCCCAGCCACCATGGGATTGGCCTCAAGCACCTGCTGCAGGGTGGCTGGGCCTCGAGGACATCATCACAGAGGACAGGTACCGAGAGATCCACCAGGCCACAGAGACAGGAAGTGGAATGGAGGGTGCCAGGGCTGGGGAGGGGCTGGCAGTCAGTTTATGGGGACAGAGTTTCAGTTGTGGGGATGAGAGCACCTAATGCTGCTGAACTTGAAGATGGTTAAAACTGAACACGTTATGCCGTGAATATTTGAGCAAAAACACGCAGCCACGAGTTGCTGAAAGATGGGGTGCGTTCTGAGAACGCATCGCTGGCTGGTTCTGCCTGGTGGGAGCTCCAGAGTGCACTCAGCCCAGGCGACCTCCCCGTCACCAGGTGGTGCCATCTCATGGGGCCACAGGGCACAGGCATGTGGGCTAAGATGTGACTGCAGCATGACCACGTGGACACACCTGTAAAGACGGGGAGAGGGTGGACACCAACGCAGACCTGCTGCTGGAGTGGGCCAGGCCTCAGGCCCCAGGTGCTGTGGGCCAGCGTCCAGCCTCCAGCCTCGAGGTCTGTCCTGGGAGTGAGCCAAGCTCCTCTGGCCTCAGAGAGGGGCTCCCCCAGCATGTTCTGTGCTTCCCAGCAGTCCTCTGGCTTCACCCAGGGTCTGCACAAAGAAGGACTCAACAGCCCAGGCCACCCCACACCAGGGCAGGGAGTGTCCGTCCAAGTTGGCCTGGTCCATTGGCCCGGAATGCCAGTTAGGAAGTAGAAGGAGCTCTCTGCTGGGGAGCAAGGGGCAGATGACCAGGCCTCCGGAGCCCCTGCCCGGAGGCCTGTGTGTTGTGGGCACCCCCAAGCAGCCTGGGCATGGAGCACACTGACCTTATGCCCCTGGGCGGTGAGCCCCACATCCCCCCCCAGTGCAGGCCCATGTCCTGTCTCCTGCTGTCCTGTCTGGCTGACACCCTTGGCATCCTGCCCCTCCCCCATGGGGCTTCACAGGTGCCTCCTCCCTCAGGCTTTGCTCACCAAGAAGTCCAGTGCAGTGGGGGCATGCCCCAACACCAGAGCGTGCATCTCCATGCCCCATTCTCCCCAAGTTCAGCAAGTTGTGGACAGTACCCCTCATCTCCACCCTACTGTGTCCAAGTCGTGGACAGTATCCCTCATCTGCACCCCTACTGTGGACAGTACCCCTCATCTGTACCCCTACTGTGGATAGTACCCCTCATCTATACCCCTACTGTGGACAGTACCCCTCCACTGCACCCCTACTATGGACAGTACCCTTCATCTGCACCCCTACTGTTGACAGGCTCCTGCCCATCTTGCTAAAATGCAGGTCTGGTTCTAGATGTGGCAAAGGACTTGTCTCTGAAGTGGGTGCCAGAGGACACAGAGCTGGCCTGGGGGGTCACACTTTGCACACCACTGTAAGGGCTGTCCCTCTGTCCCAGAGAGGATGACCCACATCCCCTGGTGGCTGGGCCTGTCTTTTTCCTTGCAAAGTGTAGGCTGTGGATAGCATCCCACACAAAGCGCATGTTCGCAGGTTCCTGGGCACCGGTGCCAGCCCCTCTGTGAGCCGTCTGTTTCTGGCCACCTGCCATCATGTCCACACTGTTGGCTCCTGAGCCCTGGGCTTCCACTCGTGTGACCACCCATCTCTGCTTAGTTCTTTCTGCTGGGCTCCTAGGAGCTCCTGGGGGAAGGCTCTCCCTACCCCCTGGAGTGGTTTCCACAGCCACCAGGCAGCCCAGGCTGTGCCTGTGGGGCAGAGGCCCAATGGCAGTGTCCCTGATCAGAGTACCTGCTGGCTCTGACTGGGGGGCACAGGCTCCTGGAGCTGGAGGGACGCCCCAAGGACCACCCCTGTCCAGTCCCACAGAGCTCTGCCCGGTATCCCGAGGACTTCCCGCTCTCCTGCTGAGCCCAGCTCTGGCCCCAGGAGTGCTGCAGGCAGGGTCCAGGGCTGGGGTGAGTGCAGGATTGCCTGGCGGGGCCCCCCCTTCCCACCTAGAGCAGTGGTGAGTGGCAAGCCCCCGTCAGCTTCAGCCCTGGTGGGCCCAGGCCAGGGAGCTAGACCAGGGGGCAGTAGCAAAGAATAATGCAGGACCCCTCCTGGAGGAACCTGGGGAGACCAAGGAGGGCCCTTGGGCTTGTGAAGTGGCCAAAGGGGTGCTAGTCCTGAGCAAAGGTGTCGGGGGACCTTGCTCTCTGCATGCTCCAGGGGCTCAGGTGCTGGGTGATCAGCCCCAGGACTATCACTGAGTCTCAGGACCAGTGGATTAGACAGACCCAGGACAAGCCCGGCCAGGGCCCAGGCTTAGGGCTTGCCTGAGTGGGGACTCTAGGAGGGTCCCAGGCCTGGCGGCATGGGGGAGGATGGGACAGATGGGCTAGGCCACAGAAGAGGGGACACCTGGACATGGGTGTGGAAGGTAGCAACAGGCAGACGGCCTTGCAGGACAGGGCCAGGAGAGGACAGCCTGGCTGGGCAGGAAGTTATATCCCCTTGCCCCTCTGCAGAAGGTGCAGGGCCCTCCCCTCAGATGGCAGGGAGCCGGTGCAGGGCCCTCCCCGGGGGAATACATAAAGTATTCGGCCTAAAAGCTCAGGCCATTTAGCTTTTATTTGATTGGCAGAGGCCCACGGTGCCCTCTGCATTTTGCCGTTTGATTATACGTCTGTACTGAGCACTGACTTCTCGAAATACCCTTCCTGGAACAGAGGCGGACAGCAGGACTCGTCGGAATGAAGACCGATTTGATTAGAGAGCAGGCAATTACCGCCAAGACCGTGGCTGTGATCTGGGCAGAAAACCAACTCCGCCAAATATGTGAGACTTTCTGAAGAAGTGCTGACCCCAGAGGGGCCTGGGTGAGGGCGTCAGGCCTGTGGCCAGATTGTCCCCAGCCCTAACTCAAGGCCCTGCCTCATCAGGAGGCATGCAGGGGACCAGCCACTGTCCCTACTTGGCCTTGGCCGCTCTTCTCTGCCAAATGGGACCGCGTGATGCCTGCCCCACAGGTCTGGGCTCTGAGTGGAAGTTTACCACGTGCACTCAGTAAAGTCCCAGGCTGAATTTCAGCTACCCCAACCCAGGTGCCCAGGGCCCCGGGGACTTCGGGGTGATTCCGTGCCAGAGGCAAGTGATGGCTGAGATGCCTGAAAGGCAGACGGAGGGGAGGGATCCTGGGCTTAGAGCCGTGCATGGGGGCCTGGCCACCCTGACCCCAGTCTCCTCCTCTGTGGAGCAATCACACAGGTGCCGGGGGGAGGGACACCGCCATGGACTGGTCCCGGGGCTTCCCTTCAGTCCCTCCTATGCCAACAGTGGGGATGGAGGGCATCTGGACAGTCAGCCCTCACTCTCCAGGGCTGACACCATCGTGGACTGTGCGTCCCCACGGCCTGGTCAGGGCTGCCGACCCCTCCCCAGACTCCACCCTCGTCAGCCACAAAGACAAGTGGTGCCCTCGTTACAGCTGCGCGTGTTGGTGACAGCCCCACAGCTCCCAGGTAGGCCTGGCAAAGTGTGGGCCTTACCAGCCCATTTATGGCCTCTATAGGGGTCACAACAAGGTGCCCCTAGGCACAGCCAGAGGTGGGCACAGGATGGTGGGGCACAGTGAGAACAGGTGCTGGATGTTTCTCCTTTTCTGCTCTTAAGCTTGGCTTGAGCAGTGAGCATCCTGCACACGTGCACTGCAGCCTTGCACTCGGAAGCCAAATGGCCTGTGTTGGGGTCCCAACTCCATCTTCTGACTTGGGGGACTTTTGGGGTCACCTAAGCTATCTGAGATTTTGTGAATGAGAGGTAAACAGATGCTACCTTGCCAGGTGTCACGGACATTAGAAATCAGATGTCCATTTAGCATTTGCTGACCACCTGCTGTGGTGCCCCAGGCAGGAGCTTGGCCCCAAAGAACGAGTCACCAGGAGCATCAGACCAGAGGGTGCTGCAGGAATGGTGAGGCTCAGGGCCAGAGCCCAGGCCTGAGGCTGGCATACAGCTCTCAGAGGTCCTGCCCAGGGCTGTCTACACCTCTGGTGGCTCCAGGGCACCTCAGCCAGCCCTCCTGGCCCAGCGGGAACCCCCTTCCCTACCAGTTCCACAACCACCTTCCTGGCATGCTCAGACCTAGGAATGGGCTTGGCCTCTGCTCACCCCAGTCTCACGGTCTCTGCAGTCCCATGGCCAGGTGCAGGTGCCCTCTGCATGTGGGCACCACCCCTCCTGGCTCCTCCCTCACATTTCCCACCTGCCAGGGGGCTCTGTAACGGACAGGAAGTCATTCCCATTTAGCTGATGGGAAAACAAAACTTCATGAGCCTTGCTCAAAATCTCCAGGCCGGTCAGAAGGGAATCCGGCTAGGCTTGGAAATCGGCCTGGTCATCTTGGAGGTGTGGAGTCACCCGGGGTGAGCAGTGATAGCCGATGGATGCCCGTGCACCAGTGTTCACAGCAGCTCTGTCCACGAGTGCCTAGTGTCCATCAGTGGAGGGGGTCGTGCTGGCCACAGCCACACGTGGACATGAGCCCCAGTGAGCAGGAAGAAGCACCACACAGTCAGCACCACGCACCCTGGGGGCCTCGGCAGAGAAGAAGCCAGACACGGGGCTCGCGTCCATCTACAGGGAATCCCAGGAGGGGCAGCTGCCCGGGGCTGGAGGAGAGAAGGGTGGGTGGCTGCTGCTTGACTGTGGGAGAAAGTTCTGGGACGAGGTAGAGGTGTGAGTTTCTCACCGTCCTTGGGAATGTGCTTGAGGTCACTGAGTGTACCTGACACTGGCTAAAATGGTAAATATTATGTTTTGAGTATTTTACTGCAACAATTACACACACACGCACACACACACACACTCACACAGATAACAGAAACCGAGGCACTTCATGGCTAGTGAGTGGTGGGGCTGTGATAAGAAGTGAGTCTGCCCACCCAGCACGATCCAGGGGGCACCTGCAGGCTGGCCCCTCCCCAGGGCTGGCTGCTCTGCACTGCACACTGGGATCCTGGCCTCCCCACGCAGAGACGGGCTGCAGCTCTGAGCTGGCCACATTAGCCCTTCCCTGCCGGGGCCTCCACGTGGTAATGGGCCTGTTTAAGGGACGGCCCTGGGCGGCAGACAGCGTCCAGGCTCACAATGAGGAGCTGAGGGGGCCACCCACTCACCTCCACCATTTCAGCCATGAGGGGCCTCCCAGGGCCATTCTGGAAATCCAGGGGAGGGGCAAGGCCACAGAGGTGGAGGGCAGGAGGAAGGGGCATGAGCAGCAGGTACCCGCCGCCACCCGGCTCAGCACCCCTCCCAAGCTGGGAAATGAGGGCACTCTGTGGACCCCTCCTGCCCTTCCAGCCCCAGAGGTATCTTGTCCCCTTCCCAGGGAGGGAAGATGAGCTGGCCCAGGACACACAGGTGCTCAGAAGCCAATGCCTGACCAGGGCAGGGCCAGGTGACGCCAGCTGAGGCAGCTGGACCCATAGGTGCCCAATATGAGCTCATGAGGAAGGGACTTCTGGGGTCACCCTGACATGCGTCCAAACAGGGAGACATCAGAGGGCCAGGGTCAGCTTCCCCTGGGCCTTCCAGACAGGCCCTGAGGGCTGTGGGGGCAGAGGGAGATGTGGGCAGGACTGGCAGAGGACACAGAACCAAGGTGGGGCACAAGTAGCCTCACCCAAAGGTTCCTGGACAGGGCTGGGCGGCTCTGCTGCCTCAAACGCGAACACCAGGCGCGGCAGGCGCCCCTCTCCTGCCGCCTCCCAGGCATCTGGGGCACTGCCAGCAGCCCCAGGTCAGGAGTGACCTTGGCATGCCGATCTGGGCACCCTGGCTCGAGGAGCTGCTCCGAGTGGCACTCACGCGCTGCCTTTGTATTTAGAGAGCAGAGCTGCTGAGCAGATGGTGGGTGCAGGAGCACTTTAAATTAAGGATTCCAAATGCACATTAAATTTAGATTTAATAAGACAGTTACTGTATGGAAATCAAGGGCCCATCGATTATTCCTGAATACCGAGGTCCAGCAGCACCAAGCCCCGTGCCTCCGCATCAGCAGCGCAGGTTCGGGGTCGGCAGGAGCGGCAGTGCGCCTCCAGCTGTCCTCAGGGTGCCCCCGCCCCTCCTCTACCCCGTGGTGCACTCAGGGCCCAGGCAGGATGAGAAGGGCCCAGAGCAGCTGCCCTGGGCTGGGCCCCGGGGACAGGGTGCCTGCTGGGTGCAGGAGTCCCCCAGACGCAGTTCCTTCCTGGCCTAATTTGCAGGAAAGAAAACTGAGGCTCAGAGATAAGAAGGCCCTTGGCCTGAGTGTGGTGGGGCTCAGTGGGGAGCCCAGTCGGAGGGACTTGGACTGCAAGAGAGGACGCCCATCAGCAGGGAGCGGCCAGCCTGGGAAGGAAGCCTGGTGGGGAGCCTCAGAGACAATCTGTGGCCCTGTGAGTGCCCGCCCAGGAGAGAAGCTCGGCTGAGCAGGGACAGGGGGAGGGCACTTCCCGGCCTCTTCCCTCCCGCTGCCCGCTGTGGGGGAAGGGAAGGATTCCGGGAGCCCCTGCAGCTCTCCCGCAGGCCAGCCCACCTCAGCCCCCACCGCCGCCCACTTCCCCTCATACCAGGCCGGGAGCTGCTAAGTGCACTGATGATCTCTTGTGCCAGCCGTAAATCTGATCATGTTGTCCCTCCAGAAAAAGGAGGGGCCTCCGGTCTGCAGACTGCACCAAACTGCAGCCCCCGCAGAGGGCCAGCGCCCGCTCCAGTTCCTGTAACCAGCAGTTGTGTTCTCCTTCGTCCATCTGTGTGGGGGACACTTATCACCTGCTTCTGGGGGAGCTGAGTGGCCTCACAGGCAGGCCGCAGCAGGGCAGATCTGCACTGCCTGGAGCCCCAAACTGGATGGTCTCTGTGCATGGCCAGCAGGTGCAGCAGGGAGCCCCGCCCTGGCCTGGGTGTGTGGTGACCTGGGAGACACGGCAGGACAGGCCACCTGTACGTGGGAGTCAGGCCGACGGAGGAGGGGCCTCGGCCCCATGCTCCACAGAAAGCCTCTGCCCAGGGCTGGCTCAGCTCCTATCCGCTCCTCTTTGTCATCCCCATAAAGGACACGGGACAAAGGCTGGAAAGCCAGAAGAACTACCTTGGTGAGAGTGCCCTGACCACCAGGGCAGCAGTAGGTATGGACAGGGTCCAGCCTGCAGCCAGGGGGATGTCCTCAAACATGTATCCCCAGCACAGGCTGCGAGACCTAGCAAAGGAACTGGCGATCACAATACATAATACACATTTGATTTTCAGAGTGTAAGTATGGCCCATGCAATTTGGGGATATACTTCAGATTAATTTTTTTTTTTTTACTAGCTGGGCATGCCTACTGTCCAGCTACTTGGGAGGCTGGGGGAAGGATCTCTTCAGAGCAGAATTTGAGGCCAGCCTGGGAAGCACAGTGAGACCCCATATCCAGGGGAAAAAAAATGCTTATTTGAAACTCAAGCTTAACTGGGTGTGGAACTTCTCCTCTGGTGCCCCCCTCCTCTCTGGCCTCCTCTCCGTCCCTGCCTCAGGACCTTGGCCTGCGCTGGTCCCTCTGCCAGGAACACCTTCCTTTTGCTCTGGCTGCCCCAGGCAGCCTGCAGGCAAGTCGCAGCTGTCCCCGGGGAGGACTGTCTGGCTGGCCAGGCAGGGCACATCCTCACACTGGCATCCAGACTGGACGGAACTTGGACTTTCTCCTTGGTCTTTTGCACCTGTTCCAAGCTCATGAGCTCAGGACCTCACCCACCCCTGTCGTCCCCAGGGCTGGGCACAGAGCTCCTCCTGAGGTCCCCTGTGTACCACAACCAGGATTGGACACCGCCAGCCTCTCTGAGCCCAAGTTTCTTTGTTTGTAAGGGGAGGACAGCGCTAGCCAGCGAGGCCAGCGCTGGGCTCAGCCGCAGAGGCTACCTTTGCCTCTCTCCTCAGGGGCCAGTGCAGGCCCAGAGCCACAGGGGAGGTCGAGAAGGGGCCTGGAGAGTCCAGGTGGAGGGACCTGCCCCGCGAAGAACTGCCAGACACCTGCACAGGCCACCTGCCTCGGCCCCCAGGTGGAACTGGGCCTTTGGAGTTGAGAGCAACAGGCAGCCGCTCACGGGGTGAGGACCGAGGGTCCCTGGAGAGGGACCTGCCCTGCGGGTGCTTGCAGAGCCTAAGGCCAGGACAGGGCCCAGGACCCCTCCCTTCCTGTCCTCCTGGCCTCTCTGCCCCACCCACAGCAGAGCCACCCACCCTGCCTTCTACATGGCCCTCCACAGGGTGCTGCCTGTGACTGCCCCAGTTCCGCAGAGCTCTGCCCAGGCCTGGCTCCCTGGCCCTGTGAGCCGGGGACAGCCGAGCGCTCCACAGCTGGGGGCAGCAAAGTGGGTGCACGCATCAGCTCCCCATGTGGGGTTGAGGTCCCAGGCCCCCCCTTCTCAGGGTGGCACCCACCCACCTTGTGATGAAGGCTGGGGCTTCCTTAGAGGGTACCAGGTAGAGATGTGCAGGCGGGACGAGAGTCTACCCTAAAGGACCCAAAGCAGACCACAGGGCCCTCCCCCCAGCCCTGGCAGCCCCCAGGGCATGGCAGGCTCAGAGGGTCTGCCCGTCCAGGGATCCCAGCCCTGTCCCCAAGACCCCTCTCCAGTCTCACCACAGCTGAGGGTGGTGAGGCCCAGAGCCCAGAGGCGGGAGGCAGGATGCCCACTGGACATGGGAGACCCAGAGGGCCCAGTCACCCCCGAACATGGCTCCCTGCCTCCCGCCCTCCGCGGCCGCCGTGGGCACGGCACACTGCTGTGTTTAACCGGGGCGGTTTCGGCTGCGAAGCTGTCGGCGGCAGTCTGCAAACACCCTCCCGCCGCCGCCTGCCAAGCGCCGACAGCGCCAGCTTGCCTGGCAGGCGGTTCACACAAGCTGCCTGGCCTGGCACCCGGCCGCCACCGGCCCCCTCAGAGCTGGCAACCTCCCCAGGGCTCCTGTCCCCACATGTCCCGTTCTGTCAAGAGCTGTGTCCCCCTAGCCACCTCTGCAGCCCCTGGGTCCCCTTAAAACGTAGGAGGAGACCGGCCCCTGGACTCACAGATACCTCTGGGGGGTCTAGGGAGGGAGGCCCTGGGGACCTCTGGGAGGTGGCGAATCTGGACAAGCTGAGGACCCTGGAGGGAATATGAGAACCCCAGAGCCTGAGGACAGGCCACCCCTGGAGTGCAGACCACTAGAGCCCAGCACCTGGTGAGCAGCCGGGCAAAAGCTGAAGGGCTTGGAGTCTGCCCTCTGGATCCCCTGACTGCCCTGGGGTCCCCGCCACTGCTCCTGCAGCCAGGGCCACAAGGAACTCCCCTGGAATGTCCCCTCCTTGCCCAGCAGACACTGACACCACACCTGTTCTTGGTAGAGGAGTCGCCACAGGCTGGGACCTTCTCAGGCTGAGCTCCCCAGGGCTGCCTCTCATGGGGGATGGGCCGGGAGGGCCCATCTGGGAAGCTCTTGGCACGGCTGGGACTCCTTCCAGTGGGTTCCGACTGACCCCCTCTCATGCACGGGAGGGCTGGCCTAGTCACACCTCTGGTCAGCCCTGTAGCAGACAGCCTCTGGGGGCACCAGGGCCCCGCCCCCCCTGCTTCCCTGCCGCCCACTGGCAGGTCCCCCTGGGGCCTCCAGAAACCCCCAGTCCTGGTGTCTGGAGCCCTCAGAGCCTCGGCCTCAGTGCTCCCCCAAGCCCGGTCTCTGAGCGTGGCCAGCACTCTCCTGCCAGATCCCCATCCCCGAGCCCCAGGATGCCGCCAAGCAGCCAAACACAGCCTTCAGCACAGCCTTCAGGACCGGGTCGGGTCGCAGCATTCAAGATTGATGGCCGTGCTGTCTCGTGGCCTCGTAATGAAGCGTCTCTTCATCCCTGTTGCTGTCAGAAAGATTTGTTGTCCTCTGGGCAACAGAATCAACCTGCCCACAGCGGGGGCTGCCGGCGGCTGGGACCATGGGGAAGTGGGCAGCCCCTCTGCAGCACTGTCAGCTCCCCGCCCAGCTCCCTGCCCAACACCTGGCGACTTGTAGGTGGCCCCAGGACTTTCTTGTTGCATTTGGGGGCTGCCAGAAAAGCAGGGGAGGGGAGAGCTGCAGAAGGCCTGGCCCCAGGGCTCTTGTCCAGCAGAATGGCCGGCTGCCTTGGACTCAGAGGCTCACGGGAGAATGTGGATAGATCTGAGGGTGCTGTGCCCCACTTGTCCCCTACAGGCATGCACACACACACACACGCACACACACACAGAGGAACACCTGGGCACAGCTCATTAAGACCCAGAGCTGCTGCTCTCCAGGGCTGGGTCTCTGGGCCTGGTCCCTACTCTTCCCGCTCGTGCCTCAGTTTCTCAAGGACCCCATGCCTTCTGCACATCCGAAGAGCAAGGGTCCACGGAGCTGGTGCTGGAATGGGCAGCCTGTCCCCAGCCTACCCACTGGACCTGTGGCATTCCCAGCCTCCAGGCCAGGCTCCAGGCCAGAGCTGCCTCTCCAATCCTGTGGCCCTGCCCACTCCCGGCAAGCATCCCATGGCATGGCCTCTTAGGATGCCCAGTCTGAGCCAGGTCCACAGGGAGCAGCCCCTGAGGCTCCAGATCTTAGAGGACAAGGGACACCACCTGTCTGCGGCCAAGGCCCTGTGCTCTACCTGGCCTGCAGACCAGAGGACAGGTGAGCAAGTGGGCAGGCAGCTGCCTCTTCAGTCCAGGGCCAAGGGAGAGGACTGATGGCTGCAGAGTTCACCCGTGGTCATACCTCGCTATCCCCAAAGGCTCCAAGGGAGACCCAAACAGTAGGAGCACGTCTGTTCGACAGTACCAACGTTGGGAAGAGGGCACCTAGCTTCTACACCTGGGACCAGGGACAGTGCTGCCCACCTGCTACTCACAGGGTCCTGAGGTTGTGGGGCCACCTTGGAACTCAGCTGGGCCCAGAAAACCCCCATGACACAGGGTGGTCCAAGGTCACCCCTGCGACCACGTTTGGCACGTGCAGACATAGTAACACAGGGTGAGCGAAGGACTGATTTACATTCCTGTGGGCATTTTAAAAATTATGACTAAAACATACATAAAGAGATTTTTTTCAGAGGAGAAGAAAATGTGAAATCATGAACTAACAAAAGAAATTTGGTCAAACACAACCTCCTAACAAGAATTGACGTTAAAATTATGGTTATTAGCCATATTCCTTCCAGAAGCAGTTAAAGATGCTTTGGAAGGTGAGACAATTAATTTTTAAGTTTATATTACACATTATAACACAGTGGGCCATTAGCAAGATGGCGACATTAACCTTAATGTACTTGGCAACGGCAGCTGTGGACACTCTCTGGAAGGGCTCCCAGGCTGCGTGGGTGTGGCCCCGATGGCCAGGAGGGCCTGCACCCCAGCACCCCCAGCCAGGGGGCCAACAGGTGCCCAAGGTCACCAGGGACTGGTGGTGGAGGTTGGTGACCACCTCAAGGGAGAGAGCGGAGGTGGGCCCTGGGCCAGGCCCTTGGTGGGGATGGGCTGACAAGCCCTCCCATGGCCTGGGGGCAGCTTGAGGGACCAGTGGAATGTGAGGCTCTGTGTGAGCTGAGGTCAGAGGTCTGGGCTCGGCCTGGAGGCGGGGTCAGAGGTCAGGGACAAGGCTCTGGCCTTTGTCAAGTCCAGGCTGATGGTAGGGCCCTCTAGAGAGCCCCTGGCTACTCTGGGGCAGGTGCTGGCTGCCAGAGGTGGATGACTGGCCCTGTCTGATGGCTCTACCGCTGGTCAAGGTCTGCTCTTCCCTGGCCACCCACTGTGTGACCCCCATGAGCTGGCCCTGTGTGCTTCCTTCCAGAAGCCCTCAGAGTGGGGGCTGCAGACACCCCCACCTCACAGGGGAACATGGCTCACCTGGGCAGGTCTGCATTCCTGCCCGCTCTCTGACCCTGAAGCCAGCCAGCTGGGAGCTGTGGGTTGGGCGGGAGTTTCTAGACCCCGTCCCAGCCTTCCTGGCTCCTGCCGCTGGCTGGGACCCCCGCTCTCTGAGCTGCTGCAGCCACAGCTGAGGGCCCTGGGGCAGGAGGGGGCCACATGGGGCAGCCTTGCCCCCAACATTCCCTCTACACCCAGCTGTACCCTCGAGAACCTTCCTGCAGGATCTGCAGGTCAGGGAGAAGGGGCACAGGGACTGTTGTGGCCAGCTTGAAGTGCTCTGGAGCCTTACATGGTAACTTCCTGTTAGTAGGGAGCCCAAGATGGGCCAGGGTCACAAGTTCAAGGCCAGCCTGGGCAGCGAGGTGAGAACCACATCTCTAAAAGAGAAGCACTGTGCCCGAGAGGGAGACAGCTGGGCTGGAGGGCAGGAGGAGCCCTTGGGCTGCGTCCAGGCAACGCAGGGATGGGGACCACCAGGGCTCATGGGCTGTCAGGGACGGGCATGCGCTGCTCCAGCCAGGCCTTGCAGCCTTCCAGAGCACTCTATGGACTGGGAAGTAGAGATGCCCTGTGTCCAGCGCCCGAGGTGAGTGGGAGCCTTGGTGAGGGATGTGAGGCTCAGATCAGCTCTGGAGTAATGGGTGCAGACTAAGCAGGCGCCAAGGCAAGGGGCAGGCAGAAGGGAAGGCCTGTCCTGCAGGGCGGCTTGGGAGGTGGTTACCGCCCTGTGAGTGCCCTCTCGCCCAGGTCCCAGTGAGGATGTACCAAGGCCCCCAGGGATCAGGAAGCTTGGACAACCCCACCTGTGTCCAGCAGCCTGGGAGGGGACAGTGGTAGCAAAGCTTGGGAGACCTGAGACCCTGCAGGTTGAAGACTTGAGGTCTGGTGGAGTGTGGACCAGAGGGACTGGGCAGGCTGGACACCACGGGCCAGTGACCAGCAGCTGGGAGAGGGGCTGAATGCCACCCCCAGTAAGCTCCCTACCTGGCCATCCCAAGGCCTGCCCAGGCCCTGTGGACAGAGGGAGCAGGAGGTGCCACTTATGGTACACCCACAGGTGAGGGCTGGTCCTGTCCAGGGATCAGGGCTGGGATTCACCTGGGTCTGGGAAGGCCTAATGACAGTATAGGGACCTCCTGCAACTCTAGAGACAGCAGCAAGGCCACAGCACAGGACCCCACCTGGAGCAGCTCCCCAGACCTGAGGGCAGAACTCACTCCCTGCTCAGCCACCCGTGGGCTGGGCGGGACCGGGCTCCTGGGGACCCTGGAGTAGAGGATAGGAAGAAGGAGCCCTCCCACACTCACACATCCACTCAGTCACTCACACACACACACTTACCACTCACACACTCACCCACTCACGCATCCAGTCACTCACACACTTACCACTCACACACTCACCCCTCATTCACTCACTCCTCATCCACTACTCATCCACTCACTAACCTATTCACTCACTCACTTGTCCACTCACACACTCACACACACACACACACACACACTTACCCACTCACATACTCACCCACTCACTCACCCACTCACTCATCCACTCACTCTCTAACCTATCCATTCACACACTCACTTGTCCACTCACCCACTCACCCATTCACTCACACACTCACCCACACACTCACACACTCACCCACCCACACATTCACTCACCCACACTCACACACTCACTCATTCACACCCCACACACACTCACACACTCACCCACTCACTCACCCACACACTCACTCAACCACACACTCAACCACACACTCACTCACACACTCACACACTCACCCACACTCACTCACTCACTCACCCACACATTCACTCACACACTCACACACACTGACCCACTCACTCACTCATACACTCACACATACTCACCCACACACTCATTCACTCACACACACTCACACACTCACCCACACACTCACTCACACACTCACACACACTCACTCACCCACATATGCACTCACACACACTCACCCACTCACTCACTCTCTCACGCACACACTCACTCACACACTCACACACACTCACCCACTCACTCACTCTCTCACCCACACACTCACTCACACACACACTCACTCACACACTCACTCACACACACCCACTCACTCACTCTCTCACCCACACATTCACTCACTCACACACTCACACACACTTATCCACTCACTCACTCACTCTCTCACCCACACACTCACTCACACACACACTCACTCACTCACACACTCACACACACTCACCCACTCACTCACTCTCTCACCCACTCACTCACTCTCTCACCCACACACTCACTCACTCACACACTCACACACACTTATCCACTCACTCACTCACTCACTCTCTCACCCACACACTCACTCACCCATCAATGTACTCACTCAGTCACTCACTCGACAACCGCACTTTCAATGGACTCCATGCCCAGAGGTGAGGTGTCCAGCAAGGAGGGGCTCATGGTCCCGTAAAGGGCCCTTCCCGTGACCCTGCATTTTGCCTGGTGCTGCTGCCCCCAAGCACCACACACTGGGCTGTTCCCTCACTTTCAGAGGCCTGGAGGCCAAACAAGTGATGGCATCTGCTGTCCCCTGCAGACCCCTTGCCTCTCAGTCACCACCAGGTTTGGGTGGGGTGGGGTGAGCGCTGGAGCCTGGAGCCCACTCTGCCTGCCCTGTCGTCAGGCATTTCCCCCGCAGGGAGCTGGGGCCCCTCCTGCCATAGCAGGGAGCCTGTCTTCCACCCTCTCCCCGGGTGGTGTCCAGCCTCCCGCCCTGTGGGTCTGGCTACGACTGGGGGATTCAGCACAGAGAATACCTGATTTGGCTCTGTCCCCACCACATCCTCTCTCAGGCAGGTGGGCAGGCTGCAGCCATGCAGGGGGTAGGGGTCCTGGGACAGCCGCCCCACTCCCCAGCCCCTGCCCAGGGCTGTAGGTGGGGGTGGTCTGCCAGGGGCCTCTGCCAACGAGACTCAGATGGATCTGAGACAAGCCTGCACGCTCTCATACCTATAACTTTAAATTAAAAAAGCCATGTGCTGCTTATGGTCTCTCCCGGCAGCTCGCACAGCAGCCCCATAAAGATCATGTCGTAGCGCAAGCCATTACGCGCGGAGTTTACTGTATGTACATTTCTAAATGGTTCAGCAAACGGCAGCCTGCGTAAGGGCAGGGAAGGAGAGCGGCTTCATTTGGGGGTAACAAATGATCCTTGATTTGATTTTAAATGCAATGACAGCCGAATTTATTTCTTATTTAATCACCTCCCCGCGCTGCAGAGAGCAGGGGGATATTAACTCCACAGCGCAGAGCAGCTCTGGAGTCAGCCGAGAGGCAGGCAGATAGATTATGTTTATAGGGCAGAGAGAGATGGCGGAGCGAAGCACATAACCAGAATGGGTATTTTTGTCATTTATACAGTAGCTTATATCATTATTTCTTCCTGCTTCCAATTTTTCAGTAATAAAAATATAGGCAATGTGATTCTCTTTGCATTACAGATAAACCATCTTGATTCTTTATTAAATATTTTTATTAATCTGAAGTACTACAAAGCATCTGAGCAGATAAATCAGACCGGGCCAGTCATTTTCCCTCTGTTAGCGCTCCACGAAACGGCTTCATTTATGATTGTGCGACTCCAGGAAAGGCGGCTTCCAGATTCATCTCCAGGCTCCCTTCTGTCCGGCTTCACGGCCATGTGTACTCGGCAGAAGGGTGCTAACAGGGTATTTGTTCTTCAAGATCCAATCCGTGTGGGTAATCGCTCCACAATCCCCTGTTCTATTTAATTAGGAATTACTACTCGGGTGTCACTCTTGGTGTCAGCTGGGAAACGTGAGCCCTGTCACTGGGCTGGCCAGGGAGGGGTCCCTCGGAGTCCCTGGAGAGGCAGCAGCCCAAGCAATGCCCTGATGTATTTGGGGGGCCACATCGAGAGTCAGCCTGCAGCGGGGGCCCTGGTCCTGGCCAAAGTAGGGGGGGATGGTGACAGGGTGTCAGTTCTGGCTAGTTCCTTGTCCCTTAGTGGCCTGCCTTCCTCCTTCTCCTGGGGACACATGGTGGGGCACCTCAATGGGCACAGCTTCTATGGGAAAGGTCTCTCCAGCCCATGCCGTGGACGCACGTCAGAACTGCCACTCCCCAGCCCCTGCCCAGGCTGTAGGGTGGTCTGCTTCTTCAGTAGCTGTGTCCCCCAGCGTCCTCCCCTCCAGGCCGCCGACTTGCTCCTTCCCTAGGCCCTAGGGAGCTGGTGGGAGCTGATTCACTCTGAGATGAGAGCACTGTGGGCTGACCCCAGCCCGGGGCCCGGAGCGTCTGCTCCTGGGCAAGGTGCACCAGCCCCAGAGGGAGTCCACCATGGATGGGAGGCTGCCCAGAACCCAGGCACATGGCTGGGCCCGGGGCTGAGGGGGCCCCAGGCATGGCCTGGACTCCAAGGGGGTCCGAGGCTCTGGAGGCATTGCAAGGCTGCTGATCCGGTGCCTAAGGGGGAAGGGCTTGGGCGTGGGCCGAGGCAGTTGAAGACGCCAGGGAAGAGCAGCTCCCCTTTGCCCAGGGCTGGGCAGCTCCCGTGCCAACCACCTGGCCTGCCCCAGTGGCCTGGCTCCTCCTCCCCCTTTCAGGATCTCTCCCCTCTGCTTCCTGAATCCTCCCTGCAGAGGGCAGGACACTGACCCCGTGGTCAGGCACTGTCAAGATGCTCTGGCTCTACCATTCTGGGTCTGTGGACCCTGGACAAGCCCTGGCCATGTCCAGTGTCCAGTGTCCTCCTCCAAAGAGCAGGGGCTCCATGCCCACCTTGCTGGCCTCGTGCCCTCAGGCTGGGCACTGCCTGGTGTTGACCCTGCCCTGAAAACCAACCAGGTGCACCTCCCCAGGTGGTGCTGGGGGTGAGGGCTGGTGCCCTGGAGAAGGGCGTGTCCACCAGGGACCCATGAAGGACAGGCCAGGGAGGGATGGGCCAGGGTGGGTGGGGAGGACTATGCAGAGAGAAGAGGATGGGAAGGCCAGCCTGGCAGCCCCACGGAGGAAGGGGCCTGCCTGCTGGCCCTGTGATGGGAGGAGTGGCCAGGAAACACCTCCAGAGACTCCTGGGCAGGGCCACGTGCCCAGGCTCTGTGCTGGGTACTCAGGGTTGGGCGTCCCCATGACACCCTGGGGGATCATGTCCTGATTTATGCAACCTCAGGCTGTCACAGGAGGGGTCTTGAGGACGCCCTGTGGAGCCAAGGGGCCTGGCACAGGAGGCGGTGCCCTGCAACAGAGGCCCAGAGTCCTCGGGTCAGAGACACAGCAGAAAGGGACGCCAGGCGTGGGGACAGAGTTAGGGTGGGAGGTGCGCACTCTGGGCACAGAAGGCCCAGAAGCTGCACAGCAGTGGGGATGGTGCATTGAAAACGCAAAATGGGAAGTTTAGTTCACGTCGTCTTTGCCACAGTTTTAAATTTAAGTATGTATCTGGAAAATTCCTGGAGGAAACAGAGAGGGATAGATATATCGAAGGCCCATGGAGCCACCCGAAGGGCTGGCAGCAGCCAGGGCTGGAGCCAGCTGAGCCACAGCAGAGCTGTGTGGGTCACAGCCCAGGGGGCAGCAGCCTCCTGGTCCACACGGCCACAAAGGAGTGATTGAGAAGTGGGAGACAGTCGGCCAGGTGCGCTCGCAGGAGGGACTTCCACGTGACTGAGCGCGCCCCTCTCCTCACGTGGGGGCCGTGTGGTGGCCCCCCTCCAGGGAGGATGGGCTGGGAGTAGCTCAGAGCCCCCACGCCCCGGCATGGGCAGGGTCCCGACGGGCTGCACCTGACAGGACCCGACCTGGGGCTGCCCACTGTGGCCACCGCCCAGGCTAGCTGTGAGGAGCTAGCACACACCGCCCAGGGGGGACCTCTGCAAACACCTGACCTGCCTGCCCAGCACAAGGCCACAGGCTTGTAGAGTCTCGGGAGCTTCACAGCCCCAAGGAGCCCAAGGGACACGGTGACACACAGTGTGGGGCCCTGGGATGGAAAAGGGACATCAGGCTAAAGTAGGAAGACGGGAGCGAGGCATGAACTTCCGCTAATTAAAACCCACAATCCTGGGGGGTGTCAGGCGGTTCTCAGGTGAGGTGTGACCTGCGCAGGTCAGTCACAGCCTGGGTGCCTGGGCTAGGTCCCAGAAGGGTCCCTCCAGCCCTGGGCCCCAGGCCACCTCATGTGCTGGCTGATGAGGCAGCTCCTTGGCCCTAGCCCCCCACCCCCGCTGCCTCCGTGAACAGACCCCCACAGCACAGACACGACGCCATCCCTGGGGAGGGAGCCTCGGGAAGATCCCAGCAGAGGGACAAGGGGGACAGGCACCCGGGAGAGGAGTATCATGGCGAGAGTGACCGGAATAACCACATTTTAACCCACCATAAGGTGGACAGTTTTGTTATGAAAAACACCAGAAAGCCATTAATGTAAATCATGAAATATTCAGCAAGGAAGTCACTTAGATGTCTGTTCCCAGCAGTGGTGCCGGGCGCTTCCTGCATCAGGGCGCCAACGCCAGCACTCATCGGGTGAGCTGCGCCCTCCGGGCCCTTAGCGCTCAGGAAGGAAGCCCCGGCTCCCTGCCACAGACACGGCCCTGCTGTGGCCTTGCTGGCCGAGGGGAGAGAGCACTGCTGGGCCGTAGCCACCACCTGCTCTCTCACACACACCCAGGAGGGTCAGTCCCCGTGCCAGCCAGTCCCTGCCTCGGTCCTGAGGTGGAGGTCCTGCCTTCCACAGTGATGACAAGAAAAGAGCTGGCAACGTCAACTCTGCTTTGCTTGGCTCCTGATGGACATTCCCTGACCACAGTCTGGGGTCATGTGGCCAGTGAGCCATGAGGCCAGGATTTGGGTCCAGGTCTGGTTCCAGAATCCCATTCTGAGCCACTGTCCTCTGCCCTAAATAATTCCCCACTGCAAAAGCACCAAGTGGAGAAAGACAAACAGCGCAGAGAGGTGGGGACGCGCCTGTCACGTGCAGTCAACACCCAGAAAACCACAGGGGCAGGTGAGACGGGGCGACGCCTCCCGGGGCAGGTGTTGTGTGAGCAGGTGCAGCCGGAGTGGAGACACTCCAGGCAGAACCACCACGTGACTCAAACGTGGCCCAGCAGTCCCACCTCTGGGACACACCCAGAAGCAGTGACAGCAGTGACGTGAAGAGGTGCCCGCCAACCCAGGTTCCCAGCAGCACGACTTCATTGCCAAGAGGAGGAAGAAGCAACCTGCACGTCCACCAGCAGATACACCTGCAGTGGCCACCCCTACAGGGGACACCAGTGGACCTTAGGAAAGGGGAAACTCTGCACCTGCTATGGCCCGGGGAACTTGAGGACGTCAAGCTCGGCTTGTTTCAGCCACACAGAGGACTGGATGGCTGGGAGGGACAACGTCTGGGGGACAGAGTGTCAGGCTGGGAAGGTGCAAGAGCCATGGGTGGACAGTGGTGAACGCTGCTGGACGGCGGGAAGGTGCTGCCACCTCTGAGCTCCACACTCAGAAAAGGTTGAAATGGTAACTTTAGTGTCGTTCATATTGTGCTACGATTTAAAAAGGACAAGAGGAGGGCGGTGGAGTGCTGGTGAGGGGTCTGTGCGTGTCTGGGGGCGTTGGTGAGGCAGGAGTCCACCACAGCCTGTGGTCAAGACAGCTCTGCCAGGAGGTGGCTGGGCCAGGGGGCTTTCAGCACCTTGGAGAGAGACACGGACAGCCTGGGTGCTGGGGAGGGACCTCTGGACTCAGGTCGGGAGCTCGAGGTCCTGGGTCTTTCAGGCCCCACCTGCTCCTGCCCCTCAGCTGAAGCAGGGAAGATGTTTGGTGAGACTTCTTATGATTTTGTTCCTCCCTGGACTTGCAGGTCACCCTGCTGAAGGGGCATGTTCCTGAGGCTGTACACAGAGGCGGGAGGGTTCTGGAAAGCCCTGGCAGGGCAGGTAGAACCTACAGGAGCTGCTGGAGGCCGGGAACCTGCTCTGTACCTGCAGGACCTTGAGAGGACTCCTGCCCCTCTCTGAGCCTCTTGTCCCATCCATGTTCTGGAGGGCTTCCTGGATCCCGGCTTGCCCAGCTGGCCCAGGGAGGAGGGGGCGCTGCCTCCTCCTCCTGTGTGCACCTGGCCCAAGCCCTCCCGGCTGGGCACCCTCACCTGGGAGAGCGTGTTGCTCTTGTCACAGGGCAGCGGGTGCCATCACACCCAGTGCTGGGACCCAGGGTGCTGGAGTTGATGCACGTGCGGGACGGCCCTGCCCCTCAGGACCTCCACCCACAAAGCCCTGTGACACATGGTGCCAAGTTCCGCAAACGCCATTTCAGAGAAGACAGAACAGCCGTCCAGGAGCCCAGCCTCGGGAGGCCTGGCCACTCAGACTCTCTGCCACATTCCCAGGGGTGGGTAGAGACAGTCAGACTCAGGTCGGCTTCAGCAGTTCTCATTCAGGGGACTGATGCCTCGTGCACAGCCTATCCACCATCCTGCTGAGGTGGACCACATCCCAGATGCCCAGGGACTCTCTAGCTGCCAACAGGGGTGCTGTGGGTCCCTGGGGTCCAAATCACATCTCTTTACTATTGTGAAGATGAGGTGCGATGGCACCTTCAAACACGAGAACAGTTCACCGTGAGCAATTCTCCACCCACAGAGCCCTGTGACACGTGGTGCCTGTGTCACCACCTCCCATGAGCGCCTGCCATTCTTCCAAACAACCAAGTACCAACGCAGCTGGCCACCCCCTGCCCAGGAGCCCACTGTGGGGCTGGGGCCTGGACACAAGACCTGGACAGGGGCAGGAGCAAACAGGACCCAGGGGGTCCAGGTGAGTCCAGAGGACCTGAGTCTGAGGACAGAGAGGGACGCCCACGGGCCTCACTGGGGAGGCTGCGCGCGGTCTCGGGGGAAGAGCCAGGCGAGAAGCTCAGGGGTGCCAAGGGAGGGGGAGCAGCCAGTGTTCCAGGAGGCAGAGCCGCCCAGAGCCTGCCCGGCCTGCAGCAGGGGACAGTGCCAGGTCTGGAGAGGAGGGACAGGGTCTGAGGACAGCCCTCCCCCTCCCCAGTGGCCCTCTCTGAAAGGAGGGTCTGAGGAAGCGCTCCTTCCTTGGGAATGCTCGTGACAGGCGTCATAAGGTCTTACTTTCCACTTACATGTGTGTTGGGTGAGTTGCTTTAATGGGTCCTTGGACCAACCTATAACAGCTGGTGGAAATGGCCCTGGGAAGATGTCCCGGGAAGCCGTTGGAGGGTCTGTTCCTCGGTCAGTCCTGGGGTACGATGGTTTCTGCCACATCAAAGTAGATGGCCTCAACATCAGGCCAGGGCCCGGCCCCTCCCTTTCCAGATCAGAGGCAGCAGAGGGGAGCACAGAGCATCAGCCCGGCCCTGGGCGGGCCTGGGTGCAGCCCGGTTCGCACTTCCAGGAACTGGGGGCCCACGGAGGCTCAGCATTTTGCCAAAAGCCTTGTCAGGTTTAAGCTCCGTGTCTGTCAGGCTCCACGGCCACACTTCCCGGCTCCTCGCCCCAATCACAGACAGCAAGGCTGTTGCTGCAGCCACCACACAGAAGGCTGCAAAGAAGCAGGGACCAGAGATGGACAGGAGGTGGATGGGAGTGGACCGGAGGTGGACAGCTCAGTGCCGGGGGGGGGGGAGGGCAGCCTGCTCTCGGCTCCGCCAGTGGCTGTTCCATAGTGGACTGCTTGTCAGGCTGGGGTGCAGGACAACCTGGCATCCCTGTCCCCACATGGCAAAGACGGGTCCTGCTGTGTGCTCAAGGGCCTGGCTCCTGGCTGGCCAGAACGGCCATTGCCACTTCGTCATTTTAGGAGCTGGGAGATTACTATGCACGACAGCAAACTTTAAAATGAAATAATAAGTCTGTCCTTTTAAAAAGCAAATTGCGATGCCAGAATATTCATGAGCTGTGACTTCATGGGACATGGCAGCAGCCGGGGGGATTATCATTCGGTTAAGTCAGCAGCGGAGGAATTTAGGGAAATGTGCTTGTCAGTCTGAGGAAACGAGTGATTAATACTTTCCTGTTTGCGGGGCCCCTCAACGGGTGCATTTTAATGTAATAATTAATTAACCTTGGGAGCGCTCGCAGTTCACAGCTCCTGGTGCCTTGGCAGCGGTGTGGGGGTGGGGCAGGGCCCTCTGCCTCCCACTCCCCATCGCAGGCCTCTGAACTCCCCCACCAGCTGAGAGGCCGATGGGGCTGAGCCCGAACCTCAGGGGAGGCTTGTCTGGGGAGGATGCGGAGGGCCAGCTCTGGACACAGCAGGGACACGCTGGCACTAAGAACCGCCCATGACACCTAGGTTGGTGTGATGCGGAGAGGAGGGTCCCCCCAAACTCATGTTCACTCGAGTCTCAGAATGTAGCTTTGTTTGGAGGCAGGGTCTTTGCAGATGTGATTGGTTAACGATCTTGAAATGAGATCCTCCTAGACTCAGGGAGGGCCCTGAATCCATGACTGATGTCCTGTGTGGAGAGGACACAGAAATGGGGGAGGAGGCCCACAGAGATGGAGGCAGAGGCTGGAGACTGAGGAAAAACTCCAAATCCTGAGAGCTGGGAGCAGCCTGGGCGGGTTCCCTCAGCCTCGTAGGGGCCTGCCTGCGGGACCCTGAGGGTGGAAGCTGCTCTCCTGGACCTCAGGGAGGACATTACATTGTGTAAGCAACAGAGTCACTCGCCAAACCCCTCAGAGGATGGCCTTTGCAGGAGGTGCTGAGGCCAGCTGGGGAAGGCCCTGAGGACAGAATGGGGTCCCTCCCAGGACTGCAGTGGGTTGGACTAGAGATACGCTGCTCAAACAGGGACCCCAGAGGAATCTGGGGGCCAAAGAGTCTTGGTCCCCCCACTTCTTCCCTTTTGCCACCTAGAGAACTTGTCACTCCTGGGGCCCATCGCCCACCTCCTGAGGGGTGCTGGCTCGCACCAGCTCTCCCTCGGGTCTCTGCACCCAGCCTGAGGGCTGCAGCTCTGGGCCCTGCAGTGTTCATGGCAATGCCAGCCCTCAAGGTCTGTGTGTGCACACACACACAACATGCAGCACTCACATGCACCCCACACCTACACAGACACACAAACATGTACACCTGCACCTTCTTACACTACGCGCACATGCACACTGCACGCACCCCCATCCGTAGGACGATGGCTCGCCTGCCCCCTCTAGCGGCTGAATCTTGGCACCGCAGCTGGCTCTCTCCAAGGGTTTCCAGCTTGGTTGAGGCCTCCTGGGTCCGTGGAGGTGGTGGTGCCTGGGAAACGGGCTGTAGAGACGTGGTCAGCAGCACTGGAGAGGAGCAGAACTCCAAGCTTTATCTTACACAAGTGGGCCCAGAGGAAGACAAAACTCCAAATCCTGAGCGCCCATCCAGTTTCTCACATTTACAGGCTATCTAGGGGCGTGGATTTTCTAGTCTGCCTGACAGTGTTGTGCACCCGTGTCCAGAGGGAAGCATGTTTACAGGAGCAGAGTGTGATAAGGGGAAGAACTGGCTCCTGTTGCAAGGCCTTGAGTCAGAACCTCCATAAAAGAAGGGACCCCGTCAGTCAGGCTTCCTGGAGAAAGGCTGAGAGAGGGGAGGGGGGCAGGCCCTTCCCCAGGCTTTGGTTTCTTACCATGACATTTTTACAATTTCATTTTACAGCCAGGTCTGGACACAGTGGTAGAGCCCCATCTAGGTCAGACTTGGTGACCCCTTTGCGGGAAGACCCTCTCCAGCCTGTCCAGTTCTGCCACTGACTTCCCAGGCTCCCACATTGACCCTGTGCAGGGCTGGGCCGAGTCTGCCCAGGGAGCTTGTCAAGGTAGGCCAGGAGAAGGATGGCCATGTCCTCAGCAGCCACCACCCAGGGCAGCTCAGGCCCTCCAGGGAACTCTCAGTGCTGGGGTAGGAGCCAGGGCTGGGCTGGGGTGTCCAGCTCACTTCAAGCCCCTGGCAGGGCTAGCTCTTCCCCGCTCTGGATGATTTCCTGCTGGGCCCAGGGCTGCCATGCTCAGCCCATCCAAGGCAGGGGCACTGGCAGGTAGGGAGGAGGATCCACCTCCCTGCCTCTTCCTGAGAACAACAGGTACTTCTTCACAGCAGGAAGTAGCCTGCTGTCTCTCAATGAAAGGGACCTTGGGGCTGGCATTGCCACGAACACTGCAGGGCCCAGAGCTGCAGCCCTCAGGCTGGGTGCAGAGACCCGAGGGAGAGCTGGTGCGAGCCAGCACCCCTCAGGAGGTGGGCGATGGGCCCCAGGAGTGACCAAGTTCTCTAGGTGGCAAAAGGGAAGAAGTGGGGGGACCAAGACTCTTTGGCCCCCAGACCCCTCTGGGGACCCTGTTGGAGCAGTGTATCTCTGGCACAACTCAGAGGCTGTCAGTGTGGGCTTGTGTGGACCAGCCCCTACTCAACAAGCTTGGAGGGATGGAGTTTGGTAGGGTGTCCAGCATGCTGCTGGCAGTGGACTTACCTGGTGACACTCCTGCAGCGATCTTGAGCCCCAGCCTGGTTCTCCTGGCCAAGGGAGGTTTTGGAACATTCCAGCACCTCCTCTGTGCATTCCTCTTCTGCCTGAAGTGGCCAAAGCTGGATACTGTAGTTAAAAGCCCCCTCGGCCCTGCCTGAGCCCTTGAAGGGCCCTGACCCTACCTGGGAACAGAGGCCCACTCTCCCCAAGACGGGAAGTCCCATGTGACCTTCTCCCAGCTGCACCCCAAATCTAAGGTGGCACCCGGAACAGAGCAGGTACTAAATAAACCATGCGAACCTGTGAACCACAGCGGCTGTGCCAGCATGTTCTCCAGAGTAGAGGCCAAGAAACAGTTTCAGGGCACATGAGGGGCACTGGGACCAGCATTTGGATGGTTGGTGGTAAGGGAGGCCACCTCAGGCGGAGGGAGAAACCAAGCCACGGCAGGTGGGGCAGCTCAGGGTCCGTACCCCTAACCGCGTGTCCCATGAAATGGCCTGAACCCACTGAGTTCAGCCACCCAGGAGGGGTGTGACCCCCACAGGTGCCTCCACAGCTGGGCTGGTGCTGAGGGCTGAGGGCGGGGCAGCCTGCGGCAGGTCCTCCCTGGAGGCACTCTGGTGGGACCTCTGTGTTCAGACATTAGCCTGACCCTCATCCAGGAGGGAGCTCGGAAAGGAAGTGACCTGCTGTCTCTCAGTGAGAAGGGATAGACGTGGCCACCAAACTGGTCGACTGGAGTCCAGAGGCCCCCCTGCATGCTGCTGTCTCATCCCAGGGACCCCAAAGAGCCAGGATTGGTGAGGGCCTTGGGAGCAGCACATGGGCATATAGAAAGGCCTTGTCCACGCCCCTCTGGGCATTTCCTGTTCTTCTCCATCATTCCTGAGGGTGCAGGGTGGCCACAGACTGGCTTCTGCCGAGGGAGGACCTGCCACCCCCAGGTGTCCACTCACATTGACTTCTGAGATCCTCAGAGAAAATCTGCCAGCAAGCTCAGTATGCCGAGTGGTGGCCGGGCAGGCGGGCAGAGTGGAGGAGGAGGCCCGAGGTCTGAGAAGGGGTTGGGTTGACAGGCTTGGAGCAAGGAAGCAGGAGTCACGTGGGAACCCCAGGAGCAACGGGCCCGTGGTGAGCAGCCCAGGCGGGGCAGGGAGGGACTCTGCTGAGGCTCATGACAGACCACAAGGCCACAGGAGATAAGGCCAGACCTGTGGATTTGCTGATGACACAAGCTGCCCTAGGCTCAGTTTATCAGTGACACAGACCATGGAGGGGAGCGTGGGGTGTGGCTCTGCAGCCTCATCACACAGCTACCGGAGCACATCAGAGCACAGGAGGATGAGGGTCCCACATAAGTGGGGCACTGTGGCTGCAGAGCCTTCCAGAAGGGTAGCCCTGTGCTGTCTCAGTGGGGGCTTCCCAGAGATGCAGCCATGCCCTAACCCTGGAATGCAGATGAGCCTCACTGGGAAAAAGTTCTTTGCAGATTTAAGTAAGAATCTTATTGAGCTAAGATCATTAGAGATGAGGGTGAGCCCCAAATCCAATGACAGGTGTCCTCGTAAGAGACACACTGGGAGGAGAGGAGAGGCCACGGGAAGAGGGAGGCAAAGGCTGGAGTGGTGCTGCCTCAGGCCAGGGACACCTGGAGCCCCCAGCAGCTGGAGGAGGCAGGAAGGCTCCAACCCCAGGGCCCCTAGAGGGACCACCCTGGCCACACCTGGATTTCAGACTTGGGGCTTCCAGGACCGTGAGCAGATATATTTCTGCTGCTTTAAGCCACTCGTGAGTTTGTGGTACTTGCTTATGGGTAGGAATGTGGCCCCTACCTCGTTAGAGCCCAGGAGGCGGTGAGAACCTGCCTCCTGATGCCTCCAGGAAGACAGAGAGGCCAGAGCGAGTGGCCTCAGCACCTCACACGTCTCCTGCCTGCTCATGTTCCCAGAGGGTCTGCCAATTCAAATCCATGGCCTGAGCCTTTGCCTGCATGGCCGTGCGGACACTTGACAGTCCCCAGGTGGGGTGGGCCCTGCTCCGTATAGCCTACAGCTCGGTGGGCAATTGGGAGGGTTTGACTCCAAGATGGGATCCAGATTTCTCCTGTTGGAAGTGGGTGCCATTGAGGACCAGGCTGGGCCCTCTCCAGCTGCACCCTCTGCCCCGGAGCCCCCTTCCCCCTGTGTGATCAGCCCAGCAATGTGTCCAGTCTCCCTTGAAACCAACCCCAGAGTCTTTGTGGGGAACAGGCCGTCTTCTCCTTTTCTTAGCCTTTCCGTACACTAGTCAGTGGGACATCTGACTTGAGTAGGACAGATATCACAAATTAAGATCGGAATAAAGAACCCGTGATTGTCCAGCTCACGGCTACCAAGTGACCCAGGTGTCCTTGGGGAGTTGCAGCTGCTGGAAGGGGTGCAGCTTGTGAGCTTCTATCCCCACGTTCTGTGGTGTGGGCAGACAAGTGCTATGTTACAGCACCTCTTGCCCATGAGCCTCCGGCAGGGCCCTGGCGCTCTCCTCAGCCACTTCCCAGAGAGGCCCAACTTCCTCACCAACCTCTGAGCTGGACAAAGAGGTGCTCTCCCGGCCCCATCAGTGGCTTCCGCATGTCCCTGCCCTCAGCCCTTCACGGTGACTTCACTCCCAGCTGTGTGACATGGTCAAAAGGATGCCAATAGGAGGAGCACAAGCAGACACTCCAGGGAACAGGCCTCAGGAAGCTGGGGACGGGAGACCACGCGGCCATCCATCTGAGAGCCCAGGGCCACCCGTCCGCCAGCCTGAAGGCAGGTGACCGAGGAGCCCTGCTGGAATCAGAGCAGCTGCCCAGGTTGGCAGAACCGCTGGTCAGCCCCGGGCTCGTGAGGGTCATGGACTTGTTCTGAGCCTTGAGCTTGAAGATGGTTTTGTCGCACAGCATCACTGGGTTGTGGGTGACGTCTGTGGCCAGGCAGGATTGTGCCCTGCCAGGCCCCTGAAGACACCCAGGTGGCAGGTGACATTTGGGGTTCTCCTGTGGGTTCTGTTCTCTCCTCCCCCTTTGCGTGTCGCCGGCCGGGCGAGTAGAACCTTCCCAGGCTCCCTACTGCAGCCGGGTCATCCCCTCAGTGGCTCTCACGATGACATCATGTGCCCTGGAGAAGCTCCCCCAAGCTGACTCCATGCGCCCCTAGCCTCCCTGGCCCTGCTCACCATCTTTAAATGCCAGAAGTGCGGAGCGATTTGTCACTTTCTTCCCACCCCCTATCTCCTCCATGCCTGCCTTTGATCATCCCTCTGTTCCAGCCTCTGTCTCCTCCCTCCATCTGCAGCTTCCTCCTCCTGCCCTCGCCTCCCCTGACCCCAGGGTCTCCTATGGTCAGTACCGCTCCTTCCCAGGAGAGAACCCGGTTCTGGTCTTCATCCTGGCTGAATTTCAGGGACTAACAGGCTCCAGGTCCTGGAGGGCAGGAGGTAAGCTAGACTACACCACAGGGATTTGGACATGACTGGAACCGGTTCCCAGGGAAAGATGAGGACATGTGTGCAAAGTGGTTCAGAGAGGAATGGCCTGAGCGGGGAGACCCTGGGCCTCTCCCCACAAAGAGCACCCACCTTGGAACCACAGCTCATCCTCCTGTGTCCACCAAGGCTTCTGAGTGAATCCCATGAGTGTGTGGGTGTCCGTCAAGGGCCTAGGTCTAGCCCAGACTGCGCCTCTGGTAGTGGCCACCCATTAAACAAACATTACTCAGAGACACCCATTAAGCATGAGAAAGACTTTATTCAGGAGAACTGACAGGTACAAGGACCAGGACAACAGGGTCTAGTAGAGGAGGAGAGAGATCGGGCTCACCACGGCACAGCACAGCATGGAATTTATAGCCAAGGAGCAAAGCAGGGGCAGCTGATGGAACATTAAGAGGACACTTCTGCCTGGGTGCAGTGGCCCCCACCTGTAATTCCAGATTTGGGAGGCTGAGGCAGGAGGATCACAAGTTCGAAGCCAGACTGGCAACTTGGAGACTCTGTTTCAAAATTTAAAAAGGGCTGGGGATGTAGCTCAGCTGGGGATGTAGCTCAGCACTTGCCTAACATGTATGAGGCCTGGGTTGGACACCCCCGTACCCAAGGGAGAAAGAAAAAGAGAAAACATCTGTGGTAAGAGAGGTTCTAGGGTTCTGGCTAAACTGTCCTAATAGGCCAGGGTGACCATGCTACAGAGCTGAGGCCTTTCGGGAAACTGAGACAGCATGAAGACCCTCTCTTCAACCCCAATTCTTGCCATCAAGTCAGAAAGATTTCAGACTTATCACTCAGAGCAATGGGGTGCGTTTATTGAAGGGATAGGGAAAGGGAAAAGGGACACTTTCAAGAGAGAGAGTGGTCCTCTCAGAGAGGAGAGGGACTGTGTGCTTCCTGTACTCCAGCTTTATTGCAGATCCCAGAGAAGTTTCCAGAGAGTCCAACCTAGGCCCACTTCTTGACTTTTGACTGACAGCAGGGTGACATCAGATTTTCAAGTCCACATGGCCATGACAAATCTAGGTCACCTTGGCCCATGTTGACCAGTTCTAATTGGATTCTTTTTTTTTTTTTTTTAAAGATAGACACAATATCTTTATTTATTTATTTATTTTTTATGTGGTGCTGAGGATCAAACCCGGTATATCACAAGGGTGAGGCAAGCGTTCTACTTCTGAGCTATAACTCCAGCCCCTCTAATTGGATTATTATTATTATTATTTTTACAATATCTTTATTTTATTTATTTATTTTTAGTGGTGCTGAGGATCAAACCCAGGGCCTCACACCTGCTAGGCAAGTTCTCTACCACTGAGCTACAATTCCAGCCCCTCCAATTGGATTCTTAACCATGAATTCTTACAGATTTTATGGTTAAGAAGAATTATCCTTATCTACTTGAGTTTCAGAATCTGGTTTGTGGAAAAGGTCACAAAAGTGTCTCCCTTCAGTGTAACTTGGGTCCTCATAGCAACGTTATTCCAGGCCTACATTTTTCCTGCAGATAACAGATAGTTTGCCGAGAAATGTGACATGTCCTGTCCACTTAGGCCAGGCCGGGCTGCAGGTCAATTGCTCCTGGGAAAAGAAAGCATGTGGGGATCAGCACATTGGTGCAGTTTATAGAATTATTCTCAACCTCCTGCTCCCACCATTTGCACCTGTCTATCCTCTAACAATCAGAGGGCACCTGGGGGGAGGGGTGTGGAGGATGAGGAGCCCAACCAGAAAGGGAGGTGGGTCCCTGCTAAATTGACTCGGCAGGGTCCTTTAATCTGGATGGGCCTAAGATAAGGTTCAGGAGCCGGATGGATAAAGTTTGGCCAAGCACGGAATCTTTGTCACACCCCACAGAAGAGTCCCCAGGCTGCTGGTCTGGGGGCCCCACGCTGAGAACTCTGCTCTAGGGCCTTGCTGTCCCAAAGAAACATCACAGCAGCATATACAGGTTCAACTTCCTAATCACCATAGTGTAAGGTAGGAGCTCAGGGGCGCCCAGACGGTGGGGCAGGGTATAGAAGACGATGCGGAGGGAGGCAGGGGGCAGTCATGTCCCTGTTTAGCACAAGTCCCATCACCAAGACAACTCCCGCATAGGTTCAGTATTTTAAAATGACCAATGGGTCTCCTTCCCTCTTCTGTGCAATTCCCCCTCTCTCTCCCATTCCCTCCCACCTATCGTCCCTGTTTGATGATAATTTTCTTCTCATGCTCTTCCTCCCTGCTTTGTTTTGAGTCGCCTCCCTTATATCAAAGAAGGCATTCGGCATTTGTTTTTAAGGGATTGGCTGACTTCACTTATCATAATCTGCTCTAATGCCATCCATTTCCCTGCAAATGCCATGATTTTGTTGTTTTTTTTATTGCTGAGTAATATTCCAAGGGGAGGAAAAAATAAATAAAAAAAAAATTAGAGTGAGAGAAATGAGTTATGGTAGATGGGGTAGAGGGAGGGGAGGAGAGGGG
>NW_026000052.1:1891815-1924209 GCF_001458135.2 Marmota marmota marmota
GCCGTATCCGCCCGCGGCGGGGGCAGCGCCTCCAGCTCCTTAGCTCGGTACCCTCCTTCCCGACTCGGAAACCTCTGGGCGCTATTTCTGAGCCCAGCCTCCAGGCCTAGCACTTTACGTGCCTCCTGCATTTAATTTCCACAGCTACTTGGGGAGGTAGGGCAGATGGGAAAACGGAGGCCGGCGAGGACAGCCTGACCCGAGCAGAGCTCGTGGTTTTCTGGCGTCCGTGCTTGCTTCCTTGCTGTTGGGTAAGGCTTTTGTTCTTCAGTGGCTCCCGCAAGAGCTGGGAGTTAGTGTGCGTTCCTTAATTAAGAGGACCCTTTCCTGTCCCTGCAGAGCCAGCTGCTTGGAGCGATTTCCTGTGGCCAGCCAGCCGGCCTGGGGTTGGCTCCTAGCTGGTGTCACTTAAAATAGTGCCACAGTGGGACAAGTCTCCCGGCTCTTGGTTTTTCTGCCGGGTAAAATTGATTTAGTGGAAAGGTCCAGGACAAAGGGTTTCCTCACTGGGAGTACCACTTGCTGAAGTTTATTCATAGGAAATACTTCTTAAATTGTTAGGCCCTCTGGGTTGCTAATTTCTGGAACTAGTTCTTGAGGCCTTTGCCTCTCACTAAGTTCAGGTGAGACATCTATTCACCTCTCAGGCCCTGGTGGCCTGTACTTTGTGATGTAATTTTGCCTGGCAGAATTTAGCCACAGCTTTTTAATGGGGACTTTAGGTGAAAAGTTACATACTTAGTCCTCAGGTTGCTTGCATTAAAATATGGTTTGGCATTGTCTCTTAAGGTAAACTTTCAGTTATTATTGTATTAACTGCTTGCAAATAGTACTTTTTCACCCCTCCAGTGAGGGGTGGAGCTGATCTTATGGGACTTATGATTTTGTGGAGCTGATCTGTAACTGCAGAGGTAGGAATGGTGAAACCCAGCCTTCAGCCCCCACTGGAGCACAGTGGTTGTGCAGGTTTGCTTGGAGGGATTTCGAAATCAAAGGCTGGGGATTCCAAAGGCCTCTAGGGTGTTTGTTAGTGTCAGGTTTGTTGCTTGTCTAGGCTTGTGTCTTTACTACCTCGCCCCCCTTGGTGCTATGTCCTCCCACCGAGGGTGGGCTCCTCAAGGACTAAGTTTGTATCCACAAGCCCAGGGCCAGGCTTAGAGTGGCCACAAAACAAAGGTCAGGATTCATAAAACAAATGTAAACTTACTCTCAACTGCTTAGACATAGGTGTGGCATTTAGTCTAACTCAATAGTGGTATGGGTTTGCATAACCATCATAGTAGTATTTTATGAAGGGAAATGGCAAATGATCCCTAGATACAGGAGCACTTGGGGTTAATTAGGCAAGTATTCTCAATATGCTGATTATTCATGATATTTCTTGTTCTAGTTGGTATTGCGATTATATCATTTGGGATTTTTTTTTTTTCCATTCTTAACCTCCTTTCAGTTGAGATTTCATTCCACTCTGCAGTTTCCCTGGGAGTGGAGGATCTAAGCATCAGGGACTTCCACACCTTGAGGATCCACATTGGCCACAGGACTGGTGGACTGTGTTCTCAGAAAATGTCCTCCCTTCATCCCACCATCCTGCAGGCAGAGTCAATGTGGTAGTCAGAAAAGAGAATTCCTGAGTTTTGCACTTGAACATCACCCAGAAAACAGCTGCAGCTGTTGTATTGCTGGAGGCAATGAGATCTGGATGTCTTGGCTTTGCCTTCCTGTGCCTACTTTGCCTGTACACGCTTATGCTGGTGGAGATTTTCCTTCCTCTTTCCCCCTTTGCCTTAAGAGGGATGATGTGGGCATAGCTCTCACCTAGTTCTTTTGCCAGATTTCTACTGTGTTAGAGAGGGATTGTCATAACTTTTTTTGGAGGGGAGGTACTGGGGAATGAACCCAGGGGCTACATCCCCCAACCCTTTTTATTTTGTAACAGTCTTGCTAAGTTGCTGAGGCTGTTCTGAAACTTGCAGTCCTCCTGCATCAGTCTCCTGCGTTGTTGGAATTACAGGCATGTGCCATTGTGCCCAGTTTGTCAGCTGTTAAGGAGATGGATAGCTATTGTTACCTTTCCCTTTTTTGTTTTATCCAAAGTGAGTTCACCCTGGCAATCTCTGGTTTCCATTGTGCATTACTGGGAGAAGGGGGACAGAAAGCTCTTGTCTAATAGAGGGTTAAAAGTGTTAAAAAAATGTTATATATGTGGCATGGTGGAGTTTTTCTGTGATAAGGTGTCAGAAAAGAGCACCATTCTTGCTAGTATAGCTGCTAAAACTTCCTAGGTCCTGTCATTTTCACATGGCAGCATCAGGTATGAGAGAAGGTGAGAGGTGGCTCCTCTGGGGAGGCCATGGGATGCAGAGGGGATGCAGGCCTCCCTGCCCTAGTGGTGGCCTCCATTGGGGCTTCGCTGCTGCATCCTGGCATGTGCAGCAGAGATGGAAGGAGATTGTCATGCGAGGCAGGGGTAATCCATGCTTACGTTATGACCCCAGCGTGCTGTTGACAACTGCAGAGTACAGTTTTTGTGGAACCAGGATGAGGATTTTTTTAAAACTCTGTTTCATAAACTGAACTTGACCAATCAACTAGAATTAGAATTTTAGTACTACCAAGAGGCACATGCAATATTCTGGGAACAGAACCCTTGCCAAGTTCAAGGGAGTTGCGGCTTCTGACCTACGTCATCAGAGGAGAGAATGCAGACTACTGTGGCTGGGCTTCTCCTCCTCCACTCTCAGGCCAGTCTGAATCTGCGTCGACCTCTTAAGCCTGCATGATGCTTTTTTTAAAGCTGTTTTCAGTCTTGGAGACTAACAGACATTTTGGCTACTCTTACAATTCTGATGTTGAGTGAAGAATGTGCTTCTGTTTCTTCTTTTCTGGTTAACAGTTGTCTGTGTGGGGTATTTTGAATGTCTGATGGCTAGGGAGGTGGCAAGCAGGCCTCCAGTGGAGTCTGCCCGTGGCTTCCTGACGCGTCCTGGAAGGCCTGGAGGACCCTGGTGCCCTGAGCGTTCTGGGGTGGGCATGTCTTGGAATGGCACACAGCCCCCTTGGAGCGCAGGCCACACATGCAGCTCGATGCTGGGTGTTCAGAGGCAGCCATTGAGCTGTCTCACCTGGCTTCTTCCTTTCCTGTTCTTTAGATAATTCTGTCATCTAAGCCCAGGGGATCCATAGCAGTAGGAATATAGTTGGGGCCCCTAGCTCCATTCTGAATTTCAGGGGCCTCCAAACTGGGCTCTGGAAGCATTTGTGTGTTTTTTCCAAAGTATAAGTGCCACCCCACTTCCCCAGCCCAAAGCTCTGGCTCATGGGTGGGGCACAACTGAGAGGTGGGCACTGTGTGATGCGTGATGCTGATGAACAGGGAAGGGGTTGGGATGTTGGGTACAGACCCTGGTGAGCATGCGTGGCCCACCAACAGGCATCAAGAGCTCACATGGTCTTCCTGCGTGGTGCTGTCCGCATTGCAGGACCCACTGTGCGTGGTGGCCAGGTGGGCGGGACTTCTGTGATCCAGTAGGTGTGTGGGTCTGGAGGGTGGCCCACGGCTGTGCACAGAGAGAAGCCTCATTGAATAAAGAAAATGTCTGCCTGGCCCCTGCCAGCCATTTGCTGTGAGATATTTAGATGATATTACAGGATTAGGAGAATCTGCTTGGGCTCCCTCCTGGCCTGTGGAGTCTGACCATGGAGGTGGTATCTGGAGGCACCCTGGAGTGTGGGTGGGGTAGCTGTGTGGTGTGCATGAGGACCATGCTCTTGTGCATGTGGCTGCCTTCCCTGGGTGGATGAAGATATCAGGCCCTTTCTTCTGCTGCCCCATGCATGTAACTGGGTTTCTAGGTGTCGTAGACATGACTGTGTGCTTGTTGATCCCCTGTGAGCTGCCCCAGGAGGGCCGGAAGCTGCGTGCACAGTGTGGCTGTCACTAGTGGGCTGGAGGCCAGTCTGAGGCCATTGTGCTCAGCACTGTCCTGGGGACTTTGTGGGCTCCCTGGGCAGGTCCTGGTCCTTGCCTCTGGGAACAGTTCTTTTTGTTTGCGGACCTCTACTCCCTTTCACAAAGGACTGTACCATGGAAGAAAGAAAAACAAGTGCTCAGAGTGTACCTGGATCTCTAGGTTATCAGGAAACAACAGACCTATTTTCACTCAAAATTTACTTTTCCAGGCTGGGGTTGTGGCTCAATGGTAGAGTGCTTGCTTAGCACGTATGAGGCACTGGGTTAAATCCTCAGCACTACAAAAAAAATAAATAAATAAAAAATTACTTTCCAGACTAAGGAGTCAGTCTGGGTTGCACCACTTATCAGGAGGGTGCTGCGTGTCCAAGCTCAGGAGTCTGTGGTAGGTGGGTGCTGAGGTCAGAGGCTGGGATCATGGGTCCTGGCATTGCATCTAGCTTCTGTTGGTGATGGGATTCTTTGATTTCTTCTCAGCTTTAATGGCTTAGCTAGTAAGAAGCCAGTTGATTTCTGTGTGACCTCGGACATCAGGTCCTGTGTTATTGGCATTGTGACATATTTTCTGTTTAGATATGTGTCATTTGCTTCTCCCCTGCAGTGTGCTCATGGGAGCTTAGAGGATCCCAAAAGTGTGACCCATCATAAGTTAATCCACGCTGCTTCAGAGAGGGTGCTGAGTGACACCAGGACAATCTTAGAGGAGAATGTCCAAGACAAAGGTAAGTGGCCTCCAGTGAGGTGGTGCCCAGAGGCTGTGGGGCATGGGACCTGGGAGCCATAAGCCCTTGCCAGCATGATGTCCAGTTCTGAGCTGGATATGAGTGGGGAAACTGGGCCTGCTCTGGTTTTATTTTCTTTTTACTAAAAAAAAAAAAAGCATGTGTTATGTTGGTGTATTTGTGAAAAATAGCAGAAACTGCTGGGCACGGTGGTGCACGCCTGTAATCCCAGTGGCTCAGGAGGCTGAGGCAGGAGGATCTCAAGTTCAAAGCCAGCCTCAGCAAGGCCTTAAGTAACTCAGCAAGACCCTGTCTCTAAAGAAAATATAAAAAAGGGCTGGGGATGTGGCTCAGAGATTATGCACCCCTGAGGTTCACCTTTGAGGTTAAGCACCCTTGGGTTCAATCCAGAGTACCAAAAAAAAAAAAAAAAGAAAGAAAGCAGAACCCAGAGTTGAGCAAGCAAACAGATACCTGAGAACCTAACATGGACTTTATTTTTAATTCTGTTTCAAAGCAAAATTGACTCTGGAGTGTCTGCAGGTTTTACTGATGGGCTGGGAGCCACCTTCATGGGGCTTCAGGCACCCGGGCCTGTGCTCATGCACAGATTCTCTGCATCACTTGACTGTGCCTGGGGCATGTGGGGAGGAAACCCCAGCTTTCTGTGTGTCACTTCGAATAGTGACTTTAATTCTGGAAATACTGGGTTATCAGCTCCGAGCTGCAAGAGTAAACTTTGCAGCCTCACAGAGTTTTTGAAACTGAGCCCATGAAAACGAGAACATTTGAGAGATTCCCATGAGTTCTTTGTGTGGTTGTCAGTGCTGCACTATGCCTGTCTCCTGGGCCAATGGTCACCTGTGACCACCCTCCGTCTGCTGCTCTTCAGGCCCAGGAACTGTATGTCAGCCAGGGTTGTACACACATCATGGACACCGAGGGAGGATGGGCTTGCTGGGTTTAGGATGGACCCAGGGGGAACCACGGCTGTTCTGTCCTTTCTTCCACTTACGCTGTGAAACGTTCTTTCTCTCTAGATGTCCTATTATTGATAAAAAAGCGTGCTCCAGAGCCACTTCCCAAGATGGCTGATGTCTCCACAGAAGAAAAGGTACGTGCCATGGTGTGCAGCCAGAGTGCTCTTGGTGGGAGTCTCCTGTGCTTGAGATTGTTAGGAAACATTCTCTGTACTGATTATTCACCAGTTGGGCATAATCCCCAGTCATGGACCATGTGGCTACTAGGGATTCTCAGTCATGGCTGAGCCTGTTTAGCTGATCTTGGTCTGTCCCTCATGGGTGACAAGCCCCAGAAAAGCTGGCTATGTGGTTTTTGAGATGCAGAGGGGAGTGAGGGCAAGTTCTTCAGTTACAGCCCAAGCCTGTGCTGCCGTTCAGCTTAACCTCTGTCCTTTCCTTTTTCTCAAGCAGCCAGATTGGTCTCAATAGAACAGTGTAGCACAGTTGTTAAGAGACCCCCCCCAAGAGACAGCACAGGAACAGAGAGGGGGTACTGCTGTTCTGAGAAGCTGCATTTTGTCTGTCTTGCTGATTCACGTTCATAGAGTGGATTTATGATTTGCGTCTTCCCTTTAACATAGGTGCCTTAGGAAAGCTGTAGGTTATTACGGGCTAGTGGCTGTCCCAGAGTGTGACCCTTGGGAAGCTCCTGATGAGAGCTGTTCTGCAGATGGGTCTTTTTCTGCTCTTAACCCAGACTTCTCATCCATGTGCTAGCGCAAAGCAGTCCTATCTTAAAGGGCACCACCTTTGTTTAACAGCTCTTATCTCATGGGGGTAGAGCTTCTTACTCCTTCCTGGGACACCCAGAAACAGTGTTCGGCCCAGAGGATGAGCAGGCCAAACTCCTGGGGTTGGGCCCGTGACCTGATAGCAGATGAGCTATTTTGGGGTCTCCTCTGGGACCAGGGATGTAAGAGGAGTGTACCAGGCCTTGGGCCCTCCTTATCTTTAGCTGCTCCTGGCCAGGGTGTGGGCATAGGCGGGCACCCTTCTCCAGTGGATAGACCTGGGCCTGCCCCAGCTTGTCCTGAACTAGGCCTGCTTCCAAGAACTGCTCCAGGCCTGTTGTTCTCAGATTACAGGTTTGACTGTTGGTGTTTATAAAATGGTGGTGGGGTTCTGACCTGCCCCACAGTCCTCTGGGCAGCTGGCTTGCAGGATGCAGTGGAGCTCCTGGACCTGCTCCTCCTCCTCCATGTTTTGGCAGAATGACACACTGTAAGATGCCAACTTATAGTTTGTGGATTAATTTAAAAAAATTATTTTAGTTGTTAATAGATCTTTATTTTATTCATTTACTTATATGCAGTGCTGAGAATCGAACCCAGTGCCTCACACGTATGAGGCAAGCACTCTACCACTGAGCCACAACCCCAGCCCATGGATTAATTTTTCTGCATATGTAGCTAAAAAGTCATATAGTTCTACTGGTCTTTTAATAAAACCAGTAGCTGGCTGTCACACCAGAGTCATAGTCCCCCAAGGTGACCACTCATGGTGCTTTCAGCTGTTGTCTTTAGTAGTCCTCTTTCTTATTTCTGAGTAGCATACATGTGTTGCTGTTTCTTGAATTGCCAGTTTGGGCTGCTGGCTCCTTAACAGCAGAATGGAGCCCCCAGGCTTCGCCACTCTCCCCACAGGTGTCAGAGCGGAGTGTTGATGGGAGAGGGTGTCCGTGGCTCCATTACTATTGTTACTGATGTGTAGTTCTCTGCCACATGCAAGGCACATGAAGATTATCTGTCTGGGGGTAGGGCGTTAGCCTAGCATGTGCAAGGCCCTGGGTGTATCCCCTGTACTCACCCCACGAGATTATCTTTTTACACAGTTGCTTGTCCTGGAGGTAATAAGCGCCTTGTCAGTTTGCTTTCTTGCTTAGCTTTTTATCATCACTTCATTTTCTTCAACAGAATTTGTAAACCCTCTGAAAACGTGCTTGTGTATGTTAATTAGGTCATCAGTCAACAATTGCCTTTTTCCTAGAAATTTCCCTCTAAGCGCCTGTGGCCTTCATCTCTCTGAATCGTCCACTCCTGCCTCCTGTGCTTCTTTCTCTCATTTTAGAATTGGATGCAGGTTTCCTATTGCCACCTAACAAATGGCCACAGACTTACCTTCTTAAAACAACACTCATTTCTTGCTTGTGGTTCGTTTGGTCAGAAGGCTCTGCTGATTTCTGTACCCAGAGTCTTTGGAGTTGGAATCAAGGTGTCAGAGTGCTGGTTCCTTTCTAGGGGCTCTGGGGAGTGCATTGCTCTCAGGCTCTTATGGTCCCTGCAGTCATAGGGCTGAGGCCCCATTTTCTCACTGGCATGGGAGGGGCAGCCTTCAGCTCCTGGAGGCAGACTGCATTCCTTGGGTGGTGGCCCTCCATCTTCACAACCTGCAACAAAGTTTTTTAGGGGTTGAATCCCTCTTACCAGAGGAACCCTGTGCTTCATAAGGGCCCTTCTGTTTAGACCAGGGTCACCTTAGATCGTGTGCTTTTCCTGAAGTTGGCTATTCTCGGGATGAAACCCAAACCCACAGTGGGATCTTCCATGCCAGTGCCCTGCAGCCATGCAGAGGCGACCCGGGAAGGAGCTTGGGGCCGGTGCACTTCTGCCTGCTGTGGAGTGGAGTGGAGTGGAGTGTGTCACTTGCTTCCCTGGTCTGCTGGAGCCTGGCTTCCTCTGGTGTCTGGGAAGGGAGTTCATTCTTTAGGCCTTGTGTTCCCGTGTCCTGGCATAGATTTAGCACCAGCAGGGCGCATTCCACCCTGTGTGATCTGGCTTCTCCCTGCTCCATGTGGCACCTCTTGGGCCCTCTGGGTGCTGCTGGTGTTGGGGCGTCACAGGTGCTCTGAGGTAGCTCTGTCCTTCACTGTGCCTGGCACTCGACTCTGGAGACTGATGTTTGAGTTCCAGGCATCAAGTGCTGGGTCCCTTTTGCTGATTTTTGTCCTCGCTCTGTCTGCTGCTCTGGCTTGTTGGCTGGTGGGCCTGCTTCCTGCATGATCCCCTTCCCTTGTCTTCCACCCCCCAGAGCCTTCTGTCTGGCTGTGCAGCTCCTGTTGGGGTGCCCTGGTGCCCACAGAGGAGCGTGACTACTGGCTGCTGGTGCCCACATCCCCTCTTTGCTGCTCTTGTACCTTTCCTGTTCTTATTTTGGCTTTTGTGATTTATCCTGGATGCTCTCCCTGCACCTGCCCAGCTATTCTTGCCTGTCTCTTGCCTCTGAGAGGCCCTGGAAGCCTGTTGGTGTCTGTGCCCATGAGGCTGACTGTGGGGTGCGAGCCCAGCCATCTTGCCTGCTTCAGCCCACAGCTCTGCCTGTCCTGCTGGGTCACTGATGTGAGTAGTGCCAGGGCTGGGTCTCCTGACGGGGCGCAGGTGGGTGCTGCTCCCTCCCTTCTGGGTTGCCGTCCTTGAGTCCTGTCACAGCTCTCAGGGTAGCTTTCTTCAGGGAGCAGCTTGCTGAGCTGAGTGCTGGAGGAGCGCCCCCTGTGGCTCCAGAGCTGGTGCCCTCTGGCACCCGCCTGGGGGATTAGGGGAGGGTGGCGTGGCCTTGCTTCCAGGGTTCTGCCTTGGGTCTCTCCCAGGCTTGTTGGCTTCACCCTGTGTTCTGTTTCTGCCTCCACGTTCTTCACGCTTACCAGGGAGGCTCTGGGAGGCTGCTCTCTCCTTCAGGCTCCTCTGAAGTTCTTGTGCCCTGCCCGCTGCAGCTGGGGGTGGCTGCTCTGTGGCACTGCCACGCCATAGAGGCCTGGTGTTCCTGAGTCCCACCTGCACTCCGTCCTTGAGTTGCGCACAGGACTCCAGAACCTCAGCTTGCCAGGGTGTATGGCTGTAGCTTGGGCAGACAGGCCTGCTGTTGAGCCTGATGCCTTTATGCTCCTGTGCCCACCTGTGACTCGCCTCACTTTCTGTACAGAAGAAACAAGAACAGAAGGCTCCAGACAGAGACGCCATACATCGGGCCACAGCCAACCTGCCCGCCTGTAGCACGGACCGGGCCGCAGTCCAGACCACCATGAGGGATGTGAGTGCTGTCCCACAGTGGGTGGGGGTCTGTACTGAGCACCTGGGGTCTGTGAGAGGTTCCCCAGAAGTGCCTAGGGTTGGCGCTGTGTGCTGTCCCAGTATTTTTGGAGGCTGAGGCAGTAGGATTGCAAGGTCTGGGTCAGCTTGGGCAATTTAGGAAAGCCCTGTCTCAATAGAGAAAAAAACAAATGTTTGGGGAAGCCAGGAAGGGAATTTGGGAAATCTTTATTACTTTTGTAGCTTTCCCATCATCTCAGACTATTTCAAAACCAGAAGTTTAAAGACACCTGGGGGCGGGGCTGAAAAGATGTAAACCCTGGGGAGCGTCACGTCTTTTCTGAGAGTGGTGAACTGTTAGGATGGAGCCCGAGGGCTTAAGTTACTTTGGACTGGAAAGTTCTAAGCTAAAAGACAATGTGTTTGCCATGCTAGAGTGGATGGTGCAGGCTGAGGGCATGCTCACATGTCAGCAGGGGGGACGGTGGCCAGCCTTTGACCTCATGCCATCAGCTGTGACCTGGGTACTTCGAGAACTTGTCTGCTTTGTTTTAGGAACACCTCTCTTGGGGTCTCTTCTAGAGAGTTCTGTGTTGCCCAGAACCCTTCCACAGCAGCGGGTGGGTGTCCTACCCCTGCCTCTGTGTGTCCAGCCTGGGACTCTCAAAGGCCTGGGCTTGTGTGGGAGGAGCTGTTGATCTGACCCCCAGGCCTGCCCTGGCTAGAGCTGGTGTGCAGAGTCTCTGAGGGCACCGTGCCAGCCCCCTTGTTGTTAGGTTGTGGCCAGCCAGTTGGACAGGTGGAGTCATCAGAATATTCTCTCCTCAGCAAAGCTGCTAACCCTGGCCGACAAGTGCTTTCCTCACTGGCCATAGGCTGAGCGGCACACTTCGCTCTCGGGGTTTGGCACCAGATGTATGTGTGTTGGCCTTGAGCCCTGCCCTGTCCATGTGCACAAAGCCCTTCCCTCCTGAGGGGGCCTCCTGAGGAGGTGCGGCTCCAAGCCCAACCCTCCTCTCTCAGGCAGCCTGGTTTAATTGGCGTGTTAGAACAGGTGGGGCTGTAGGTGACATAGGCTTGTTGATGTCAGAGAAGTGATTTTTTTTCCCCACTGCAGTTCCAGACAGAGCTCCGGAAAATCTTGGTGTCTCTCATCGAGGTGGCACAGAAGTTGTTAGCACTGAACCCTGACGCAGTTGAATTGTTTAAGAAGGCAAATGGTATGAGCAGAACCCAGACTGATTGCATGACTCTCGTTCCCACCCGTCTACCCTCTGCCTCAGAGAACATGCCGCAGCCCTTGGCGTGAAGCTGGCGAGGTCAGCAGCTGTGCCTGCCTTCGCTGGTGTGGGCCGGCGGCCTGCCGACACCCCGTTCCTTGCACATAGGGCGAGAGCTGGTGCTACAGCTTGGGTTCCCGGAGGTCTCAGAACGTGCTAGAAGCGCTTGGTGTTGCAGATGTGCCTGACAAACTTGGGGGCCCTGAGAACGCCCCCCTGACGTGGCTGGTCTCCTCTCTTCCCACAGCCATGTTGGACGAGGATGAGGACGAGCGAGTGGATGAGGCCGCCCTGCGGCAGCTCACAGAGATGGGCTTTCCTGAGAGCAGGGCTGCAAAGGCCCTTCGGCTGAACCAGTACGTCAGGCCCTCTCCTTCCTGAGATGCTGGGGCATGGTCTCGTGGGCCTGCTGGGGTCCCGTCCTCTCTGCCAGTCACGCACATGCTTCGCTCATTGGGTCATTCCCAATACATGTGTGTTTTTAAAGGGGACCCTATATGTGTGCCCCACAGGTAGCTTAATTCATCACCTTGAAGTGTGTTTTGTTTTGTTTTTTTAAGTAGTGGGGATTGAACTCAGGAGTACTGTGTACTGAGCTCCATCCCAGCCCTTTTTTAAAAAAATATTTTTAGTTGTAGTTGGACATAATAACTTTATTTTTTATTTATTTTTCTGTGTGGTGCTGAGGATGGAACCCAAGGCCTCACACGTGCTAGGCAAGCGCCACACCACTGGGCCCCAGCCCCAGCCCTTTTTATCCCTTCATGAGTCAGGTTCCTACATTGCCTAGGCTGGCCTTGACTAGCAGACCTCCTGCCTCACCTCATAAATACTTGGGGTTACAGGTGTGCACCATTGTGCTTAGCTCAAAGTGGTGTTGTGTTAGTTCTGAGCCTCGGTCTTGCTGCGTTGCCCAGGCTGTCCTTGAACTCCTGGGCTCCAGCGTCTTCCTTCCTCAGCCTCCTGAGTAGCTGGGACTGCAGGTCTGTGCACCACTGCACGTGGCTATCATGAGTTTTAAATTCTCTCCTCCTTTGGGGGAAATGTAAGCCAACTGGTGGACCTGTTGGTGCTCACCGTGCCCTTGTTATGAGAGCTCAGCGTCGAGCCTCCTCCCAGCAGGAACCGGGGCTCTATTAGTACTTCTTGAGATTCGTGCTTTTAGTTGCTTGACACAAAGTCTTCATGGGGGGTGGTCAGAGGCCGTGTCCCGTGTTATGCACCTGGATTCATACACCCTGGGTGTTTGGTGCTCTTGGCTTAGAAAACGGGGTCTGCACGGCAAGAGCCTTGGTGATTGAGGCAAGGGCTGTGTGAAGGGTTCCTGTCCCAAGGGGCCACCTGCTGCTGCTGGTGAAGTTGCCTGAACAGTAGTGTCCCTTCTTTGGTGCACGTGGGACGGGAGCCCTGTTACTGGCCTGGGAGAGTTGAATAGAGTGTCTTGTCCCCTCTCAGCATGTCGGTGCCTCAAGCCATGGAGTGGCTGATAGAGCACGCCGAGGACCCGGCCATCGATGCTCCTCTTCCAGGCCAGGCCTCACCAGCAGCAGCAGGTGCCACGGCCGCCACTCCAGAAGCTGCTGCTGGGACTAGCGAGGGAGACGAGGAGGTCCGGGACGAGCTCACGGATATCTTCAAGAAGATTCGCAGGAAAAGGGAATTCCGGGCCGATGCTCGGGTACGTTTTGTGAGCGCCGGGTGATTTGGCCTCTTGCTACAGCTGTGAGGAGGCTGTGGAAATCTGGAGGGCCTCCCGAAGGCCACTCTATGTTGTCTTCTTGGGGTCCAGGTGACCTCTTTCCTCTCAGTGGCCAGTTGACATGGGGCCTCTCCTGAGAAGGTGGTGTGGAAGTTCCTGTCCAGTCACAGGTGTCAGCCAGCCTCACCTGCTGCTGTGGCCACAGGACAGGGCTGGGTGGTAGTGCCCAGAGAACTGAGGCATCGCGTGGGCTGGCAGGCCTCTGAGCAGGGACTGAGGGTCTGGGACACCCGGCCCTGCACGGCCATGGGTACAGTGTGTGGACTGGCTCCCTGCTGCCTTGTGCTTGATGCCTCCCTATTCTGTGCCCCCTGCCCTCCTCTTTGATTAGGGTCTTGATTCTTCCTTGGCCCTGTGCTTCCTGTCAGATCCTAGGCTTGTGTATCTGCGTTCTCATTCTGTTTTTGAGGTTGTTATCATTAATGGTACTGGGAATAGAACCCAGAGATGCTCTAACACTGTGCTGTGTCTCCCGTACTTTTTATCTCCTATTTTTTATTTTGGGTAGGGTCTTGTAAATTGTTGAGGCTGGCCTCAAGTTTGCAACCCTCCTGCCTCCCAAGCTGTTGGGCTCACAGGCAAAACCACCGCACCTGGCTCCAGATTTTTGCATGTGGTGTATAGATTGTTCCTTCAGGATCTCACCAGTGGGGTTGTTTGTTCCATTGGAACCACATGTGGCCAGGTCTCAGATGTCCAGGCAGGATGATTCTGAGCAGGACCCCAACTAGGAGCCAACCCTTAGATCTTCAGTTCTGGTGGGACCATGGCCACATACTGACTTCTCAATGTAGTCCTGCAGAGACCAGGATGTCCGCCTCTCCTTCCTGGCTGAGCCAGGGTCTCAGTGCCCACTCCACCTGTGGTGGGCCCAGGTCTGTCTGCTTTCTGCCTGATGGTACATCCTGCCCCCCAGGGTAGCCCTGCCTCACATGCCCTCTCATTGTTAGGCTTTCCGTTCTGTCTCTGTCTCTTGGGGATTCCCTGTCTTGAGAGTTTGTGCATTTAACTCTTTTGTTTCTTGAAGGCATTCCTCAGATTAGCTGAGCATTTGTCTCCTGATTATAGGCCTCCAGGGAGTCAGGTCCATTTCCTGTGCTGGGACCCTGTGGGGACACAGCTCTTGGGCTGGTCCTTGGCCTCTGTGGGCAGTGGGTGTGTGCTTCCCCTCGTCTGGGTCCTGCCTGGTCCTTGTGTGGTTGCTGCTGGTCAGTGTACGTTCCTTCTTGTCTCAGCCTTTTCTAAGATGCAGGTCTCCGTAGTTGAGGGTGCTCATTTGCTCAGATGCTCTTCTCCTGCCATTCCTGCCCTTCACCTCTTGTGCTGAAACCCTTCTCAGAAGGCCTTCTTGTGTGGCACTGTGAAGGCTGTAGCTCCAGTGCAGCTTGCCAGCCTGTCTCCTGCCCTCTGGTTCCTGCCCCAGGAGTCCGACAGGGCTCAGGTATTGGTCACACACAGTGGCCTGTGCTGCTTGCTTCCCTCCCAGCTGGGGCTGAGACAACCACTGCAGGAGGTGCAGGGTCCCCAGAGGCGCGAGCATGAGGACTCTGTCCTGCTGCCGCCACGGGAAAGTCCTTCCCTTTGGACTGGGCTGAAGGGCAGAAAGCTACCAAGTGTCATCTGGAAATACTGGGGCATCATTTCATGGGCTAAGATGGACGTGAAGAGGGAAAGTGGATTTTATTGACACTAAAAGAAAAGACCATCCTGTGCTTGAATTCAGCTCTAGACTGCAGGCCATCTGCTGGAGATGTGTCATGTGCTTGGCCCCTGAGCCATCTCAGCCCCATGTCTTGTGACTTTGACATCCAAATGCTGTTCAGTGAGTGCTTCTCCCAGCATTTGCTTTTAGACCTTGGAGTCAGGAAGGGTCCAGGAAAGCACACGAGGTAGACCATGAACAGAACGGGGGAGCTTCTGAGCCAACCACACACCACCTGGCTCCAGCCAGCATCCTTCCTGCTTCTCCTTTCCTCTGAAGTCCTCTTCTGTTGGTCCCCTTGAAACTCTGTGCAAACTGAGCTGTGAGTGGACAGCACTTCCTGGGGCAGCGTGTCATGGCATTGGGAATGCTGTGGGGGCTGCTTAACACTGTGAGAACCTGAGCAAGAGGGGCCCAGGGCTGTGAGACTTGAGACTTGACCTTCAGAGAATCAAGAGAGACCCTTGAAAACTCAATGCAACCTTTTTGTCTTTTGCAAAATTGACCCTTCAAACACTGCATTTCATAGTTGAGTATAAAGGACATGTTTATTATCTTGTCACACGGATATCGTGTGGAAAATCACCCTCCCCAAACACTGAAGATTAAGTCCTTGTTCACACCAAGAATGTTTACACTTAAGAGCCTGAGTTTGTATTAGATGTAAGATTAATTTTTAGTTTCTTTTTTCCCTAAGACAATCTGAATAGAGCCCTCCCTCCCTTTTTGGTTTTGGTAGTGGGAATTGAACTCAGGAGTGCTCAACCATAGAGGCATATCCCCAGCCCTTTTTATTTTTTATTTTGAGACAGGCTCTTGCCAAGTTGCTGAGGCTGGCTTTGAATTTGTGAACCTCCTGACTCAGCCTCCTGAGTACCTGAAATCACAGGTGTGCACCACCATACCTGGCTAAGGCCCCCTTTGTAACAAAATACTATGACCCTTCTGTCTCCATTTAAGTTGGATTTATGAACTTGACCTTTCTCTGAGGCTGCTTGTGGGATAGCAAAGCCTCTGGCGTGAGTTCCCTGAAGGTTGCTGAGAATGGCCTGAGCCACACACTCACTGGGACAAACCTAAAACATTTGATGCCGGCTGGCCTGCCTTGGGTCCATGTGAGTGTCATCTGGAGGCCTGGCCACTTCTCCTCACCCCAGCTGGCTTCCCTCAACACCTCCTGGGCCCTGCTCACTGCATCCCGTCTGGCAGCTCTTGGGCGAAGCTGCCCAGAGCCCGCGTGTTCTCCAGTGAAGCTGTGCACAGGAGCACTGGGCAGAAGGTCCTGGTGTGTTTAGGAGGCCCTGCTGAGGGGCTGGCTCCCTCACGGGCTGCTCGGCCTCGGCGGGGCGTGACCGGCTGTGTGGTTTCCTGCAGGCCGTCGTTTCCCTGATGGAGATGGGCTTTGATGAGAAGGAGGTGGTGGACGCCCTCAGAGTGAGCAACAACCAGCAGAATGCCGCCGTGAGTACCGGCAGGCGCCTGTGCTGCGCCTGCGCCGCGGTGCCCCTTGCCCATTGGCCCTGTGCTGCGCACTGTGGCTCCCACGCGTGGTCAGTTACACAGCTTTTTACGTGAAAGGTTAGCCGGGATGGTTTAGGTGTTACACGTTTTTAAAATACTGAGAACATTCTGGGCCTCGGCTTGCTGAGAACGGTGCTCTTGTGAGCGTGCTCTGCAGAGGAGCGTGCAGCTTGTTAGTTTATCTGTTAAACAGACTCTTAACATTGAGTTCCCCCCGGGGACTGCTGAGGGGAGCTCTGCTCCAGGTGGGCTCAGTGGTGACTTGGGGACAGAGTTGAGGCAAAGACCGCCAAGACAGAGGTGAGGAGTCTGTATGTCCACACTCGCAGGCTTGTTGGCTATGGAGAAGTGCAGTCAGGCTGGTCCTTCCCTAGAACAAAGTAGGTTGTTGGGGGCTCTGTTGGCACCCAGGTTCAGTGGCGGGGGCCTGTGGGTGGGTGGTCAGACCACTAAGAAAGCCAGGCTGGGTCCTTCCTTCTCTCTCTGAGCTGCCTGGCGTGCGGACCCTGCATGTGTGCTGGGTTCATTGGCTCCAGGGCTCCTTATGGCCAGAACAGCTGTGGGAGTCAGCAGGCACACACAGAAGGGCAGGGCCGCCAGCCGCTTCACTCCATGTTGAAGGTATTCGAGGAGCTAACGGCTACTTTGCTGTTTTGGGTTTGCAGTGCGAGTGGCTGCTGGGAGACCGCAAGCCATCCCCTGAGGAGCTGGACCAGGGCATCGACCCCAACAGCCCTCTCTTTCAGGCTATTCTGGACAACCCGGTGGTGCAGCTGGGGCTTACCAACCCCAAAACGTTGCTCGGTACGTGTGTCTCCCACACTCGGCACCTCTGCGCCCGCTGCCCAGTCCTGCATCCTGCAGGCACTGCTGCCTAGTCACTGGAGAGCTGGGAGTCAGGCTCTTGGGGATGGGACCGGCTCCTGCAAGGGTGAGCCTGGGTGGGCAGTGGCTTCAGTAGGGACAGACATGAGGAGAAAGTGTGGTTTTGACTTTTGCTTTTTATTTACAAGGGACAACTTTGTTAATTTGTTTCTATTGTGATATGTAGATATGTGCGAAAGTGTATGTGTTTATAATTTTTTTTGGGGGGGTGGTACCGGGGATTGAACTCAGGGGCACTCACTACTGAGCCACATCCCCAGCCTTATTTTGCATTTCATTTAGAGACAAGGTCTAACTGAGTTGTTTAGTGCCTTGCTTTTGCTGAGGCTGACTTTGAACTTGGGATCTTCCTGCCTCAGCCTCCTGAGCTGCTGGGATTTTAGGTATGCGCCACCATACCCAGCAGTGTGTTTATAATTTTAAAGAATAATAAATCCAACTGGGCACAGTGTCATACACCTGTAATCCTAGGGACTCAGGAGGCTGAGATAGGAGGATTGCAAGTTTAAGGCCAGCCTCAGCAACTTAGCAAGACCCAGTCTCAAAAAATAAAAAGCACTGGGAATGTAGCTCAGTGGTTAAGTGCCCGGCTTCAATCCCCAGTGCCAAATAAAAATAAGTCTGATAGCCACATATCTGCCCTTCAGCTTAAAAACAGTGCAGGCCTCCCTGGGGATTAGTCCTAGGACCCTCACAGACTGCAAAGTCCACAGGTGCTCACATTCCTTGCACACAATGGCACGTGACCTGCGGATGTCTTCCCACGCAGTTTGGTCTCTGGCTTACATGCAGGCCCTTGTGAGATGCCAAGCTACGTAAACGGTTGTGTTTAGGGAATAAAGACGAGGAAGAAAGTCTGGGCATTTTAATACACAGTTCTTTTTCCTCAAGTATTTTTGACCCTCATCTGGTTGATCCACGGATGCTGGACCCCTGGATTGGAGGCCTAGCCATTGCAGTCCCCCTGAGCCGCTGGATGCCATGCCTCACTGTCCTGTGCTGCAGAGTCTTGCCAGGCATGTCTCCAGCAGTCCAGCAGCTCTTCCTGCTTTCTGTGGTGAGCTTGTTGAGGTGCCTGGGTGACCTGCTGCTGCATCCTCTTGTGGCCAGGTGTGTCGCACAGTGGCGGTTCTCTCTTCTACCATCTCTGCCACTGTGAAAAACAGAGATGTACTGGGTTGCTTTCGGTACACCATGCTGCTCTGAGCCCTCTTGTCCCTGTGCCTGAGGTCCCTGGGGCTCCCTGGAGGCCGCAGCCTGGCAGGAGGGTGTGGTGGAGCCTCGCTGCTGCTCCCTGGCCTGAGGTGGAGCTCCTCTAGCAGGGTCTGGCTGCAGGGTCTCAGCTTGGCTGGCCCCTTTTCCTGTGGGATTGTTTTCTCCCCACACTGGCGTAGAAAGCCCAGGTCCCCATGCTGGCCCTGTACCAGTTACTTGCTTCTTGGTTTTTTTTTTTTTTGGTACCAGGAATTGAGTCCAGAGGCATTTTAACCACTGAGCCACATCCCATCCCTTTTTTATTTTTTTAGGCAGTTCAGGGCCTGAGTTGCTGAGGTTGGTTTGAACCTGCGATCCTCTTGCCTCAGCCTCCCAAGTCACTGGAATTAGAGGCATGGCCACTGTGCCTGGCCCAGTTTCCTGTGTTGGTTTTTGGCTTTTTCCCACCAGCTGGTGAGTGCAGGGCTCATGTAGTGACAAACAGAACCTGTTTCGTTTCTGTCAAAACCCTTTGAGAGAAAAGTTGAGAAAGGCACTCTCCAGCCCCTGCTGCATCCCAGAGCTCTGCGCTCCCCCTTTCTGGGCCAGTCCTGTGAGTGATGTGCGGGACGACACTTCACGCCAGTTCCGAAGTGTGCGGCTGTCTTTAGTGAGTGCGTTTCACCCTCAGTGCCCTTTCACACTGAACCTGGCTCCCCACCTCTCCTGCTATTTGTGACCCTTAGGAAACTGGGGGACTGCCCAGTGGCCTTTCCTTTTTCTCCATCACATCCAGTGTCCTTTCAGTTGGGCGCTCATCTCGGAGTGCAAGTGCACCCTTCCTTCCCCTCACCTGGAGTGGGTGAGGCTCGCAGGGCCTTCAGGAGTCCTCGGGTGAACCCCATCAGTGTGGCGTCTCCTGTGTGACTACGCTTCTGCTTAGTACCTTGGTTCTTCTGGAGCTTGTTTTTCTGTAGTGGGGAGGCAGGGGGAAGTGGGGTTCCTTATTCTGTAGCGGGGAGGCAGGGGAAATGGGATTCCCTATTCTGTAGTGGGGAGGCAGGGGGTAGTGGGGTTCCCTATTTTTCTGAATCAGGGGGCTGGGAAGTGGGGTTCCCAGTCCTTGCTTCCTTTGTCAGATGCCACGCACGCCTCGCCCTGTGTTCTCACAGCCCCACGTGCCTTTCTGCAGCCTGAGATTTTCCCTGGTTTGCAGAGGTGTTAGGCACATCAGCAGGTGGCTGGGGCTGGGAGGTGGTTGTGTCATTCTTAGAACAGTCAGATCCACTCTGTGCTCTGAGCCTGGCCAGGGTCCTACTTGACGCTGAGTGGCTGTGGGCTGCTGAGGCACAGGCTGAGCATCCCTAATGGGGGAAAAAAAAGAACAAGAAAGGGGAGAAAAAAAAGCTTCAGATTTTGGAGCATTAAGGATGATTGTCTGGTGAAACCTCTGCAGATACTCCAAACCCAAGCCAGGTATGGTGGTATCCATGCCTGTAATCCCAGCAAAGGAGACTGAGGCAGGAGGATCTCAAGTTCAAGGCCAGCTTAGGACTAGGGGTATGGCTTAGTGGCAAAGCTCCCCTGGGTTCAATCTGTACTATCCAAAAAACAAACAAACAAAAAATGTATATAAATAGATAAATAAAGCTGACAACCTTGAATCTGAACCACTTCTGGTCCGATTGCCCCAGAGGAGGACTACTCCTGCTTGGTGCTTTCGCTGGAGCCTTGGACATGGGCGTGGGCCATCTTTGCTGAGGTGGCCAGGCCTGGCATAGGCTGTCTGATGCTGGCGGAGTTGGGATTGCTGTCCTGCGGTATGGCTGGGTCATTGAGCTTTTTGCCATAAAGCGGACCTGGTTTTGGGAACGATTTTATAAAACTGTTGAGAAAGTCAAGAGTTTTGATTTTGAAGAAGTGCTGCATTACATTTTGTCCTTATCTGTTTGGGCTGCACTCGAGAGGTCTTCCACATGCTGTGTGAGTGCTCACCACCCCCTGCAGCCCAGCTCTTCCATTACCTTTTTGCTGTTTTGTGTGTGTGTGTGTGTGTGTGTGTGTGTGTGTTATCTGTTTATTTTTATGTGGTACCAAGGATAGAACCCAGTGCCTCACACTACTAGGCAAGCACTCTACCCGTAAGCTACAGCCCCAGCCTTGATGTGCTGTTTTTTCCTAAGATTGAAAGTTAGATTTTCAACTCAGTGTTATTAAATTTGCAGCAGGCCCTTTGTGCGTTAGTTGTGCCTGCGTTATTTTCTCAGTGTGGGATTGCAGGTTGAGGTGAGTTTTGGGGTCCTGGTAGTTGCTGCCAGGTGGCCGTCCAGAGTCAGGTGCTTGAGCACAGAGGCGAGCTGCGCCCTGCCAGATGGAATAGCAGCCTCTGTTTTCAGATCTGCTGTTTGGGTCACTGTTGGGTATTGTCCAGGGGATTTTAGGCTGGGACTTAGCATCAGCAGTGAAGTGTTTTTTTTTTTTTGGTTCTGGGGATTGAACTCAGGGGCCCTTAACCACTGAAGCACATCCCCAGCCTTTTTAAATTTTTTTGATAAGTTGTTTAGGGCGTTGCTAAGTTGCTCAAGGTGGCCTTGAACTTGGGATCCTCCTGACTCAGCCTCCGGAGCCGCTGGGATCACAGGTGTGCACCACCCCTCCTGGCTTTTGGCAGAAGTTTTGAGTGACCCTTTCCTCTTTTATGCATCGAGAGGAGAGTCGCCCCTGTGCTTGTTGGTTTCTGGGTGCTGGTACTCAGCCTCACTGTATGTCCACAGCATTTGAAGACATGCTGGAGAACCCACTGAACAGCACCCAGTGGATGAATGACCCAGAAACCGGCCCAGTCATGCTGCAGATTTCTAGAATCTTCCAGACGCTGAACCGCACGTAGGTGGCGTTGCAACTCTTGGCTGTCTGGCTGTAGCAGCCTCCCCAGGCATGGAGCAGGAGGGCAGGGGCCCTCACCCAGAAGCCGCCTTCAGCACCAGGCCTGGATTGCTTGGGCCACAGCTGCTTTTCCTCCCTGACCTTACTGCCTATGGACTCCTGGACGGTAAGCTGCCTTCTTAGCTCCTGACAGGTGTTCCCAGGAAGTGGCTGTCGGGTGGAAGCGGAGCGATCGCCTTCTCTCCAGAGTGCTGCAGTGGCTCTGAAAGGCGCCCCCTGGCGAGTGCTGTGGGGTCCGCAGGTCATCTGAAAGAAGGCATGCTGCAGTCCAGTGCTTTCGCGTGGGCTGACCCTCCAGAGTGACTCTCAGATGGCTCCTTTAATAAATAAAGCTCTTTCCTATTTTCTGCCTTGGCTCCTGCAGTGCCCCCAGCGGCGCTGCATGTTGTCTGGATGTCCGCCGTCTCATGCTCAGTGTGGGTACTGCCTGCACCTGAGGCAGTTGTCGGTGCCTTGGGTTCCCTGGGGCCCTTGTAGACACATTTTGTTGGCAGATCTGGGGACTATGACATAGTGGGCTAGTTGGTGGAACCAGGGACCATGGCCACCTGTGTTGCCAGCTGTCTGTCGTTCCTTCTTTTTCTTAAATACCATCTGTGTTTTAAAACAAGGACCCGAGTTTCCCTTTCTCTAAACTTGGCTCGTTGCTGCTCACAGCTGCTCATTCTCAGGTGGGTTTCAAACTTCCCTCCACAATTGCTCTGCCAAGACCTGGGTAGGCACCGGGTAGGAGCCTCACCTGAGCTCCTGCTCCAATGCAGCTGAGTCAGGATGCTTTAAGAACCTGTTCCTATTCGCTGATCTGAAATCGTCTCTTCCTTGCCCTGCCACCAGCCCCATGCCAGCGGGGTTTGGCCCACCTCAAGTCCTCCCATGCCAGTCACACCCTTTAGTGGATGTTGGGGCTGGAAGAGAACGTTCTCCTGTTGGTTAGTTGTGATTGAGAAGTCTGTGGGACCCAGTGTGGGGGCTGGGGGCTGTGTGTTTTCCCCAGGATCTGTGTTGGGGCCATTTTCCTACAAGGACATAACGCCATGAGATAGACATGTGGCTGAGCTGATGCCCACCCATGTGGTGACCTGCCCTGAGACGTTGTCATGGCATCCTCCAGGGTGCTGGTCCTGACTGGTCTTGTGTGGCTTCTTACTTGGTTGGTGCATTCCCAGCCTACTCTTCGGGGCCCCCCCAGAGGCCTGGGGCCATGGGACATGTATTTTTTCCCTTATCCCAACCTCTGGGGATTGTGGATCTGTGTTTTAATCTGGGTGGGGCTTTAATACCCTGTGGAGTTCTGGGAAGAGTCTCTGTGGCAGCTAGTGGCTACCAGTGGCTTGGGCTTAGGGATATAATCCTGCTGTCCTCATGTGTGAGGTCTACCTGCCTGCCTTAGTTGCTAGGGGTATGCAGGGTGTCATCCTGGTGCCTGCACGTGGTACAGCCTCTGCCTAGCCTGGTGTGGACATCTGTGTCCTGCAGGCCTTGTTGAGGGCCAGGGTGCATTTCAGGAGGCTACTGTGGGGGTGGGCAAACTGTGCAGGGCAGCATTTTGCACTTTGACTTGAACCGGGAGTTGAGTTCAGTGACCAGTGATGATGCTGTTTGATCCTGCTTATTGGGGTCATGGTGACGCAGAGAGGAAGAACACGTAGCCAGGTGACCTCTCAACCAGTTGGGACAGGATGAGGTGTGGCCGTTGATGGTGAGTGTGGGCGTGGGCCTGGGGACCCAGATGCCTGTGCCTGCACAGATGATCTGGCACACACTTACCATTAAATAATATCCACCTGTGTCATTTGGAGCTCCTTCTCTGCCTTTGTCCTTTGGGGCTTGTGAAGTGGGTGGTTTTTGCCTGTGCAGGCCCGGGGCTCCGTCTCAGCTGCTGGGGGCATGCAGGAGCTCCAGGGAGGACTCCCCAGTTCTGGGACTGGCAGCCAGGATGGCAGTGGAAACGCTCACAGAGCCAGTGGATGGAGGCAGGAAGGGCCAGGGCACCTGGGTGCCACAGACTGCAGGGACCTGGCCTGTTGCCACTGTGGCCCATTTGGCCCCCCAAGCCCGGTTGTGGGTTTTTCTCCCATAGTTCACTTTCTCAGCTTGCACACTGGGCCCGTAGTGCGGTTACAGTGTGGTGGCTCATTTAAGAAACTGTGTTTTCCATTACGAAGTACTTACGTCTGCAGAGACACATTTCTGATGGTGGTATTCTCAGAACACGAGGCAGCACATCTGGTTTGGGTTCTGCACATTTAGACTCAGAAGAAGTTAGAGGCTGAGAGATGTTTATCATGGGGCAGAATAGGAGGGGCTAGGGTTGCAGGATCCCACACTGGCTCCAAGGGGTCTGTTGAAAATCAGTTATGCAGTGTGCTCCTGCAGGAGTGGGCAGCTGGCCACCATGTCCTCCACATCAGACTTCTGCCCCTAGGCCACGAGACCCTTAAGAAGCAGGGATTTCTAGAGAATTCTGAAGTACTGGGTGTGCTGGCACAGGCCTCTAATCCCAGTGGCTCAGGAGGCTGAGGCTAGGGGATCACAAGTTGCCAGCCTGGGCAACTTAGCAAGATCCTACTTCAAAATAAGAAAGAAAAGAGTTAGGAGTGTAGCTCTGGTAGAACACCTCTAGTTGAATCCCCGTCACCCCTAAAAGAAAAGTCTAAAGGAGCCCAGATCCCTGGGAAGGGGATGGTGTCATTCTGATGTCCTTCTCAGTTCATTAAGAAGCACAATGTCTTAAGATTGCCTTTTTCCATGGAGTGGCTGAGCCTCACCTATCTTTCCCAAAGGACCTGTTATTCATCTGCAGACTTGAGGACCCAGCACAGCCCTGGGTGTCCTTCATGGGAATGGTCCAGATGGGGAGAAGTCTCAGGCAGATTCAGTGCTTAGCACTCTTAGAGGGTGCAGGGCCTGATTAGGAGGGTCCAGTGGAAGGTTGGATGGTGGGACTAGTACTGAGGCTTGGTGTGACTTTTGCAGGAAGGGCCTGAGGATCCTTGGTGCCTAGTGTCCATACATACTACCTCACCATGGGCTGGATACCTCACATGGTGGTGCCCCAACAGCTGCAGAGCCACCCAGAGGGAGGTGGCTCAAGAGACTCCTGCAGAGATGTGAGGGGCAAAGCTGAGGTGGAGAGCGAAGTGGGAGGTGGAGGGCAGGAGGGTTGGAAGGGCAGGGGGAGCACCAAGAGTTTGTGCCTGAGATGGGGGGCCTGAGGGCCTCCAACAGCAGATGTGGGCCAGAGATGGGGTAAAACCATTCTCTGGCTGGGGCTCCTGAGCAAGGGATTGGCCTTGGGAGCAGCGTAGGCCGTCCCTACTCTGCACACTTTCTGGGCACAGTTGTCAGTGCATGCGAGCACTAACTGTGGGCTTGCCTAGGATCCAGAGCCAGATGTGGAAGTGGAGTTGCAAAGGGACGTTTGTACACGGTGGTCACAGCAGGAGTGTTCTGTAGCTCAGAGTTCTGTGGCACAGCCCACATGACCAGGGAGGATGATGGGTAAGCAGTGTGTGGCCAGCCACATGGATCCCTCAGCCTCAAGCACCTACTGCAGGATGGCTGAGCCTCGAGGACATCATCACATTACCATGGGATCCACTTATGTGAGGTCCCCAGAGTCACCAAGCCACAGGAAATGGAAGGGGAGGGGTACCAGGGGCTGGGCAGCCAGTTGAGGGGAACAGAGATTCTGTTTGGGAGGATGAAAGTTGACAAGCACAGTGGAGATGACTGTATGACAATGTGAATGGACACTTGAAAAGTCAATACTAGCTGGGAGTGATGGTGCACACCTGTAATCCCAGCGACTTGAGAGGCTGAGACAGAAGGATTTCAAGTTCAAGTCCAGCCTCAGCAATTTAGCAAGGCCCTAAGCAACTTAGTGAAACCTTGTCTCAAAAAAATAAAAATGGCTGGGGATATGGCCCAGTAGTTGAGGGCCCCTGGGTTTAATCCCCAGTGCAAAAAAAAAAAAAAAAAACAAAAGCAAAAGTCAACATCATACATTTTGTGTCATGTATATTCAGTCTCAGTAAGAGGCAGCGCTGCCGTCTCCTCCATCCCTAAAGCTCCCTAAAGCTGGGCGCAGGAGGCATCTCCCTGTGTGTCCTTCGGTGACACTTGGCAGAGGAGCTGTGGAGGCCTGGCCTGCAGCAGGTGGACTAAAGAGGCTGGTCTGGGCTATGGGTTCTGGGCTGGCTGCAAGGGAGAGCGCCACTGGCCACTGGCCTGTTCCTCTTGCCAGCTTCCTTCTGGCCAGGCTGGGTGACCCAGCAGTCTTCAGGCTGGCAGTGCTCCCAGGTGGCACAGGTGGTAGAGGCTTAGGTGGGGCTGGATGAGTTGACCAGTGTGAGACATCTGGGCACAGCATGCAGCAGGGGAGAGGGGTGCCCACCCTGGAGAGAGATACCCATAGGGAAGTTCCACCTCTGTCTGTGTGGGGGGCTGAGCAAGTGCAGCTCAGGACAGAGGTGAGTGGAAGCTTCTCTGGGGCCGGGGAAGGAGCCCCTTCAGCCCCCATGGGCCTCTGGAAAGGTTGGTTTGGACCCCAGAGGCCCCTTCTGGCTGAGAGGCCCCACCCCTGGTACTGACTTTCCTCTAGGCTTGCCAGGAGTATTCATGTTCCTTGTTCCTGGTGGCTAGTCTCTGACCAGATCCTGAGATGCAGGCCAGAGAGGCCAAGACCAGGGAAGCCAAGGCCAGGGAAGGTGTGCCTTCTGGAGGCCAGTCATGAGTAGCGTCCTGGCTGGGACCAGTGTCTCGGCTCTTTCTGGGTTCTGTGATGAGTACCTCTTTATGGCTGAGCTCTACCAAGTGGCTGTGTGCATGTGGTGCCTCAGCTTCAGTGGCTCTGCAGAGCCTGGCTTGCCCTGGCCCGGTCCCCGAGGTGCAGCTCTGTCTGGCATGTCCCAAACAGTATCCTAGGCCTGCAGGCTGACAACCACCTGCTGCTCTCTGTCCCGGGGTGATTTTTCCCGGTAGGATATGGGTAGGTGGATGCAATGATCTCCATGGTAAGCACTAGAGACCAAAGATGCCAGTTTCCTCCTGGGGCACAGGAAGCCTCAGGTGAAGAGCTGAGGGGGTGTTTCATGGTGGAGTCAGGTCTCCCAGGGGTCTTGCCAACTGCTCTTCTCAGGGAGGGGCTGCTGGACTGCATGAACTGGGCTCTGTGGCCTCATGTTGCCCACCTTTTGTAGTGATCACCATGTACTGAGCAAGGACTGTGCCCCAGGTAGCTGTGAGGGCTTTGTGTCCACTCTGGTGCATGCCATATGCCCTCCTGGGACCAGGAGACAGGCTCTGTGCAGAGGACTAAGTAGAGGTCCACCTAGGCAAACTGAGATCTGATGAGTCACTTATTAAAGTTTGAAAATTTAAAAACTGGTTCTGCACATCTAAGCCAAGAACACCTTAGTTCTTCCTGAATTTTCAGTTCAGCATATGCATTTTTAAAGTTGTGGTAAAATTGTCATTAAAATTTATCACCTCTGTTGGCCCTAAGCTCCTGAGCCTCCTGCCTCAGCCTGCCAAATGCTGGGACCGCAGGTGAGCAACACTGCTTGGCTCATCCTCATCCTGAAGTGTGTTCACATGGGCATGTAGGCGTCACCACCGTCCTTCTGTCCACAGGAACTTCATCTTTGTCTTCACGAAGTGTGGCTGCCCACTCCTGTGGGCTCAGCTTATGCACCAGAGCCAGTGCACCTGGCCTCCAGGATCCACTTGAAGGCTCTGTGAGGTCCTTTTGCAGCTGGGACCAAGGCAGGGGCATCAACTGGCCTGTCTTAGCTTCCCTGGCCCCCTCAGCTCTGCCTGGGAGGCCTGGGACCCATGCAGAGCATTTGGGAAGTATATGCTCTTTAAACTGCCATGGCCATGCACTGTACACAGTGCCGTGCACATGGTGCTGCCTGGTGCACCTCTGGGGTGCCATCCTGGGGGCATCCTCCGGGCCCAACATACACCTTCCACCTAGCACAGAGCACAGGAACAAGACGGGGGTGCTGCCTCCCTACTGGTACTCCTGGTTCTGGTGTGCATTGTTTAGGGAGAGATCATGTTTTGGGGTCTGTGTGTGAGTCTAGGGGAACCCTTTTCTCCCTGCTGCTCAGCTCTGGCCAGTTTGGGTGGAACTGAGCCCTGATTAGCCACCTTCAGGGGACCATGGGGCCTCCCCCAGGGGAAGCTCCCGTCTCGCTCCAAAGCATGGGTGCTGCCAGAATCCTGAGAGAGCGGAGAGGACTCCAGAGAACACCCAGCTACGTGGGGGCAGGGTGCAAGCATGCCCAGCTGACACTGCTCCCATGAGGGGCCTCAGTGCCGCAGGAGCGCCTGTCCTGTTTCCACACTCTGCAGCTGGGCTGACCCTTCTCAGCCACAGAATGAGAGGAGCCCTGGCCTCAGGCCATCTGGAGGGGCACGCTGGGTTTGATGGCTAAGTGTCCACTGTAGGGACACCAGTCACACCTACCCCCTGCCACAGGCTCAGGGGTTTAGTGCTCCTGCTGCCCAATTCCTCCAGAGGTGGCTGGGAGGTGGCTGCCATATCGCTAGGCCTGCACATCCCACAGCGAAGCCTCTGCTCTGATGGCGCCCCCACAGGCTTACCTGTCATTTACTTTTCAGAAAGGATGAGGGGATGGTGTCACGCTCGTTGTGGGATGACAGCTCTTTTTTCTCTTTTCTTCTGTGGTGCTGGGGATTGAACCCAAGGCCTTGTGCATGTGAGGCAAGCTCTCTACCATCTGAGCTGTATTCCCAGCCCGAGGGATGACAGCTCTTTGACAGAAGCTGTGGGGTCCTTGCCATCTTGAACCTCCTGTGAGCTGGTGCAGGTCTGGCGGGAGCTGCTTCCACTCCTGGTTCACGGAGAATGAGGGCAATAAGGAGGGTGTGGCCCAGTCTCTCTTGCTGGAGGCTGCTGTTTGCCAGCCTCACGTGGAGAGAGTCTCCATTCTGGTGGGGGAACTGGCTCCCTTATAGCTGAGGGAACCAGCCATGTCACCTCTCACAGCCGGTACCAGGCGGTAGGTCCCCCCCATCCTCTCTGATTCCCTTATTCAACTTCTCACATAAACATGCCAAGAGTGGCCTGAAATCTCTTCAGGGCCACAGCCAAGCAAAGGAAGCCGGTACTGACATGTGCATGAGCACACAGGTGCACATGTCCCCACACGTTTCACAGCCCACCTTGGGGTGTGACTCCCGCCACAGTGCCAGTCTGCAGGCCAGTTCTCTGCACGCAGGAGCATCTGGGTGTGAGGAACCTCTCCAGGTCACTCCCATGAGCAGCAGCATCCTGTCCCAGCCCTCTGCCTCTCCACATGCCAATGAGAGTCAAGGCCTCTCCTCTCCTCTCCTGAATCACTGACTAATGAAAAGCTCAAAGGAATTCAAAGTTGTGCCTGTTCCTCCAGGTCCCCCACCCCAGAAATCACTCCCCCCCCATGCCTTTCAGGTAAGGGTTTTTTGGGTGAAAATCATCCTATACCACCATCCTACATGACCTTTCTGTACCCACAAGGAACCAACTGGCATTTCCAGTTGGGCAGATGGCTCTAACACTGGCCACACCAGGCCTTGGGGGCAGCCCTGTCTACCTCGAGGAACAGACTGCCCTGGTTATAAGGAAGGTGAAGTACACAGAAGGGCGCTCTCACATGATGCTGGATTTCAGTTAAGACCAAAATACATACCTCTCAAATCAGAACCAAAAATACAAAGATGACATTTCTACTTTTGCAAATGAAAGACAGCTGCCAGGCTGATGCAGAGGTACATTAGTATCTCCTGCAAGCTGTGTCTCTGGGGACAGGGTGCATCTCCACTGCAGGTGCTGGCCTGTGCCCTGGCCCTGGGCTAGAATTCCCCTGAGCTTGCTTGGGATCCTGGGTCAAGTGGGTGCCCAGAGGATCCTATAAATAAGGAAATTCCAGGGCAGCCTGCAGCTGGCCAGAGCATGAGACAAGGGGCGTGAATATTGGCAGAGGCTTGGAAGCTGGACCTCCTCCAGGTGCTTCTCTTTTCTGAGGGGCTGGAACAGGATTTGGGTCTCTTGAAATTTGATGTGATGGAAGGTGGAGCCTAGAACCAGAACTATAGGAAAGGGAAGGTCAGGGGAGCCAGCCAAGCTCACCTATGCTGGAGAGAATGCTCTCTGCTGGGATATTTGAGAGACGTGGTGCAGGGGCTCCTCCTGCTCGGAGTTGCAGACTGGTGGGCTGATGGCTTTGGTTCCATCCTGAAGATGTTTGGGGTTGCAGGCAGGGGCCATTTCCTTGCATCCTCTCAGAGTCTTCATGGCACCTTTGGCAAACTGCCCCTTTGCTGCAGATAAACAAAACCAGTCCTGGGTTCTAGCAGCAAGTTTGTTTTGGATGATAGAGATAAATGCTGCTCCTATATTCAAACTTGAGCAAGGTACAGAGGCCTGGCTGACAGCTTCCTAAAGGGTAACTCCTAAGGCACACATGAGCCAGAACTGGCATCTAGACAACGCTTGTCTTTCCAGTGCCAGAACAGGTGGAAACATGCAATTCTAGCAGCCCAGATGATTCCTCTGACCCAGAGCCCTCTGTTCCCACTCTTTGCAGTTCCTTAAGCCCACGGGATCTCTGGGCTGCCAGGTTCTCCATCTGCTCCCTGCCCCATGTGGCCCCAGTGTCACGATTGACCCCTGCATATCCCTCCGCATCCCTGGAGGGTTCTGCCCTGGCCAAGCCCTGTGACTCAGCCCTTCTCTGGTGGTCTCAGGGCACGTGCCACATCAGCCTCCCTTCCAGGTATGTCCACCTATGAGATGTCTCCTGGGAAGACAAAGAATGATGACGGCATCATAGTCTATCTCTGCAGCTCAGACAACTAACTATCCCAGGCCTTCTCCTGTCCCCTGCCACCCATGGTACCCTGCTGTGCCCTTAAGCCAGTCTTGGGGCCACTAGGGCAGAGTCAGCCAGGCTTCCCGCCCCAGCCCATCCTCCTGTCCCAGTGCCTTCTCTCACACTGCTACCAGATGAAAAAGAGGGGCCTCCTCCCAGTTTCCTGTCTAGTCTTATGGCGCCAGCAACTCTCTGCCTCTGTCATCAGGTTTCCACCGGCATCTGGAATGTCCAGTTTGCACACACACCCCTCTTTCTGCACCCTGTCCTCCCCTTGGTTCAGCTCAGCTTCTCTGCTCTCCTCCACAGTGAAACTCCTGGAAGGAAGCTGCATACTCATTGTGGGGATTCTATCCTCCTCTGTCCCCACCCTCCCACAGAATTGCTTTCCAGGGATGCTAGGGCATCCCCAAATCCAAAGTCATGCTGAAAACTCTTGATTCTGCCCCACTTCCCTGTTCTGGCCTTTCCTATTTTAGTTAAGGATTACTCAGGTATCAGAATTGTTTAGGCCCAAAACCTGGGAACTAGATAAAATGGACACATTTCTAGAAAGACTTAACCACTGAAACTAACTCAAGGTGAAACAATCTGAACAGACCTATAGTGAATAATAATCAGTTACCCATGAACCCCCATTTCCATATGGCTGTGATGCTGAATTCTACCAAAGAATTAATGCCAGTTCTTTAAGAACTCTTCCAGAAATATATGAGGAACACTCTCAATCTGATTTATGAGGCCAGTGGTAACTGATATACCAAGACCAGATGAAGACTTCAAAAGAACTTATAAACCAGTATTATTTTGAACATGGATGCAAAAAAAAAAAAAAAAACCCAATAAAATAGTACTAAACCAAACCTAGGAACATATCAAGAGGAATCTATGTCGTGACCAAGGGGAGTTTTTCCAGGAATGCAATGGAGGGTCAATAACTGAAAATCAAGCAATAAAATACACTACAGTAACAGGATGGCGGGGGGAGATAGATGCAAAAAAAGCATTTTGGATTTTCTGGAGAAAATCCAACCATGTTTCATGATAAAAGACATAACCTGGAGGTGCTGGGGATATAGCTCAGTTGGTAGAGTGCTTGCCTCGCACAAGGTCCTGGGTTTGATCCCCAGCAACACACATACACACACATTCCAAACAAACAAACAAAACAAAAACCTGGGAATAGAGAGGAACTTTTGTCTGATAAAGGGCATCCATGAAAAACCTACAGCCAGCATCATAGTGGTAAGTGGGATGCCTCCTCCAGATCAGGAATGGGATAAAGACATATGCTCTCACGCTCCCACTTGACCCTGAGCTGTAGCTTCTTTCAAGCCAGGTCTTAGGCAAGAAGAAATAAAGCACCCTCCTCCCTCGGTTGGGAAAAAGAGGTAAGCTCCCTTCACAGAAGACAAGCTCTGTGTTCAGAAAATGCTGGGAAATCCACTGAGAAACAATATGAACTAATCAATTGGTTCCCAGTTCCTTCATGATAGGAGACCAACACTTGAGCAAGCACCGCGGGTCCTCCTTGACCTCTTTCCTTCTCACCACTTGTCCCACTGTCAGTGACGCCTGCTTCACCCTTCAGAATCCTTCCTCCCTCTGCTCAAAATCCCTTGATGGCACTCCACCTCACCTAGAGGAGGACAAGGTTCTGACCCTGTAGGATCTGCTGTCCCCCCTACTCCTCACCTCCTCCCCTGACTGGGAGTAAATGTCCCCTCGTAGGGCTTTCCTCGGTGGACGGGTTCTATCTACCTCTTGATGTGACATAGTGCCCATCACCGCCCAGTGTACTGCGGGTCACTCCTCTTCTACCTGGACTCTCAGCTCCTGAGCCCTACGTCATCTGGACAGCATCTGAAAGACGGGGTCCACTTCAGCACAGCCTTCTTTCTGATAACAGGAGGGCTCTACCAAGTCCACAGAAGTTAAGAACCTCAGATCCAGGGAGGCAGGGGACCAAGTGGCCACTCCAAGGCGTTGCGTGTCCTCTGATCTCCTGGGGCTGGTGCCCGTGGGCCAGCTCTTCTTCGAGGTCAGCACTCATTTCACAGGGATACTGACTCCCGGATCGTCCAGACCCTGCCTGGCTGAGAATGAAGCCACGCCCGCTCGGGAGGGAGACGCACGCCGTCTTCGCGAGCGTGGGATTACGTGGGATGCCACACAACTGCCCACCTGGGGGCAGGCTCACCCGGATTGTCCAGTTGGGGGGCTCGAAGTCTCCCCAAGCTTCAAGCACTGTTGGGGTCCCCACCCAGCTAAGTCGGAGAATGGGCAGTGGAAGGCGCTGTCCAAGAGAGTTGGTGTCCGGCGAATTGGAGGAGCCGAGCCGGCGGTGGTGGAGGGGACCGAGCCTCAGGCCGTCCCACTGTACCTGGGGGCGGGGACGAATGACCGGGCTTAGGGCCGTTCCATTGCGCCTGGGGGCGGGACTGTAGGCGGGGCCTCAGGCGTGCGCAATGTACCGGGGGCGGGGT
>NW_026000052.1:1924234-2007656 GCF_001458135.2 Marmota marmota marmota
AAGGCCTACGGGCTAGGTGCGCGGCGGGCGGGGGGCGCGGGCGGAGGGCGCCTGGCGCGGGGGGCGCCGGCCGCCCGTTGGCCGCGGTCCCGAGCGGTGGACAGAGCAGAGCGCCTACGGCGAGGCTCGCCGCAGAGGGACGCCCTAGACGCCCAGGCGACCCGTTCGCCACCGGTTTTGGTGGTTGCAGATCTTGGGCCGCTGACTCCCAGGCCCGCAGCTGGGCCTTGCACGGATTGCGTGGATCTTAGCGATCCCTCCGGTAATTCTGGTCGCGGAGCTGGGTGATCCTGCGACGGAGTTCTTGGTGAGGCCTAAGGTGCTTAGTGGATTAAGGCGGTCTGATTCCTGCTCCGGGAACTTTGCAAACCAGGTGGTGCGGCAGTGCCTTGATTCCTGGCTTCCTCTATTAATTAACCTTAGGTGCTTTGTTTCAATCCAAAGTTAGGGGTTAACACTGGTGTAAGCCTCTTAATTTGAAGCACGAATTAATTGCTTTTATTCTGGTGATAAATGACTGATTCTAGAGCAAGACTGAAGGGCAGAGGTAGCCCTTGGAGAAAAGGGTTAGTTGACCAGTTTTGAGAACTTGCTGAGCAGGCGTTCTGTGTGACAGTGGCCTGTGCCTCAGTCCGCCTCGGGTTAGTCATAAGCACAAACACGTTTTGTGAGTCTCAGATTAAATACACGCTTTATTATTTTTAAAAAATATTGTTTAGTGTCAATGAACCTTTTTTTGTTTATTTATATGCGGTGCTTATAACCCAGTGCCTTACACATTAGGCAAGCGCTGTCCCGCTGAGCCAGCCCACAGCTTTATTTTAAACTCGTTTTTGTGCTGTGTAAGTAGCAGTTGGAAAATGATTCTTTCCTTTCTTTTAGAATTTTCAGTTTACGATCATTGTTCCCTGGTTATGTTGAATTTCTCTCAGGTTCTGTATGGTGGCGGAAAAATGCTGCCACATACCTGACTTTAAGTGGAATTGATAAAATGTACATGTAACACCTTAGAAAATGACACTGGAGTGTCGCTGGGTGTTGGGCACCATCCACACAGTGGCTTCAGGCACCCCTGCTGGCTGGCCCCTCCTGTGCCTTCCACAGTGATGTCTTCTGAGGCATCTGTATTCCACGATGTGTGCTTAGGTTCCTCCTTCATCCAAGCTCACTGAATTTTTTTCCACGTTGTGTAATATTTCACCAAGGCTTGTCCACCATGTGCCACTCTGACGATTATGGGTGCTGCTCAGCTCAGATTTTGTTGTTAAACCTGGTCAGTTCTTGGGCATGACTTACAGGCCTGTGTGCAAGGTTCACCTCTGTGGTTTTGAGGTTGTGCCTGCTTAGGCTCTCCTGATGAATTGTTAGACTCAAATATTTAACAAAAGGGGCTTCCGTCATTTGCGCTCTCAATTTGTTGGTAAGGCCAGTGTCTGTTTTATTGCTTTCAGCCTTGGCATTCATCTTGGATCTTGTTAGCTATCCAGAGGTAAGTGTTGTCTCAGAAGGTTGTATCTGGTCGGTCTAGCTTATCAGTATGGGTTGCTCTTGGGTATTCTACCTCATTGGAGAGAGAATCAAAACCTGGCACTGGGCTGTAAGTTGGAATTATTGGGAGGTGGGCATGTGAAGACTAGAGACACTGGTAGTAACTGAAGATCAGGTACTTTCTGTCCTGGGATCGAGCCGGGATGGCTGTGCCAGTTGGAGACAGGACTTTAGCTAACAGTGCATATCACTCTGGCTTTAGGAGATCCGTATTCCATCCATTTTTGCTCAATGAGAAATTTTCTGTTTTGAAGGGGAGTAGACGTTAAAAAAAAAAAAAATGGAAACTCTCTTTAAATTTACAAATTTGAAAGGTCCCAATTCAGATGACCAAGGAAACTCGCCGTGGCTCAGTTGAAGGAATTTTATGTATGCTGTAGTCAAGGGGGTCCCAGCTGGGGTGTCATTTCGCTATAGCTGGTGTGGGGTTGTGTCTTCCATCAACTGGGTGGGGAGTGATTTTAGCAGGATATGTAGATTGTTTCCCCTCAAACTTTGATCCTAATACAGGGGTGAATCTTTGTTATCCTCCACTACCTCTGCAGCTTACGTGCTTTTCACTGAAAGCGACACTTCCAGTCTGGGCACTTCAGTGGTTAGTCAGTGTGGGCAGGCTTGCTGGGAGAAGTGGCTTAGGTGTTTTATAGGTATACAGTTGTTTCTTAGGCTGTGAAGTGAAACCAGCTTTCCTTTTGTGTAGGAATTGAAAGCATGCCAAACTCTAGGGCTGGTTGTGAAGGCCACCTTCTTGGTTTGCCTCTGGGGTTCTGTGTCCCTGGGCACCCGGCTGCCATCTGTATAATCAGTGGCAGGCTCCTGGTGCTCACCCTGCCAGGCCTCAGGCATTGGATTATGCCAAAATATTTCCTCCAGCTTAATCTGGCTCTGGTGCCACAGCCAAGACTCGTGGGCTGTCCTGTCCTGTGCTTTTATTTGTAGGTCCACCTCCCTCTTTTTTTGGTAACTCTCATGTTTCATTGACAGTCTTTTAATATTTTTTAGAAGTAACTTATTGGATATGTTGAAAATTCTTCACTTTAAGAAGTCTAAGAGAAGAGGAGTCTGGTAACATTTAGGGTGAAAATCGTAATAAGTTAGTAACAAGTTTAAAGGGTGACTCGAAATGCTATTTACTTTACAGAATCAAGTGCTGGACTGGGGTTGTGGAATTCCAGTCCACTGTGCATTTCACATGTGCCCTACTCTCAGGGACAGTGGGGGGACATCAAATCTTGTTATCCCAAGGACAGTTCTGTGTCTGATCTGGCTCTTAGTCATTGCAAGGTTTCTGTGTAGCTCCTTGGAAACCCACGTGCTTTTGCCCTGGAGCTGAGCTGCTGACACCTGGCACTGGGCGGCAGCTCAGCCTTCTGTCCTACCAACACCCACTGGGCTAGATAGTGGCTGCTACCTGCCCAGGGTCCCTGTGGTGGGGAATGCTGCACCCCGCTCCCTCCCTCTTGCTCTCCCACTCTGGCTAGAGTCATTTAAACAGCTGATTTGACAGGCACGTGTGGAGTGAGAGATCACAGTCACTTGTGCGTTTAAACCGGCCAGCTCGTACGTACGTGGAGAGTGTTGGAGCTGCTGCGGGCTGCTTCATCTTGTAGGCATTAAGAGTAGCTTTGACCCTGGTTTGTTTAGTTGCAGTTAGGGGCAGAACCCTTCGTTATCAATTCCAGGGGGTTGCTTGCTGTTTTGTTGTAGATTGGTCAAAAGGAGTTCAGTGCTGGGAGCCCCTTTCTAGCTCCAGAGCTGGTGTGGAGTCTCTCTCGCTTCGTCCCTGGACTGGGGCGCGTCTTCCTGGGATCAGCCTTCTCCTGACAGTTTCAGAAGCATATTGCCAAATTCTTCCAGGTGATTATTTGTTTAGGTTATGAGTTTATTACTTTAGATTGTGTTTTTAAATAGCCTTTGTTGTTCTTGGAAAGGAGTTGAGTACTTCTGGGCTGGGTTTAAATGAGCGCTGTTAGGTGGAACTGAGGCTGCAGGGCCAGCGGCTGGTCCTCTGAGTGGCATCTGAGAACTGCCTGTCTGGTTATGTGTGCAGCTGTGCGTGGCTGGAGTCCTGGTCTTGCCTGGAGCTCTGTGTCCACCTTGCTGGGTGCTCAGGTGCTTCTTGAATGGGGGAAGGGGAAGATGTGTTTTGTAGTTCTGTCCTGGTGGCCAGAAGCGGGTGGATTCATATTTTCAAAGATAAGTCAGTTTGTAAATGGTCTCTTTCCTAGCTTGATGCCTAAGTGAAGTATTAGCCCAAGAACGGAAATCCATCTTTGAGTTTGGTCAGTTCTAACTCTTTAAGTTCAAGTGACTCTCTAGAGGGCTGGCCTCATGGTGCTTCAGGGTATAAGCTTTGGGCAGACGTCTCTGAAGGGCTGGCCCTTAGTTCTTATTGCTCATGGCCTTCTGCCATGGACTATTCTTGTGGCCTAGTAGTGCTGTGTGCCAGCACCCTTCCCCATCACCTAGCTGCACTGTGGAAAAGCATGGATTGCTGTCATTTTCATTGTTAGGGTGGCCAGAATGGAGCCAGTGTCAAGTCATAACCAATGACAAATGAATGGCCACCCTGTGCATTGTTTTTTATTATAGGAAATACAGAGGGGGATTTTTATTTCCTGCTTTGTTGATTAAAGTCCCCACAAAATATGGACAGACACAGAGGAAACAGGAATAATGCAGGGGTTAGAAGATGACTGCATGATGAGACTGGGGGCTGCAAAAGAGGAGCCTCCAGGTGCATGGGGTGGGAGGGTGCCGGGACAACAGGCTTTGAAGGATGGAGAAGGCTTGGGTAGCCCCCAGGGACACAGGGGAGGGTATCTGGTTGCACCCTTGCAGCGGCAGAGTGTTTTGGGGGCACTGAGTGGATTAATCTTGTTGAGGCAGACAAGTCCACAAAACTGGTGGATTGAAAGAGTAGGCGATTGGTTGGAAACAGTCTGGGGCCAGGTTGTTTATGGCATTCAGGCTGCCTGGGGATTGTTTGGTGTGTGCCTGGGAAGATGTTTTTAGCAGGTCAGAGTGGGAGGAGGCCATGGACAGGTGGACCATCTGGGAACTGAGTCTCTGAGGCTGAAAAAGCCACAGCGAATTAGGGGGGTGGATTGAGCCAGGAGACACTATGAAAGCAGAATCCAGGAGACTGGATTGTGACAGTTGTGCAGGAGGTTGAGTTAGGGCGCTGGGTCGGCAGTGTTGGCTGAACATGGGGACCATCATACCCTTGGCGGGAATGGTTACAGGCTTGCTCTTGGTTCGTTCATTCGTTCGTTCCTTCCTTCCTTCCCACTTCCCTTCCCTTCCATTCCATTTTATTTATTTTTGGTGCTGGAGGTGGAACCCAGGGCCTTCCTTGCATGTTAGCAAGCACTATACCACCTAGGTATACCCCCAGTACTAGTTAGAGTCTTTGTGTCATGTAGATTTCTACTCTTATGGCTTCTCTTGACCTATACAGAAAGATGATGTTTGAGTTTTTATTTCTGAGCTCCCACCTGGCCCTTTTTTTTTTTTTTTTAAAGAGCTTAACCTTTATTTTAATTTGTATTTGGTGCTGAGGATCGAACCCACTGCCTCACCATGCCAGGCAAGTGCTCTGCTACTGCTGCACAACCCCAGCCCTGGCCCTCTTTTTTAAATGATGCTGGGGATGGAATGCAAGGCCTAGAGCATGCTAGGCCTCTTTTTCATGTGCTTCTCACCTATGGTGGTTTCGGTCCACATGAAGCCCATCATAAATCAAAAATATCACGATGTCAGAAACACATTTAATACACCTAACCTCCTGATTGTCATAGTCTGCAGCACAGCACACTGGAGTAGTGATTTCTGGTCCTTGTGGTCCCGAATCATGAGGGAAAATGATTTGGCATTTTGCTAAGCCCCCAAAGAGATCAGAATTCAGAGTTCAAAGTGCAATTTCTGCTGAATGCATGCTGCTTTGTACCATCAGGAGGTTGAAAACAGTGGTTAACCTTGAACCATCACCAGTCAGACCATTAAGCTAGTGTGCTTGAGTATTCCCTGGGTACTGCAGACTTGACCAATCAAAATTAGACTTGGGTCTGTTCAGATGAGGAGCATGTGCTGTGACCTTGGGTCCCGCTGTGCTTCTCAGGCCTCAGGTAATGCTGGGCTAGCCATGTATGCAAAGACTTATAAGGAAAGTTCTGGTGGTTCCCTGTCTAGTGAGGGGCAGATGCCATCGGGAGGGTATATGAAGAGTGAGAAGACCTCCCTGGAGGGCATCTACAGTGTTCCCTTAAAGAAAGTGGAACCCAGTGAGTGGCCCGGTGGGTAAAAACCAGGGCAGAGGCAGGGAAGGGGAATGGCGGTGGCTGTGGTGTTTTACTAAGGGAAAGGCTAGTGGCAGTTGGAGTGCACAATTAGACTGGATAAGATCTGGGCCAGACCTTGGAATGGCTCCAGTGGCTGATTGATCAATTGATGAGTCCTCGCCTGGGCCTTCCTGTGTGTGAAGTGGAGCCGTGGAAGTTTCTGAGGAGGGAACAGATGTCTCACTGTTTGGTCTTTGCTAGGGTACCATAGCTACTGCCCACTGTAGGTATAAGATGCAGATTTATTTTGTACCTTTGAGAAGACCACTTTTATAGAGTTGTAATTTACATGCACTAAGATACACATTTTGTACCTTTATCTATCTATCTATTTTTATGTGGTGCTAAGGATCTAACCCAGTGCCTCACACATGCTAGGTGAGTGCTCTACCACTGAGCTACATCCAGCCTTAAGATGCACATTTTTGAGAATACAGTTAGATGGGTTTAAAGGAAGGCACACTGCTCTGACCCCTGCCACAACTGAGAGAAAGCATTTCTTTCTCTGCCTGAGGTTCCCCAAGAGTCCCCCAGGGCTTCCCTGACCTGCTTCCTTTTGCAGCACATCAGACCTGTCTTTCTGGAGTTTCCTGCCATCTAAGCACACAGCGAGGACCTGCTATTCCTTGCTGGATGCAGGATATTTGAGATTCGAGCAAGCGAGCCCTAGTAGGCTTCCATCTGTGTCCTGCCCACATTGACCTCTCCGTTCACCTATAATGGTTACGTGGATGGTTTCCAGTTTAGGGCTCTGATGAGTAAAGTGGATGTGAACCTTCATTTTTGTGGACAGGTGTCTTCATTTGTCTTGCACAGGTAGACATGGCATTCTCACTCAGGAGATGAGTGTGTGTGTGAAGTCATAGGAAAGGGCCTGCTGTTTATAGAGGGGTGGCGTTGGTGCTTCCCATTAGCAGGGCGCTGGGGCTCAGTGAGCTCCCTTCCCATCGGTGCTTGTCAGTCCTTCCCTGTCATTGTCCAGGTGGGTGGACTGTGCTGTCTGTGCCTTTACTGTGCATTTCCCCCAAGACTAAACATGATGGGCATTTTAAAATGCGGATTTTAGGCCTTTCGAATATCTTTTCTATGAAATACCTTTTAAAATCATGGCCAGTTTTATTTTGAGATCATTGTATATTGACGTGGTTGTAAGAAACACTGTAGAGATCTGGGTGCCCTTACCTGATTCCCCAGGGGTAACTTCTTGCAAAACTAGTGAAGTATTATAACCAGCATGCTGATCTTAGAATGACCCAGGTGTGGAGCCTTCCCTCCCTCTGGCCTCTTCTCTGGCCCTTTTATGCCATACCTGCCTCTTCTGCTTCCTTGGTCTATTTCACTTGGTTTCTTCAGGCTTAGGGCTTAGTATGGGTTTTTGCATGAGGGATTTAGCCAGGGATGCTCTATTCTGCCCTTTTTAAGTTTTATTAATTTTTATTTTGAGACAGGGCATTGCTAATTTGCTGAGGCTGGACTTGAACCTGCAGTCCTCCTGTCTCTGTCTCCCGAGTTGCTGTAATTATAGCATGTGCCACCACACCCTGCTAGGAGCTTAGATATTGATTTGAGAACAGGACCTTTTTCTGATGTAAGCAGTTACTGTCAGCATTACCACCTTCACTGTATCTCACATATATTTATAGGTTATATTTTCATTTTCATTTGATTCTATCTATCTTTCATTTTTTTCCTTTGATGCTTCCTCTTTGGCCCATTGTCTTAGTCCATTTTGGGCTGCTGTTACAAAATACCTCAGGGTAATTTGTACATGACAGAAATTTATTGTTCACATTTCTGGGGGCTGGGAAGTCCAATGCCGCAGTCTGGCTGGGCACAAAATCACGAGCCACCACACACCTTGTAGATTCAAACAGCAACTCTTTATTCCCGAACTCACACCAGCACTCTACACACGTTCTGGGGAAATCTACATTCTGGGCCAAATCCACGTTCTGGATCCCAAATACCCTCTGAATCCCGTGAGAACTCAAGGAGCAGCGAGCCTGAGGCAGCAGGATACGCCCTATTCCCAGCAGGGTACACCTTAAACCTGGAACCTTCCTAAACCCAAGGAGAGCCCTAAACCCTGATCCGCCCTGGTCCTTGAGCAAGGTCACCTTACATGCAATGTCACTGCAAATGACCTGGGTCAATATGGAGAGTCCTTCCTCTAAGCAACATTGGGTAGGCTGACAAAGAAATTGCCATGTGTCATTCCTACTTGGCAATGGCTCTCAGCAGTCCAAGATCGGGCACCAGCAGACTCTGTGCCTGGCCCATTTCCTGTTCATAGACGGTGCCTTCTCTGTGTCCTCACCTGGCAGAGGGAAGACAGGTTCCTTCTCCTCTCTGCAGGATGTGCACCCCATTCATGAGGCAGGGCTCATCACCTAATCATCTCCGGAGGGCCCCACCTCTTCCTACCATCATAACCACCGGGGCACAGACATTCAGACCATAACACTTAGGAATCATTTATTAGTATAATTTCCAAGGGATTATAGAGATTTTCCTGTTTTCTTGCTTTTATTTCTAATGTGATTTCACTTTTACAGTAAGATAACAAACTGATTTCTATTATTTTAAACTTGTTAGTGTTTGTTCCAGAATGTGCTCTGTTTTGGTGAACAATCCATTGGCATTTGGGAAAAAAATGAGTATTCTGTGGTTGTTGGGTGGAGAGCTCTTTATAGCCAATGGGATGCCATGTTGGTTGTGTTCATATTTATAACCTTGTAGATTTTATGTCTAGTATTTCTGTCAGTTGCTGGCAGAGGGTATTCTTGGTCTTACTTGTGGGTTGATCTTTCTTACCATTATGTAATGACCTCTACGTCTTTAGTAGTTTTCTTTCTACTTTATCTCATAGCCGTGTTCAGTGGTCCCTACTTATCTGTGCATTTGCTTTGCACAGTTTCAGTTACCCATGGTAAACTGTGCTCTGACAATATTAAATGAAAAATTTAGAAATAAATAATTCCTAAGTTTAAGATTGCCATTTTGAGTAACATGATGAAATCTTTCATATCCTGCCTGGAACATGAGTCATGCTTTGTTCAGTGTGTCCATGCTGTATACACTACCCTCCCCTTAGTCACTTAGTAGTTGTCTAGGTCATTAGATCATGGTTTTGCAGTGCTTATATTTGACCCTCATTGTACATGATAATGGCTTCGAAGAGCAAGAATAACAATGATGGCAGTTTTGTTATGGTAGTTATGATTTTTGTTTATTTATTTATTTATTTATTATTTTTTGTGCCAGAGATTGAACACAGAGGTGCTTACCCATTGAACCACATCCCCAACCCTTTTTTAATTTTTGAGACAGAGTTTTGCTAAATTGTTTAGGGCTTCACTAAGTTGCTGAGGCTGCCCTTGAACTTGTGATCCTCCTGCCTCAGTCTCCTGAGCCACTGGGATTATAGGCATGTGCCACCATACGCAGCATAATTGTTTTATTTTATTATTAGCTACTGTTGTTAACTTCTTATGGTGCTTAATTTATAAACTTGGTATCAGCCAGGTGCAGTGGTGCACACCTGTAATCCCAGTGGCTTGGGAGGCTGAGACAGGAGGATCGAAGTTCAAAGCCAGCCTTAGCAATGGTGAGGCACTAAGCAACTTGGTGAGACCCTGTCTCTAAATAAAATACAAAATAGGGGTGGGGATGTGGGTCAGTGGCCAAGTGCCCCTGAGTTCAATTCCCAGTGCCAAAACAAAACAAAACAAAAAAAACCTTTATTGTAGGTCTACCACGATATCATATCTCCCCTGGGGTTCTGGGACTATGTCCCTGAGGATGGGGGCGGGGGGGGGGCACTGTTTCTTTTTTTTTGGTGCTGGGGATCGAACCCAGGGCCTTCCTTGTGCATGCAAGGCAAGCACTCTACCAATTGAGCTATATCCCCAGCCCCTTTCTGCTTTTTTAAAAATAATTTTTGCATGGTATATCTACTCTTTTACTTTAACTCATGTCATAGAATTTGAAGTGAGTTTCTTGTGAATAGCTTATGGTTGTGAGCTCTTTTTAAAATCCAGCCTGCCAGTTTCTGTCTTTTAATTGTTGTGTTTGGATTTAATGTGATTGTTGTTATGTTAGGAGTTGAGAGATGTTTTATAATTTATTATTCGTTCCATTTCCTGTTCCTGTTTCTCTTTTTTTTTTTTATTTTTTTATTTTTAAAATATTTATTTTTTAGTTTTCGGCGGACACAACATCTCTGTTTGTATGTGGTGCTGAGGATCGAACCTGGGCCGCACGCATGCGAGGCGAACACGCTACCGCTTGAGCCACATCCCCAGCCCTCCTGTTTCTCTTTGATCTGGGTTATACATTTCTGTTTAGTTTCTTTGTGGTTGCTCTGGGTGTTATGGGGAGGTATGTGTCTTAAGACAGTTAATGGTGGTGGTGTTTCACTATTATCAGTGAAACATGGAAACTTTTTTTTTCCGTTTAGGTCCCTTTACCTTACCCACTTTTTTTTTTGTACCCAGGATTGAACCATCCATGGTTCTTAACCACTGAGTCACATCCCCACCCCTTTTTATTTGTGATTTTGAGACTGGGTCTTACTAAGTTGCTTAGGGCCTTCCTGAGTTGCAGAGGCTAGCTTTGTACTTGCAGTCCTCCTGCTTTAGCTTCCTGAGTTGCTGGGATTACAAGTGTGGTTTCTTTTTTACTCCCCCACTGCTGGGGATCAAACTCAAGGCCTCCTGCATGCCAGGCAAGTGCTGTACCCCTGAGCTACATCCCCAGCTCATTTATTTATTTCTCAGATGTTCTCACCAAGTTGCCAGGCTTGGCCTTGAACTTGGGATTCTCCTGCCTCGGCCTTCTGAGTAGCTGGAATTACAGGCGTGGCCATCATGCCTGGCTTATCTTTTAAGCTTATTGGAGACACATTCTTTTATTTTCCTTCATATGAGAATATGTCTATTTCCCAGCTTTTCCTTAAGAATAGCTTTGCTGGATGTGGAGTTTTTGGTTGACAATTCTTTTCCTCCAGCATTTGAAAAAATGTGTGCCAGTTGCCCGTGGCTGCCATGGCTTCAGATGAGACCCCCTGCCATTGGAGTCTTTGGAGGGGGTGTCCCTCTTTATGCAGTGTGCCCTCTCTGTGTGACTGCTTCAAAATATTTGTAGTTTAGAAGTGTGAGTACAATGTGTCTTGGCACGAGTCTCTCTGGGGTCTTCCTACTTGGAGTTTACTTTATCTTGAAATTGGTGGGTTTATACCATCAGCTGTGCGTGGGCAGGGCTCAGCCATCGTGCTGCCAGTGCTCTTCAGCTGTGTGCTTTCCCCTCTCCTGGGCTCAGGAAGCACACGGCTGGCCTTTGGTTGCTCCCCCGAGGTCCCTCAGCTCTGCCCCCACTCTTCCAGTTTTCTGTCTGCTGTTCAGGTGGGTGGATGCTGCTGACCTCAGGTTCAGTGATTGTGTCTTCTGTCATCACCGTCCTGCAGTTGAATCCTTCCAGTGAGTTTTTAAATGTCTGTTACTATATTTTTTATTTCTATATTTGATGCTTTTAAAAAATTTCTTTCTGTGTTGAAATTTTCTAATTTTGTTTCAGAATTTGTTATATCTTGTAGAATCATTATAGTTGCTTTAAAATTCTCGTCAGATAATTACTGCATTTGAATCATCTTGGGGTTTGTGTCAGTTGGTCACCTTTTCTTTCTAATATGGTTTTCAATTATTTCCTGGAGACTTTGGCTGTTGTGTTAGAAGATTTTGGGTTCTTAGGCTTCTTTTATTTTAGCAGCAGTGCCCTGTTGAGGTTTGCTTGTAGCCGTGGCCTCCTTTTGTGGGCTGTGGTCCAGCGTGGCACTGTCTCCAAGCCTTGTGCTATTTCAGTCTGCTCCCACTGGGCCCTTCTGGTGTGGCCGAGGGCAGGAGGAGCTTTGTGGGGCTCACTGTGGTTTTCGGTCCTGCCTCTAGTAATGGAGCACGTTTCCCAAGCATTGGTTATGGGGTGGTTTCCTTTGTGGGAGCATGGGGGGAGGCCCCTCATGACTGACAGGGAAAGAGAATATCTTCTTGACCACGTGCTTATGGTGGGATACCACTTGCCGGGTTCCCCTGGCACAGGGTGACTCTGGCTTTGGGGAGGGGTGTTTTAGGCCTGATGGGGAGGAAGAGCAGGTCTGGCTGGTTTTCTATCATGCCATCTCTTGCTAGGGTCCCCTGGCTGCTTATTTTTATAGAGGCCTTCTATTAATCCCCTGCCCCTTTGAGTCTGGGCCGGGATGAGCTGCCCGCTGCCAGGTTTGCCCTACCGGGAGTCAGCAGACACCAGGACTGGCCCCTGCTGGCTGGGGGTGAGGTGTCCCTCTCTAGGTCTGTGCCCCAACCAGCATCCCCCTCTTGCCTTTGAACTATTCTGGGGTTTGTAGCTGTTCTCTGTGCAGAGGAGGAGGCAGAGATCAGCCTGCTCTTCTGGTCTGATCAGAAACCCCTTCTAGCTGCTTGAAAAAGCATCTGTCTTTGGGTCCATCAGCATCTCTGCTGTCTTTGATGTGTGGGTTTCTTTTTTTAGTCCTGCTGGCATTTTGTAGTGCTTCTTGAAGATGTGGTTTTGTGAATTTTACAAGTACCAGGACATTCTCATCCAGTATCTGTTAAAGTGCTGCTTCTGCTCGTGACTTTCTTTTCCTGGCCTCCAGGTGCAGTTCCGAAGCACCGACAGGTCTGTCGTCCACCTCCTGGTCGTCTTTCTACTTCTTTGTCTCGTTGTTTTCCACTTACCTTTATCTCAGTCTGAACTGTTCAACAGTCCATTGCATAAAACCAAACCCTGCTCTAGAATTTCTAGTTTGTCCTTTCTCTAACTTGTCAGGGTCTTTTTCCTTCTTTTTGAAAATAGCCTTTCCACTTTTCTGCTAAAATTCCTTCCTGTCTTTTCCCCTCCACTGTCTTAAACACAGTACTTTAGAGTTGTGGCTGATGGCTCACACTGTAGTTCCTGAGGTCCTGTTTCTTCCTTGTGAATTCTGTGGTGTTGTTGTTTTTTAAATTTTTTTTAAAGTTGTGGAATTTTAATTTGTTGCTCTTGTTTTTATTTCAATCTGCTCCCACTGGGCCCTTCTCTGCTGAGAACTTCTGTTTCCCACTGACTTTAAGAGTTTTGCTTGTCCCTTCTAGAACTGGCCATGGTCTTAGATAGCCCCACCATCTGGGACCTCTTGAAGCTGGGGCCTGTCAGTTGCCTTTTTCCTTGAGGACTGGTCATGTTTTCTCAGTTCTTTGTATGCTGGGTGTTTATGGGCTGTGGCATGGGGTGAGGTTCTTTGCTGGGTACTGTTCATCTCCTGTGGTGAATGTGGATCTTCTTCCTTTGCAGCTGGGTAGCAGTAACCTACTAGGGTCAGACTCCGAATCTGCCTGGCCACATGGGCAGACATTCAAGGATCATTCCCCCTCAAGGCCTTTGTGGTGCCTTTGGGTCCATCCTAGGCATACAGCTCAGGAGCCGGCCCATAATGGCCCAGCTCCTATACGTGGTTGGGACCCACCACACTCTGTGGCTCCCGGTAACCCCTGCACCTTACCCTCTGGCTAGAAAGGCAGTTTTGGCTGCTGTGAGTAGGGTGACAGACACAGGGTGGGAGAGAAAAGGGAAACACCCCACTCTCCAGCTTTAGGGGTTCCTCTCCTGGGGAGGCCCAGAGGGCAGGTTTCTCTTGGGATTCACTGGTCCCATCGCAGTCCTGTGGCTGGGCACCCTCAGGTCCACAGTGGCTGCGCACCCTCAGGTCCACAGTGGCTGCCCTCCCCACTGTGCCTGCTGTTGCCCACTTTGCAGAGCCCTCAGAGGCTTTGGTTATAGGCCATGGGGAGAGGCTGCACTACTCAAGTCTGTCCACTGTGGGGCACCGCCTCTGTTGCCCCTTGTTGCTGCTGCCTTTGCTCACCCTGTCTTGTCATTTTGCCCACCTGCTTATTTTTCTTTGGGCACCAAACATTGTATTTGGAAGTGTGGGAATAATCTGAGGCCCAAGGTGGCATTCTCCTGCAGGGGGCATTGAGACCTGCTTGCAGCTGTTGCGCCCTCCCACCTCAGGAGGCTCCAGAGCTGGCCCGGGTCCTTGGCTCCGTTCCCAGCCCAAAGTGTGTGGGTGGTTCCACCAGGCAGGCCCATGGGTCCCAACTTTGTCCCTAGAAGCGAGCTAGGTGCTGGAAGTATGGCTGCACTTTCCTGCCACCTCTTCTAGGAAAGAAGAGGGAAACCAGGAGAGAGCGCGAGTGTCTCAGGTGAAATGGCCTCCGCCTTGGCTCTCAGGACTCTGGTTCCCCTGGATGTGGCTGGGCTGACACAGCCTTGAGCAGGGGTTATGGTCACGCTGCTCTCTGCTTGCTGGCCAGAATCCTGGAAGTGGACCTCCCACGTGGTCTAAGGGACTCCTGTGCTCGGGTGCCACGGCTAGCTCTTACTTCCCTGTGTTCCGACGGGTTACTTGGCTGTGTCTCAGTCTCAGGGGTAACTGTGATACATGTAGGATGGCCCTGTCCTCCTGGAGGAGCTGTCCCTGCACTGTGGCCATGAAGCCTGATGAGGGTGGCAGGTGGTTGTGCATGGTGAGCCCTCTGCTCAGGTTGGTCCCCTGTGTCGGGAGGATCTGGTGTCTGGGGATGCTGAGCTGGCCCCAAGGGGAAGCCAGGCCTTGCTGGGGAAGGTGGAAGGCTGTGCGAGTTCCTGCCCATCTTTCTGTTCCCCGGCACCTGGCTTTTGGTTTCCCTCACAGGCTTCTCTGTCCCCAGAGTTTTGTGTTTTGTGTTAGTGTTGTTTATCTCAGGGGTTGCCCTTACTGTGGGAAGCACATTCAGATGCTTTCTCTAAAGCCTTTGTAGGGCAGTTCCGCCGTCCGGCTTCTACTGATAGTGTTTCTTTTGGGGGCTTTGGGTTTCCCTGCTTGTTCTTTCTTCCTTGCGTTATTGTGGGTGACGTGTGGATATCTGAGAGATTCTGCTTTGCAGTTGTGGGCTTATTGGAAAGCTGGGATAGGCTGGTCTTGCTGGCTTTAGCAGCTGGCCCACCAGGTTGTTGGCTGCAGCTCACCGTCTACCCTGTGGCCCTGCTGGGTGGTCGTGGAGTGCCAGTGTGAAACCCAGACTGTTGGTGTAGCTCTTGGAGTCGCTGTATGGCTGCATTGGATTTCACATGCGGCCACTTGGGGTGTCCAGGACCTCATATACAGATCCAAATGCCCACTCTCTGAATGTGAAGAGTGCCCCAGGGCTCATGTGAGAGACAACGTAAGAACATTATGAGGTGAGATGATTGGGTTATGAGAGCCTTAACCCAGTCAGTGCATTAATACCCTGGCAGGGAATAGCTAGGTGGAAACTGTAGGCAGGCGGGGGGTGTTGCTGCAGAAGGCGGGACCACAGCTGCCTCCTGGTGTCCAGCCCATCCTTCACTTTGCAGGGGGAAGACAAGCAGGTGTTAAGTAACTCTTTTTCCTCCAGCTTCCCCAGCCCCTGACCCAACCTGACCTAGTCCATTCCCTTGCTGTGTGCCTTAAGTTCCTCAGCCTGCCTGTTCCCTGACATCCCACAGAGAGGGCAGGCGTGTAGCAGGTGCTCAGTTAAGAGTCTATGAACAGGGCTGGGGCTTGGCTCGGTGGGACAGCGCTTGCCTAGCACTTGTGAGGTCCTGGGCTTGATTCTCAGCACCACATAGAAATAAACATAATAAAAGCATTCTATCCACGTACAACTAAAAAAAAAAAAAAAAGTCTATGAACAAGTTAGTGAAACACTGAGTTTGAGTTCCCTAAACTTGCCAGGCAAGGGTCATTGGAACATTTTTCCTTTTGCCTGGAAGTTTGGCCACCTGCACAGCTCACCCCCGCCCCCTCAGTGCTGGGCTGTCTGCTGACCCCTCCCTGTGTGCTCCCTCTGCACCTGGAAGTTGCCTGCTGACTTTGGCATCTTCTTCAGCATCAGCCCACTGCAGTGTCTCTTGCCCCCTCCTGGCTTCCCAGCATTTTTGTACCTTCCTGGCTCACAGAGGTGCTTGCTAATTGTTGAGTGAATAAATAGTTCTGACAATCTGCATTACTGGATTGCAGAAGAAATGAAAAACAAATGAAAAATAGAAAGAGATTGAAGGCATCTATGAAGCTGTTTGAAATAGCTGCTTCCTAGTAAACATCAAGGACATCAGGTCTGTGCACATCAGTTCTTGAGGGACCAACAGCTCAGCATGAGGGCAGTCACTGCCCCACTGGACCAGGGAGTGTGGCTCCTTACTGAGTGGGGCTGTAGTGGCCCTGTGGCACACACTGAGGAGTCCATGGGTCTGGAGCCATTATTCCGGCGTGAGCACCACTGTCCCCTGGCTCTCCCCTTGTGATCCTGAAGCATCCGGGGGTGTCTTACAGTATTCATATACATACGGGATTCGAAGAGCCGCTGGTGTGAACCCCTCCTTGCTGACTGTGGCCCAGCGAAGCATCGCTGTGGGGCCGATGGTCCAGGAGAGCCGCTGCTCAGACCTGCCTTGCCAGCCCCTGCCTTTCCGGTGGGCATCTTCACCAGGTTGGGGCTTTAGTTCAGTCTTTGCTTGCCCACCCATGCTTGCACAGGATCAGGACCCTGTAGGGTCCCCATGAGTTGTGGCGGCTCCTGCCCTTCTAGAGAGAAGCCCATAGTTCAGGTCAGAGGGAGGATGGTGTTGGTCAGCTGATGGGGCTCAAGGGGCCCTAGGCCCCATGTGGAAACATCACATAGGCACTCAAGGTGGTGGCCACAGCCAGAAGGTACATCTGAGGTCACCCCACAGCTGTGGTCTTTGAAGCTTTGAGGCTAAATGCGCTCTTCTCGGACATGAGGTAGGACATAGCCTTGCAGTCTTGGGCGACTGAGGCAGCAGTGAGGTAGAAGGAGAGCAGAGGGCAGGTGAGGTGACCTATAGCCTTCCCTGGCAGCATAAACTTCTGAAACTGTTGTCGAACCTGGGGCTCCTGCCTGGTGCCCTTCCCAGTTTCTGCTCTGCAGGCTGCCTGTCCCTGGGCACCACACTTTCCTCCCAGGACATATTGCTCCCATGTGTGGGTGCCCCTTGCCTTCTTTTGTCCCTGCTCCCATCTCTGGGGCAGGGCTTTCCTGGACTGCTTAGTGAAGCACAGCAAGCCAAAGGCCCTCCTATGGTGCTGCATGCTGGAGCCTGGTCCTTCTATCATTGATGTGGTCTGTTTTGTTCAGAGCTACAGGTGACTTCAAACTAGGTGGCTTTCCAGGGTAGTCGGCGAGTGTGAGGTTGGCCCTGGTGACACTCTCTGAGCTTAGCAGAACCACTGTAGCCTTCCAGAGTTGGAGCTGACTTGCCCTGTCCACCCTCAGAGCTGCTGTGGTCACTAAGCATCTCAGTGCTTTAAAACTAGAGTGCCATGTGAATGCTGGCTGGCCACACTCAGAAAGAAGAAACTGAGAGCCAGGAGTTGAGACTGGGGCTGCGATGAGGATCCACAGACCCATGTTAAGTGGCCTGGGTCTCAGAAAACAGCACCCATGAGAAACAAAAGGAGACAGGAACAGAGGGAGAGAGGGGCCTTTGAAAAAGGATCTGCTCTGCTCTGCTCAGGCAGGGCCTGACTCAGGAAGCATGAGCCTCCCTGGTACGTTCGTGATTTCAACACTGGCCTTCCTTGGGAATGGTGGCTCTTTCTAAACACTTGTGGAGGTGTGGACAATTCAGAAGTGCTGCAGCCTGCACTGTCTCAGACTGAGTGGGTTAGGTTTGTGGGACTCGGTGCTCTTAGATTGACTGTAGAGACCTCCCTCTGTGGGACAGCTGCTGACCTCTTGCAGATGAGTCTAGGAGCAAGCTGGGCGGTATATAGGGCAGAACTGTGGTGGCGGTGGTGCACTTACCTGGCACATGTGCGTTTGGCTCCCTGCTTCAGAGTTGGTTTTGGCCTCTGGTGACCTTGGGCATGTTGTTCCTCTCTGTGCCTGGGTTTTCTTAGCTGGATGCAGGGACAGGGCCATATTGGGTGGAGTCACAGTGGTGATTCTGTAGCGTGGTCTGCTAATCTACACAGCTGAGAAGAGCCTGGCTGCCGCTGCTGGCAGGCGTGCCCTGTGTGCACCTCACTCACGGTGCTCTTTCTTTGCTCTAGATAACATCCCCGAGGACCTCAGAGACCCCTTCTACATTGACCAGTATGAGCAGGAGCACATTAAGCCACCTGTTATCAAGCTGCTCCTGTCCAGTGAGCTGTACTGCCGTGTCTGCAGCCTCATCCTGAAGGGGGACCAGGCAGCCACCTTGCAAGGACACCAATCTGTCATCCAGGCTCTGTCCCGAAAGGGCATCTATGTGATGGAGAGTGACGACACCCCTGTGACAGACGCAGACCTGGGCCACGCGCCCATAAAGATGGTGAGTGTCTGTAGCGGGCACACCCTGTCCTCTGCAGTTGGCCGCATGGGCAAGGCATAGTGCCCTGCGAACAGGCATACAAGAGGTGAGGCTGGCACATGGGCAGTGGTGGCTCTTAGTGGCTCGTGTCTTTTCACATGTGTAGACCCTCTGGCAGCGGGAGGGAGCGGGCTTGTGAACAGAGGCACTGAGGCCACTGTAGTGGCCCACATGTCCTTGTGGAGGCCTTCCTATTAGGTGGCTACGTGTCTGTCCTGTGGGTCTTCTAGTGCCAGTGCCAGTGGGCATGCCCCTCTCCCCTGAGCAGGCCTTGTCCACGGCCCCCCTGCTGCCTGTCCTGTTCCAGCGCCTGTTGGTACCCTACATTTCTCCTTTCGGGCACGTCATGGCATTCTGTATTCTGTGGTCTTTCTCACTGGAAGGGTGCCTGTTGTAGGTGAAGAGAAGGTTCTTGGTGCCCCGTGAGAAGGCGTGCTGTGTGCATGGGCTTGGGGTGGCAGCTGGAGGCATGTGTTGGCATGGGCATGGGCAGCCTCTTCTCACAGCTTTCCCACATGGGGCTGCACTAGGCAGTACTCCACCTGCCAGGAAAGCTCATGGGCTGCTGGGGCTAAGGAGATGAGGGGCTGGAACCCACCCAGCCCAGGTGCTGGCCTTGCTTGAGAAGGGATGCTGTGCTTCCTGACCACCCTGAGGCTGGTGGGCCAGAGCCCAGGTGTGATGCAGTGAGGGGCATGTGCACTGGAGTGAGTGTCTCTTCCCACTGGGAGGATGGAAAAGAGCTATCTGGGTGGGCTCCCATGTGGGACCTGCTGGGAGAGGAGTACTGACTGTGGCCTCTGCCCCAGAGCGCCCACATGGCCATGGTGGACGCCCTGATGATGGCCTACACCGTGGAGATGATCAGCATCGAGAAGGTGGTGGCCAGCGTCAAGCGCTTCTCTACATTCAGCGCCTCGAAAGAACTTCCCTACGACCTCGAGGATGCCATGGTGTTCTGGATCAACAAGGTGAGCGCCTGCTGAGCCCTCCTTCCCTGAGAGCACATACTGACTCTCAGACAGGGACCTGGCTGCTGGGTCTTATCATTTGGGACTACTGGATGCTGTGACCAGCAAGGTGTCTGCAATAGTTTAAAAACAGAACAGGCCTTTCTCCTGGGCATCCAGAGTGAGCAAGATGAGTGGTCTTTGAAAATGCAGTACATGGGTATGGTTGAAACAAATGAATGGATCCTCATTTTATCTTTGGCACCTGTGTGCAGGTCAGTTTTAGAAAACATTGATTCTTAGGAGGCACATGGTGTCTTCTTGTTAAATATTGTTTTTCCCTTTTACATTTAAACACTTTTTATTTTTGGTACCAGGGATTGAACCCAGGGGCACTTAACCACTGAGCTACATCCTCAGCCCTTTTTTGTTTTTTATTTTGAGACAGGGTCTCCCTAAGTTGCTGAGGCTGGCTTTGAACTTGTGATCCTTCTGCCTTAGCCTCCCAGGCCACTGGGATTACAGATGTGTGCCACTGTGCCCAGCTTCCTCACATTTAGAAATTTACAGTGCAGTTTTTATACAATACACATGAAGAACTTTCATCTTTAGTATGTGTACTTATTCATGAGTTTACCTTCCCAAAGTCTGTGGTTTGTAAGCATCCTTATTTGTAAACGGTGTTTGAGTGGGCATCAGGAGCCAAAGGAGACAAGATTGTGCAGCCCCATGTGAAGTTACCTCAGCGTGCTTGAAGATGTGACCCTGTGAGACCTTTTAAATTCTTTGCTTATAAGTGTGTGCGTGTGCAAAAGCTGGACTAATGGCTCCCTTTGCCGGCTCCCCTTAAACTGCTATGACAAGCAGATTGGTGTCAGGAATTGGGAAAGGCTTGTGCTGGGACTTCTGCTCAGATAGTCACCTTGTTCTTGAATTGATTTGTGTTCCAGATGAGAGTTTGGGGGATCAGGTGGGTTGTCCGGCTCCCTTACACCTGTGATCTTGTGGCAGGGGAAGGTGAGTGCTGCTGTCTTTGCTGGGTCTCACTTTGGAGCCTCTGGGCCTAGTTTGGACCTGGATGCTGGTTAGCGCCATCTCTGCCTGTAAGGGCACCTCTGGAGGTGGGCACCATGTCTCATGTGAGGCTGGTGCCAGGGGGAGGTGCTGTAGGAACTTGGTTAAAAATGGGATTAGAAACTGAGCTTCAGGACATTTCTGAAACTCTAGTAGGATCTTCCTGTGGGCAAATATTCAGTTTTTGACTTATTATAAAACAAATGATATGGTTTTTACAGAAAATTCAGAAACTATGAATGGGTAAAAGGACAAACGTAACTGACCCATGATCTTACCATATGAAAATGGTTGACATTCTGATGGTCCTTACAATTTTTGTTTATGTGGGTTACATGTAGATTTAGAGACACAGTTGGACCTTATCTAAGCACATCCCAGGTAAGTCAAGGTTGGGTCGGTGAGGGCAGCGGGCGTCTCCCTGCCACCCGGCTGACCCCTGCTGATGGAGGCTGTCCTCTTCTCTGCACTGCCTCTTGGACAGTCTCCAGCATTTCCTCAGACCATGTTTCAGCAAGGGAATGGTTGTGGTGCAGGTGTTCATTTTTAATGACTTCTGCTTCTCTTGCCAGAACCGACCTTTGAAGGCTGTGTGTTTTTATCATGCCATTAGTCTTTCTGGGTGCCCTGTCTCCCAATTCTTCCATAAATTGGATGTCATTAATAAATACTTGCCCCTTTGAAAGGTGACTCTCCCCATAGGATAAAGCCTGTGTTCCTTTGGGGAGGAGCACATTTCTCCCTCCCTGTTTGATCAGGTTTCTCCAGTGTTTGCCATGTGTTTATACACAGTTTTCTGAGGTTCCTGCCCCTGTTGCCCGTGGACATGGCAGATGTTTACAAGTTCATATCCATGTGTTCCAGAGGCCACATGGTCCTTATGGGTTTTTCTGGCTTCTATATCCCTTTTTTTTTTTGTTTTTTTGGTTCTGTGGGTTGAACCAGGGGTGCTTAACTACTGAGCCACATCCCCAGCCCTTTTTATTTTTACTTTGCAACAGGGTCTCACCAAGTTGCTGAGGCTGGTCTTGAACTTGCCATCCTCCTACCTCAGCCTCTTGAGTCACTGGGATTACAGGCATGTGCCACCACACCCAGCTTGGTTTTTTTGTTCTTAATACAGGATCTTGCCATATGGCTCAGGCTAGGTTTAAGCAGTCCTCCTGCCTCAGCTTCCTGGGTCGCTGAGGCCACTGGTGTATGCCCCATGCCTGGCTATGATGATGTATTTTTTAAGAAAAATTTGCAGATGTCACACCATATGCATTTCTTATTTTCTTTGAGCTAGATCTTGGTATACTGCTCAGGCTGGCCTTGAACTCGTGGGTTCAAGCAATCCTTCTGCCTCAGCCTCCTGAGCAGCTGGGATCACAGGTACATACCATTGCATCTGGCTTCCTCCTGGCTTATCCCCAGTGGACACAGCTACTGACCTGGATTGTGCTACGATGCTCGCAGCTCCTGTGGCCTCTGTCCCCAGCCCCTTCTCCTGGATCAGACTTGAGGTTGAGTGGCGGGGTGTTCCCTTCTTACCCCGAGTGCTGTTTCTTGTCTGTTATCATGGCCTCTTTCCCAACCCGATATGACTGGCTGCTTCCTTGGCATATCCAGAGGAGCTCAGGCTCACCTTGCCAGGCTGTGCCTGGTGTGGCTGTGGTGCGCTGGGGGCCTTGTGTGCTCTCCCACTCTCGGTTCCTGGGCTTCCTCTCAACCGGGGTCCTCTGCTGCCACCAGTGTGCAGACTGCACACACCTCCCAGTGTTTTCAGGTGGGACTCCCTGGTCAGTAAGATGGAGCATCCTTCAGGCTTCCCCATGTGCACTGCCCTTCTGGGGTCCTCTCCCAAGCGCACCTCCGAGGCCTCCCAGTCTTCAGCAGCTTCAAGGCCTGTCTAGTGAGCCGAGATCCTTTTCTTGTGGCATCCCTCTGGGACCCCGTCCTGCCCCCACTGAGATGGTGGCAGCCTAGGCTGTCTGCATGTCTGCCATCTTGGACCTGCCTTTGCCTCCTCTTGGCCTGAACCTTGGTTCCTTGCACACCCTGTGTACCTCTGAGACACTACCTTTCGGCCCAGCACCCGGGGGTGCTGTGTAGCTCTCCTTTGTCTGGGACTGCAGCAGCCAAGCCGTCCTTGTGGGTTCCTGAAACATCTCTGTGGTGGTTAGGTATTTGGGTTCTCTTTTTTCCTGGGTTTTCCAAGGTTTCACCAAGGTCTGCCTTCCAGAGGTTCTTTTTAGTTTTTATTGATGGCCAGGCCATTGCTTTCTTTTTCTATTTTGAAAAAATGCCTTGCTGAGGTATAACTTGTATGTAACAAATGGATGTGATTCTTTGCGTTTTGACAAGTGACAGTAACTTTTTTTTTTTTTTTTTTTTGATGGTGCTAGGGATAGAACTCTGCCTCATACATGCTAGACAAGCTCTACCACCGAACTAAATCCCCAGCCCTTTTAAAAAAATTTTATTTTGAGACAGGGTCAGGCCAAGTTGCCCAGGCTGGCTTGAACATGTGATCCTCCTGCCTCAGCCTCCCAAGCATCTGGCATTGCAGTGTGGCCATCATGTTGGCTGACCATTTAATAGCCACTAGGATGGAGGCTGTGTTCTGCCACCTGTGGAACCCTGCTTTGTGCTCCTGTGCAGCTGACCCCTAGGCACTGCCGATCTGCTTTCTTCATGGGGATTTGTTTTGATAAAGTGTTTTGCGCCGTGTGATCTTCCTGGGTCTAGCCTCTTTGATTGAGCATCCATCAGCAGTTTGCTGTTTTTGTGCTTGGATTTCTGTTATATAAATGCACCATGATTTATCATCCCCTGCTGATGGGCACTTGGGTTGTTGCTGATGTTTATTTATTTTTTGGTACTGGGGATTGAACTCGGGCACTCAGCAACTGAGCCACATCCCCAGCCCTATTTTGTATTTTATTTAGAGACAGGGTCTCACTGAGCTGCTAAGCACTTCACCATTGCTGAGGCTGGCTTTGAACTTGCAATCCTCCTGTCTCAGCCTTCTGAGCTGCTGGGATTACAGACCTGCGCCACCATGCCCAGCTGATGTTGTCTATTTTGATATAGGTTCTAGGAGTCTGTTTGGCGCACATCTCTGTGTGCTGATGTGTTTTCATGCATTCAAGTAAATGTTTAAATCACATGATACGTGTATGTAACTTAAATATAGCAGTATATTTGAACCATAGTTTAGAAGCAGCTATCTGAACGCTTTCCAGAGTGGCTGTGTCCTTTAAACTCCACTGGCAAGGCAGAGTTTCAGTGGCCGTGCTGTTGAGCCCATGCTTGGTGCAGTCTTCACTTCAGCTGTGGAATGAGGTTCTCCTGAGGTGGGTTCTCCTGTGCTTTCCTGTGTGTGTACCTGGGAGAGATGTCTGTGCTTTTTTATCAGGTGCCTTTTCAGGTATTCTACCCTTATTTACTTTACCTTTACTTTATTTTTTCCAGTACTGGGGATTGGACCCAGGGCGCTCTACCACTGAGCCACACCCTTACCCCTTTTTATTGTATTTTGAGACAGGGCCTCACTGCATTGCTCAGGCCAGGCTGGAACTGTGGTCCTCCTGCCTTGGCCTCCTGAGTTGCTAGGATCACAGGTGTGCATCATTCGTTTTCACTCGTTTTAATTGACTATTTGTCTTATTATCAAGTTGTGATAATTTGGAACACTGTATGTACTGGGAATCCAGTGCCTTCTCAGTCTGGTCTACTCCCAGTCTGGTCTCCTCCCTCCCTCCCCCCCCCCCTCCTCCTGTGTGGTACTGGGGATCAAGCCTCGTCCTGCATTGCAGTATACCCCAGTCCTCCTCACCATTTTCTTAGTTGGTCTGTTGAAAAGCACAGGCTCCTGAGCCCTGCAGCCCACATTGCAGTGCTTCTATCTTAGAAATCTCTGCCTATCCCCGCTGGCTGTGCCATGGTCTCAGTTCTTGTGCTGGCATCCCTGACCCCTTCTGAGTTCATTCACTGTGCATGAGGGTGTGAGGTTTCTGGCTCCTGTGCAGAGGCAGTTCTGAGGCCCTCTCTGAAGGGCATCTTCCATTCTCCTTTGCTTCACAGTGGTGGCTGTGGGAAAACCAGTGAGTCTGTGTTGGATGCTTACATCTTTTCCACGAATCTGTGTGACTTAATTTCCTGGCTGCGTCGGACAGTCTGTGGTTGATCCAGACTGTGGTAGTACTTGTAAGTCTGTGGTGAGATAATGTAGGTCTTTGAACTATGCCCTTTTGTTAAACAATAATCGTTCTAGCTGTTCTAGGTCTGCACATTCACATCAGCTTGGCATTTCCTGCAAAGGGCATTTGCTGGGATTTTGAGTGGGAATGTGTTAAATCTAGAGCAGTTATCAGTGTTGCCAGTGTTGAGGCTCACAGTCTGTCAGCATGCCCTATTTGAGCATGGCTGTAGATTTTCAGGGTGGCATCTTGTATAGAGTTTCTGAATTTGTCCCTGGACTTTTAATGTCTTTGGCTGTGTCCTAAGCAGTGGCACACAATTTTATCTCCCTAATTTTATCTCCTAGTTAAATAGAAGAGCAAATTAAATACTTGAAGGTATTTAGGTTTTCTATTCAATTTGAATAGAAAAGGTTTAGATTTTGTTAAGAAATTTTAGGTCAGTTTTGGTAAGAAATGTGTCAGTTTTAAGTAAGTAGTTGGATTTGTCGGCATAAAGTTCTTTTTTTTTCCTCTAGGGCTGGCAACCAAAGCCAGGGCTGCGGGCACGCTGGGCACGCACCCTACCACTGAGCTTCCTTCCAGGCCCATACATTTCACTTTTTATCCTTTTAGTGTCTCTGCAGTCTGTGGTGCTGTCCCATCTTGGTTTCCTGATCCTGGTGATTTGTTCCTTCAGTTGTTCTGGTTTATCAGCATTATTAGTCTAAAATATCTGCTTGTCATTTTTATTGGGTTTCCTCTATCATTTTGTCCATTTTCTTTGTTAGTGTTTTGTTTTTTCCATTTTTTCTTTAATTTGCTCTTCTTTATTTTCCCTATTCCTTTTGTCTTAGTTTTGGGTTGGCACATCGGAACGGTATGTGTTTGTCAGGTGGGCTGGTGCTGTAGTCCAGGTGGCTGACACCTAACACGTCGGGCCCAGGTGGTGAGCGTGCCCCTCCTCACGTAGGCCCTCTGTGATGAGCGTGCACCTGTCTACAGGGACATGGAAGCAGGCAGTGAAGTCCTGACGTGAGTGGTCAGCTGAAGCCAGTCATTCAGCCCTTCCTCCATGCCCATGTGAGCGTTCAGAGCTGTCGACTCTTCCATGCAGCGCTTTTGCTGTGTCTTATGTGTTTTTATGTATTATATTATTTTTAGTTTCACTGGTGAATTCTTGTTTTATTGGTGGGTTATCTGGAAGGCTTTTGCCTAATCTTGAATATTTGGAGGGGGTTCCAGACATCTTTTTGTGTCTTTGATTTCTAGTTTAACCCTGTGGCCTGAGAATGTGCACTGTGTGTCTCACTCTGAATGGGGAGGCCTGTTCTGAGGCATGGGTGTCAGCCCCTGGGTTGGTGTGGGGGTTGTGTCTGCTGCAGTCTTGGTGGGTGGCTGTCTCCTGGGCCTGATATCTGGTCACTCGGAGAGGAGAGGAGTGTGAAGCCTCCCCTGGAGCCTGATTTGCTTCCTGCTTCAGTTCTGCCAGGTTTTGCTTTTTTTTAGTATTTTCAGTCTATTACTGGGTTCACGCATTTTAGTCTTTTTATTTTTATTTATTTATTTATTTTGGTACCAGGGATTGAACCCAGGGTGTTTTACCACTGAGCCACATCCCCAGCCCTTTTTTAAAATTTTGAGATAGGGCTTCACTAAGTTACTGAGCCTGGCTTTGAACATGCAATCCTCGTGCCCAGCTTCAAGAAATGTCCCTTTTATCACCAGTGATGTCTTTGTCCCAACAGTCTCTTTCGCGGCATGTCAGGTGGCCTTTTCCCTCTCCCTGGCTGGTCTCTTCCTGGATGTTTCTTGTGTGCCCGTAGCTGGCCTTGCCCTCTCACCTGAGGACGTGCCTCCTCGTGCAGTGTTCAGACCAGTCACATTGACCCTGATCAGTGCAGGCTTACTGTCCTGTCTGGCTTCTTTGTCTCGCCTTGGGCTGAGGAGCTGTACCATCGAGCTGCTTCCCAGGGCTTGCCGGGTTGCCTCCACCTTGTGCTCCCCTGCCTCAGCCTCCTGGGAAGCTGGGATGGCAGTGGCCCACAGGGCCTGGCTGGGCTGAGTATTTTCAGCACTCCGTGACACCTCCTGTGTTTCTTAGGTTGCTTCTTTGTGGCACTCTGCATTTTCAGATGGCCGTGGCTGCTGCAAGCACCATCTACTCCAGGACAGAGAAGGACGCTGTCCCTGGGGCTTTGGGGCTGCTGTCACCCTTCATTTCACGGCAGCCCTGATTGGTCATGCAGTTCTGCTCTCAGCGCCAGTTACCTTTTAAAGCAGTTAGCATTGAGAATAAAAGTCTCCAATGTTTGCTTATGTATTTTTCAGTTTTTGTTCTTTTTTGTACTGACCAAAATTTTCAAACTGGTGGAGGGCCCCTTTACGCTCTTAATCCTTTAAGATTATTGCGGGCCTTAAAGAGCTTTTTAAGAAAAGTTCGATCTGTTAGTATTTTCCATATTAGGAATTTAAAAAAGAAAAAAATTTTAAATAATTTTAAGTCCTTAATTTTTTTAAATTTATTTTTTAATTGTGGTTGGACACAATACTTATTTCACTTATTTATTTTTATGTGGTGCTGAGAATCGAACCTAGGGTCTCGCATGTGCCAGGCAAGTGCTCTGTCGCTGAGCCCCAGCCTCAGCCCAGAAGATTTAAAACATTTAAAAATGGTAAACATAATTCATTTTATGTTAACATAAATGATGTTTTTTTAAAGTGAGAATAACTGTATTTTCCTAAGGAAAACATTTAAAAGTAGCGATATCTTATATCTTCAGTATGTGGCTTGCTAGAAGACAACTGGGTTCTCCTATCCTCTTTTGCATTTAATTGATTATAATATGTTGTATTTCATTGAAGTTTATAAGGAGAACCTGGCTTCACATAGATGCTGCAACAGAGAAGAGGGTATTTCTGTTATCTTCTTGGACATGTGTGCACCTCTGCCTTCAATATCACACCAAAGCTTGACAGCAGCAGCTTCCCAAAGTTGAATCGTAATGGAGCCTTAGAAAGCCATCAGCCAAAAGGACGCACATGCACTGAGCTCACCATTTTAGGGTGTACAGTCGAGTGTGTGGCACGTTTAGAGGTGTGGGGCCAGCCCACTGTCTCAGCAGCGGAGCACCTCACACGCCTGGAGGGAGCCCTGCCTGTCAGCATCACTGCTCAGACCTGGCAGCCCCTGGCTGCTTCTGCCTGGGCATGTGTAGAAGGAATCATGCAGTGAGTGGTCTCTTGAGTCTGCCTTCTGCCCCGTTCCTGTTTCCAAGGCTCACCTGTGCCGTGGCACGTGCCATTTCCCACTGGCTACCTCTGAAGGTTCAGTTTCCCCATCCTTGCTAGCACTTGTTATTTTCTTTTCTTTAAAAATTTTTTTGTAGTTGTACACAATAATTTTATTTTAGTTATTTATTTATTTTTATGTGGTCCTGAGGATCGAACCCAGGGCCTTGCACATGCAAGGTGGGTGCTCTACCACTGTGCCATAACCACAGCCCCTTTTGTTTTTTAAATAGCTTTCCTAGAGGGCATGAGGCAGTCGCTCCTTGTAACTTTTGTAATAATGACATGGGGCCTCTTTGAGTCCTTACGGGCCTCTGGTCTTCTGGTCTTTTGCAGCCTTCGGATCCTGGCCCAGTGGTGAGCTTTCTGCCCTGTTCAGCCCCAGTCTTTGTCTTCCTTGCACTCTTCCTTGGTCTTGGAACCAACTCATCCATGGTTTCGGAACACAGTGTCTGTCCTGTGGAGTGCTGTTTAACCCAGAGTAGATCTCCTAGATGTCACCTTTTGTGGGCGCCATCTAGCTTTGGGTTGTAGAAACAAACATTCCAAAATTTTAGTTTTTGTTTGAGATTCGTTATTTTATCCAAGCAACAGACTCTGGCAGACGCTTTGATGACAGACATCCTCCATTCCACATCTAGCAGTTGGTGGCTTGACACCGTGTCTGACAGACTTGCAGGGCCTGGGTCACCAGGCACTATGATTGCCACATAGCAGAGGAGCCGTGGGCCTGTTCCCCATGTGGTCACATAGGATGTAAAGACATTACACTGAAGAGCGCATTGAGCTTCAGTAAACCCACCAGTGTTTACTGCTCCCAAGAGGATTGTAGGTAAAATAGGGCAGTTAGTGAGGTAGAGTCCAGTGATAGCCCAGTGCCATTTCCCTGGTTGTGTGGAGGGCTGGCAGTTCTCCGCCTTGGTTCTGCACCATCAATGCCAATGTTGGTGCTGTGAGAAGGTTCAACTCATCCTGGCATTTGGTGGGTGTAGTTCTGACCTTGTGCAGACCCTGGACATGTTTGCCCCGCGTCAGCAGCCTGAGTGTCCGTGTTTCTGTGTCACTTTCTCCCCCTATGCATAGGTCCTGTGGTACTCTTACTGGTGGTTCTCTCCTGTTCAGAGAGAACTGCTGTTGGATGTGGAATCCTAGGCCGGCATTCTTTCCCCAGGACGAGAGGTGGTTCCTGCTGCTGGAGTATACCTTGGTGTGGGTGAAACTGGGTGACCGTCCTTGCCCAGTTCTGCCTTTGGAAGGCAGTCTTCTGTTCACAGCTCCAGGCCCCAGGACAAGGATGGAGGCGCTGGCCTCTCATTCCCACCCTCCACCCGTCTGGCTCAGCTCCCAGGGCCCAGCTTGCCCATCACCCTTCTTGCTGAGCTCTCTTCTATCTCCTTTGCCCTGTGGGTTTCCAGCTTTTAAATTTCCCTGGTCTGTGTGGATTTGACAGGGTTCAGAAATACAGGCAGATGTTTAATTTGCCAGATTTAGTCTCCTCCTCGGTGATTTTTTGTAAATAACAATTATATTTTCCTTTACATGACCATTTCTTCGGAATTTTGAAATTAATTTCCACTTTAAGTAGGAGGATATGCTTTTGTATTTGTTTCCTTTTTGCAGTACTGGGGATGTAACCCAGAGCTGCGCATGTGCTAGGCAAGTCTCTACCAAGAGCTATCCCCAGCCACCCCTGCCTTTTACTTCACTTTGAGATAGGGCCTGGCTAAGCCACCCAGGCTGGCCCGGAGCCTGTGAGCTCCTGCCCCATGCCTGGCTGCCTGGTACTTTGTACAGTGGTTCTCTTTTTCAAAGATTGAGCATTTATCTCAGGTTTGTCTGTCTTGATTAGATATAGTCCTGTTTATAAGACTGAGATTTGTCTTTTTTCTGCTTTCTAATCCATGTTTTCTTTACATGTTATCGACTTTCCCTGTGTCCTTCCCTTGGCTCTCAGAGCAGCTTCTTTCTCATTGCTGTGGTTTGCAGGAGTAGCGTGTGCTCCGGTCTGGGGATGACATAGTCCTGTGCCTTCTGCTTACAGCTTGGACCACACCCCTAGCGTGGATGCACGTTTTTCCCTTCTCATCTCATCTGTGCAGTTGGGGGAGGAGAGAGTACGCATGTCTCTAGTTTTTAATGGTGTATAGCTCAGCTTTTAGTGTGAAATTTGCTGAGAGTTGTTTCCTGGTGGTTAGGGCAGGTGGGACCCATGCCCAGTCAGGCCAGCCTGTCCTGAGCACACCTGCTGAAGGTGTTGGCAGTGTGTGCTGAAGGACAGCCTTGCGCTGGCGCCAGGAGGCATGTGAGTCTCCTTGCCGAGGCTGGCTGACATTATTATCCATGGCCAGCCTTGGGTCACGTGAAACCCCTCCATCTCTGTGTCTGTGTCATGGGGCTCTCTGGGAGGGAAGATGGAGGTGCAGGTACCAGGAATGTAGAAGCCTCCTTCTTAACACATTCTTCTTCTACTTTAGGTAAATCTTAAAATGAGAGAAATAACAGAGAAGGAAGTTAAATTAAAACAGCAATTACTGGAAAGTCCAGCTCATCAAAAGGTAAAGAGCAAATTTAATATCTCTGGAATGCACTGTTATTGTTAATCCTAGTTTTAAAGAATTTGACCTGCAGCTACTACTTGCTTATTCTTGTAACTCACCAAAAATGAAGCCAGCCTCTTGGATTCTCCCAGCAGCCTTGTTGTCAGTGCCTCGGTGAGGGCTGACCATGGGCGATTTGTCTCCCTTCCACCCATCCCTGGAAAGGGGTCGTGGTGCTTTGCCTGCAGGAGGGTGCAGGTGCACTGGGTGCGGGTGGGGGAGCTCTGAGTCAGGGGTGTAGGCTTACCTGGGAGTTAGCTTCTGAACATCAGCAAAGGAGGAGAGACTGCCCAGTGCCAGCGGTGCCTCTGTAGATCCCCGAGGTGGCCCCTGGGGTACAGTGGGACTGGTGGCTGTCTGGGAAGCCTGGTACCAGGTATCAGGTGGCAATGTGTGTTGAAGAATGGTGCAGATGGGCGTGTCACACGATCTGGGCATTAGTCTCTTACCCTGGCGTCATTTTCTCTTCTGCCAAGCACCTGTGTGGTGAGTCTGCCTCAGTTAGGTGTGTGAACGATGCCACCAGCCTGTGCCATCTCCCCCTGGAGAGCCAGGTCCTGCCTCCCCTCATGGCTTCCTCTCCCCACGACCAGCATTACACACGGGCTGCGGCCAGGCGCCTCCCTGGTCTGGCTTGTGGGCACCGTGCCTCCTTGGCCCTCAGATGTGTGCATGTGTGGACACTGACCAGGTGCTCCCCACTTGGAGTGGACTTCTTGCCTTGGTGCCCAGCCCTTCCCAAGTGCCAAGGCATTCTTTGCAAAGGTAGCAGGGTGTGTCACCTTCCCCTTGAACCGCCTGGGCGATGTGGTGTGCTGAGGTCCTGTCCAGCGGAAAGCTTTGACTCACTGAGGCTGTCCCACCTCTGCCGGGTGGGTGCCGTGTGAGCGCGCCTGCCGCCCGTGGACCTGCTCTGCTGACGCTCCTCTCACCTTCCTTCCTGCTTCCTGAGCAGTCTCCCTCCAAGTGGTATTGGAAGTTAGTGCCCGTAAGTGCCCCAGCCTCAGCTGCCACTGAGAGCATCCTGTTGCCATCACGCGCTTCCATAGAGCTGCTCGCACCCAGAACTGTTCTGTTTTTGTTTGTTTGTTGATTTAAATGTCCACGGGGGGTGGTTCCACTCTGTAGTGAGCAGGGTGGCAGTGTGGCACTTTGGAGCCCAGCTATGCTTCTCCCAGTCTCAGTGGCTTCTGTAGGTGGACAGTGTAGTGTGACTGACACAATGTGTCCCTTCCTGATAGACACAGAGGTGGATGATGGCCCACTGGCCGTGTTGCTTTTCATAGGTCACACATCCTTCCGATGTTCCCTTGTCTGATGGGGCTCAAATGTGACACCCCTAGTGTGCCTGCGCTGGGTTGTCTGCTTGGGATGATGGCTCACTTGCAGGGTGCAGGTGGACAGCAGAGAGGGCTTTTTCAGTATTTCTGTTTCTCTGTTGTCCTCCTTGTGGCCTTCTCCCTGGGCCTTTGTGGAGTGGGCAGAGAGGTGTGCCTGTATTCCCAGGCAACGATCTGAGTTAGGTCAGCACAGATGCGGGCTCCTGGAGTTGGGTGACTTTTCACGTGAGAGGAAGAAGCCAGTCACCTTGTGGAGTAGGAGTCAATGATCCAGCTGTGGGCTGCCTGGTGGCCTACTCTGCAGAGGAGCCAACCTGCTGCCTGCCCTTGTCGGTGCTGTGGCACTGGGTGGAGCCTGCCCCTGAACTTCTGGACACACAGCTTTCTTAGTTGGCCTCTCTGAGCCCCTTCGGCTGCCTGTGTGCTATAGCTTCATGATTTGGCCCAGATTATCTTGGGCCTCCCTAAGTGGGGGACCTTGCTGCTCTCTGGATGTGTTAAAGAGGAAGGAGAGGAAATCACCCTATGGAGGCCTGCATCTCTCTCAGCCTGATCCAGAAGTGGTTTAGGCGTGGGCTCACATGGAGCTGTCCCACGGGGAGTGCCGCCTCCGATGGGTTTCGTGGAAACAGAAACACGTGACCAAGAGCAGTGACCCTGGAGGTTTTTCCTAGTGTAGGGCTTAGGACCATCCTCCCTGATGTTGGTGGGTGGCAGCAAGGAGAGGCTGGGTGAGGATGAGGCAGGAGGAAGGTCTGCCTTAGTACGGGCAGCCTGAGGTTCGCAGAGCCGGGTCTGCACGGCTGCAGCGGGCAGACAGTGCGCTGCCCACTTTCACCCATGCCTCCATCTGTAATCGAGCATCCATCTGCTTTGCTGCATGCCGTGCCCACTGCGTGTGTGCTGCCTTGGAAGCCTGGCCTGGAGCATGCCATTGCACACTGCATGCTGGAACCCGCGGACTTTGCACGTGTGGTACAGTATGAGGCGGGTGCCTGTGGGAGCAAGTGCCGGGGGCTCCGAGAAACAAGTTAGAGTGTGTGCTGGCCGTTCCATGGACATAAAACAAGCCTTACCCCTAAATTTAGAAGAACATCGGGAGCTTGGGACATTTTATGCTTGGGACAAGTACTGATTGATACTCTACACAATATACTTACCAAGATATCAACTCGAAATTTCTAGATTGCCGAGACAATTCTCCAAGTTGGACTCATCTGCAGAACTCGCAGAAATCCAGTCCTTATTGTAGACAGCTGGGTTTCTTCCTCTAGTTCTCCCTCTGGAGAAAATGTGGCTGGAAATGCTGTGCATTAACGCTGCACTGGGCTGCCAACACAGGAGACGTGAGTGCACTGCAGGCCCTTTTACTGACCGGCCATGCTCAGCAGATGGGGGCATAGAGCCGAGGGACCCGCCTGCTATGGATACCTGGCACGTGGTTCCTCTGAGTGCAGAAGTGTGGGAGCCTTGACCAAGTGCGTGTTTTATGAACACCTTGCACGGATTTAGTTTCCTGATGCTTTGTTGTATTTCTTAGAGTGGCTGACGGTTGCATTATGAGAAATTTTGTCTAAACTGGTTTCTGAAATTTCTCTGACACTATAATAATGCTGTTTTGTGGTTTTTGTAATGACCACAGTTCACGCTGCTAACCTTAGGAAAGTGACGAGCTCGCTCTTCCAAGCATCAGGACATTCACCACTTAACTTGTTTCTCGTTGGTTTGTCGCTGTTGGCTCCTGGTAGTGTAGACGTGCCTCCTGCCTCTGTCCTGGTGTGCCTGGTGCAGCGGCAGTGTAGTTGGATTAGCCTTGGCAGTGCGAGCCGTCATCGTTGCTACCAAGCACAGTCCTGGGTGGAGACGTGGACAGGTGTCTGGTCGTATGGGGTCCGGATACTGGGCTCTCACGGGGAGTACCGCTGCTGTCCTGTCTCCAGTGCCCCGTGGGTCCTTGCTGCAGCAGCGTGCCTCCCGCGAAGACCCTTCTCCTTCTGTCAACTGCAGGTTCGCTATCGGCGAGAGCACCTCTCGGCTCGGCAGGTGCCCTGCTTCCCGTTGCTGGAGGACTTGATGCGAGATGGCAGTGACGGGGCTGCTCTCTTGGCGGTTGTCCACTACTACTGCCCAGAACAGATGAAGCTGGACGGTGAGTGGAGCACTTCCTACAGGCCGAGGTGTGCACCTTGACACCAGCTGCCGCTTGCAGGCAGGGCTCCGGGGAGAGATCACATGTGGACAGTGTCTGGGGACCATTCCAGGCCTGGGTCTCACCTGAGTTGCGATGCAGGCTGGAGACCCTTCCTCCAGCTGACCTCAGACAGCTCCAACTTGGCTTGGGGATGCAGAGCTCTCTGCCAGGTTCAGCCTGTTTATCTGTCAGCTGGTGGCCTACGGCGGGTAGAGGGAGAAGCAGGTGGCTATGAGTGGCAGGGATGGTTGTCTGCCAGGGTGCTCTGGGGACACGGATCCTAAACGATTGGGGTGTGCCAAGTGCCCTTCTTTCTGGAACGGAGAAGCAGAAGGCCAGGGGCGAGCCCCAAGCAGCGCCCACAGGGAATATCTCAGTGTCAGTCCTGAGTGGCGTGGTGCCCTGTGGGAGTATGGGTGTGCCATGTAGTAGTCTTTTTTTTTGATACTGGGGATTGAACCCAGGGTGCTTAGCCACTGAGCCACATCCCCAGCCCTTTATTTTTATTTTGAGAAAAGGTCTTGCCAAGTTGTTAGGAGCCTTTCTAAGTTGTTGAAGCTGACCTCAAACTCAGGATCCTCTTGCCTCAGCCTCTCAAATCACTGTGCCATAGGCACGGGCATATGGCACAGCACCTGGCCATATAATATTCTTTTTACACACAGAATCACCTCATAGACACAGAGCTGCCTTTTTGCTGGTCTGGTCTCAGATTTGTAAGTTCAACTGCTCCTATTGCCATAGCCTCCTGAATAGCTGGACCACAGGTGTGTGCTCTGGGCAAGATAGAGCTGCACTTCAAGGGCTGGGAGGCCCCTCTGCCTCCAGGGAGAGCCCACATGTGGGTCTGGGGGGCGAGGGGGGTGCCTCAGGGAGAGGGCTAGAACAACCCTAGGGTCACCCTCAAATTCCAGGAGGCTCCCCAGTGCCGTCTGGGTCAGGAGGAAGTGGGTGGGAGAAAGGCTGAGGCACTTTGCTCTGTGGTGTGGGTGTCTGGGGAAAGGTGGGTGTCAGAAGTGGCCCGGACCAGGGGGAATTCTAGCATAGAGCTTCCCTTCTGAAGCCACACAAGGAGATGGTTGTCCCCAGGCTCAGCACCAAGACAGGTGGGAGAGGACAGAAGGTGTGGCTTGGTGACGGATACAAAGGACAGAGCGGAGAGCCTAAGGAAGACGCGGGGATGCTCAGCGGCCTTGCTGGGCCTCCTGTGCCTCGCCAGGGCCCTTTCGCCCTCACTCTCCTGCCCAGGGCAGTGCCTTCTTGCCGCAGTCTAGCTGGGCACAAATCACCGAGCCGCCACAAAGCACTTGTATCTACAAACAGGAAACTTTATTGCCTGAACTCCAACAGCATTCCACGCACACTCCCCGGAAACTCTCCCGAACGCCACCCACGCGGCTCCTTCAGGAACACACCACACACCAACCGGAACTCCCTCCACCGGAACTTCCCCAACCAACGCGAACTCTTCAGGAATCCCCGCGAGAGCTCAACCTGAACTCAACGGGAACTCCGTGAGAACTCAAAAGTCATCATCTTAATGGCTCGCTGGCGTCACCTCTCAACTACTACTTCTGGCAAAAATGCCATGCGTCATCCCAACTCCGCTGTGGCCCTCAACACCTTCTCAGCTCTGCCTTCCAGTCCGCTGACCCGGTTCTTCCTGAAGGACGTAGTGGGGATGGGGTTGTGGTTGGTGGTGAACAGCGCAGGGCGGCACAGCCGCGCTGAAGCCCAGAGCAGCTGGGAGCAGAGTGTCAAGATGGTGAAAGCAACAGCATTACAAGGAGTAGCCCACAGGGCCACGTGCGGCTTGACAGACGCTGAAGAGACACCATCAACAGCCATCGTGGAGTGTGCTTTTTAAACATAAGCAGTTGAGGGCTGGGGCTGGGGCTCAGTGGTAGAGCACTTGCCTAGCCTGTGTGAGGCGCTGGGTTTGATTCTGAGCACCACTTACAAATAAAAATAAATGAATAAAATGAAGGTCCATCAACAACCAAAAAACAAAGCGGTTGAAGTGCATGTGCAGGCACCTCTAGAAGACGACCTTGATGGAGCCCACTGAAGACATGGCTGCAGACCTAGTGACACCAGAACTCCCCAGCAGAACATGGGAACCAGTCGCACAGGTGTGGCCTGCTCCCAGGCTCCTGTGATCCCAGTGGAGTGGCCAGCGTAGGCTCTCCACGGGCAGGTGTCCTCCTCTGCTGCTTTGGTCAGGCTCCAGCATTGATGTGGTGCCTGGGCAGATGGGCGTGGGGCAGACACTTGGAGTACGTCAGCACTCCACGACCTGTCAGACAGGAGGAGCTGTGCCCTCTGCTGCGCATTGTTAGAAGGAAGCAGCTTGGGAATTGGTTCAGCTGCGTTCACCGCGGTGCACAAAACTTCCCAGAGAAAGTTGTAGGGAAAAAATGGAAGTTTTTCTAATCAAAAGTGACTTCAGAACAAGGAGATTGGGGAACTGAATCGCACCTTCCCTCTTGGATGAAGCCAGGGTGCATCCAGACTCCTAACAGCAAGTCACCGACCAAGAAGTAGAACAGAAGGGCAAAGGAGCCCCAGCAGGGAAGAAGGGAGGTGAGAGCACCAGGGCTGCACAGCAGAGGTGACTCTGGCGCCTCTGGCCTCCGACCCTAGTGCAGGGCAGGCACAGGTGAGGGGGGGACACCGAATCAGGCATTTCTGTGACATGCTCCCCACATCTCGCCTGCCCTGCCAAGTCTCTGTCCTTGCCTGGCTCCATGGGGCCGGTATGTGCAGTGGGGAGGAGTCTTCTCTGTAGAAGCTGGCCGGGGGGGGGGGGGTGACTACCACTAAGGACCTGCAGTTCTCTGCCAGGCAGCTGGCCCCCGCCTGGCACCTGCAGCCAAGCCTTCTTCCTGATGCTCCTGATGCCTTCCTCTCCATCCTCCTGTGGCTGGTTACCACAGGTCCCCTGATGTTTGGGACAGGAGGAGATGCAGTGGCGAGGGACAGAGACCCAGGAGTGGAACAGATGCTGGAAGGAGGGTCTGAGTGTCACAGATTAAGACCAGAGCATGTCCAGAAGCAGACTCCAACGAACTCTGGGAAGGGACATGCTTGGCTGCTGAAATGTCAAGAGTTCACTAATAAGCTGCATGACACACTTGAAGAACTCTCCCAGAAGTGGAGCCAAAGACAGCCATGAGGGCAGGGAGAGGAAGCTCACAGAGGGCGTAGGGAGAGGAGGAGGGGATGCAGGGAGCCAGCGGGGAAAGCCCAGGGTGCACTGGCAGGGCTTAAGGACCCAGGGCCTTATGAGGGCCACAGCACTCAGGCCGACACCCATGAGATGGGGTGGGAAGACAGCAGTGGGAGTCCTGGAGTGGGACACCACAGTGCCCCAGAGCCAGAGGCTCTGGTGGTCTGTTGTCGAGGGGAGGAGGGAGGCTGCAGGAGCACCAGCACTCAGGCTGGAGCGCCCCCCAGGGAACCTGTAGACCCGGGCAGGCAGGACACCCCGGAGGGGTTGCAGCAGGACCCAAGCAGGTGCTGTGCAGCTAACCTGCGGGAAGGGAAGCTCCCTCTGGAGCTGACCACCACCCTGCAGGGGGCCTTAGAGATGCCCCTCCTCCTGGGCCTGGCACTCCCACCAGGACAGCACAGTGGGTGTAGTCTGCCCCTCCATGCCAGGTTGGGAGGCAGAGTCGCTTTTAAGCTTAAAAAAATTCTCCGTGGTGTTTTAAGACTTTGTGTAACATGTTAAAAGTGAAAAATTTAAAAATTAAAGCAAATTCAATAGAAAAATAATAAATTATTAAAATAAAAAATTTTTAAGTTCTAAAGAAAAATATGTAAACTAAAAGCTTGTTCTTTATTTTGATACTGGGGATTGAATTCAGGGGCACTCTTCCACTGAGCCACACCCCTTTGTGTTTTATTTAGAGACAGGGTCTCACTGAGTTGCTTAGTGCCTTGCTTTTGCTGAGGCTGGCATTGAACTCATGATCCTCCTGCCTCAGCCTCCCAAGCTGCTGAGATTACAGGCATGCGCCATTGCACCCAGCGCACCCCCCCCCCCTTTTCCCCGTTTTTTTTTAATTTGGTGGCAAGGATTGAACCCTGGGCCCTGTACATGAAAGGCAAGCACTCTACCAACGAAGCCATATCCCCTAAGGATTTCTTTTTTCTTTTTTTGTGGTGCTGGGGATTGAACCCAGGGNCTTCTTTGGGGCTTTTTTTAAGAGGAGCTTTTACCCTGACACTAGGGATAGAGTGGTCTCTCCTGTGCCCCTGAGGGGCATTTGGGCTGCTTTCCTGACTGACAGATGGGAAATCCTGCATAAGGTGCTAGACGGCAAGGATGCAGCAGCCAGGTGCGTTCACATGGCGTCCCAGAAGGAGCAGCTCTGGCCTGCTGGAGATGTGGCTTAACCTTCATGGCTCCTTCCCTGGGTGGCAGTGAACCCGGTCAGCATCTGCCCAGTACGAATGTCCTGTCTAAAACGCAGGGAGAACTGTTCAGAACCGGGAGTGAAGCCAACAAAAGGGATGTGAGAGAAAAGTGTGAAGTATTTTAAAAACTGGAAGAAAAAAACCACAGGCTTTTCTGTGGCGCTTGGAAGAAGACTTCGCTTTCTTGGGTGACGAGTCAAAGCCTGAGAAGTGTGATTTCTCCAGAGTGTTCTGCAGATTTATTGCCAATCCAATAAATACCTGTATTTTCATAGACACCGGCAGGCAGTAGGACTTTCTGCAGTCCCTGGGGGGCCCAGGCAGAGCACTCGTTTCGTAGCACTTTGTTTTGGTGAGCTTGCTTCAGGCAGTGCTCATGGTCTCTGTGCACTATGCCTCCAGCCTCCCCACTCATTGTGCTGTGTCACTGGGTAGCAGGGGCATTGTAGGCCACTCCTGGCCCCCTGGGTCCTTGGTTTCCTTTGGCTCCCTTGAATCTGCAGGCTTCTGCCTTCAGCTTGTGTGACCTTGTTGTGGGGCAGGTCCCTCCAGCACAGCTGCCCCCGTGGCCTTGGCAGTGCTGGCCTGGTGGGCTGCATTTCCCCACTTGACCGTGTGACTTGGCTTCATAGTGACTGGCTTGTCTGTGGGAGAGGTGGGGGGGCTTTAACCCCAGTTCTCATCAGAGGTCTGGTCCAGTCTCGCCAAGTGCCACTGTGTGGTATTCACTAGCATCCCGCTCCTAGAAGTCCACCCTTTGCCTGTAGGCTTATTGATTCACATTTCAGAATACATCTTTATGCCCTTATAGATTTTTATTTAATTCAGTGGGTTTTAATTCATTTATTTCATTGCTTAAATTGTTCCAGATTTTAGCCAAGTTTTTGTTTGTTTGTTTGTTTGTTTGTTTTTTTGCAGTGCTAGGTGAAACCCAGAGCTCACAGTTGCTAGGCACACTCTCCCATTGAGCTGTACCTGGGCCCTAGCCAGGTTAACTTTGAAGAACAAGAACATGGGCACTTGTTCTGTGAATGCCAACTTTTGTTTAACTTTCTGTGAGCTAAGATGGCATGACCCTGCTCAGGGATAGACACCTGTAACAAAAGACGTGCACACAGAATCCAGAAGAGAGACTGTAGGCTGCTGTTGCAGGGAGGGTCTTGCACTCTGCAGGGAGAGGAGAAGACTGATTAGTCTCAGTGGTGACAGACAGCACCCATCCTTAGACTAAACACCTAGACCTCAGAAGTACCAGTTAAGGTCTTGAAAAACAATCTAATTTGTACATACTTGTAAACCTTTGAACATTTTTTTTAAACTTAGAAATAAAGTTAATTTCAAATGAGTTAGCACCAGGCGTTGTGGTATATGCCTATAATCCCAGCAGGGTGGGAGGCAAAGGCAGGAAGATCTCAAGTTTGAGATCAGTCTAGACAACCTGGCAAGTCCCTGTCTCAAGATAAAAAATAAAAGGGCTGGGGTTGTGGTTCAGTGGTAGAGTACTCGGGATCCAATCCCCAGTACCCCACCCAGCCCCAAGGTGAGTGCTCCAACTTCTTTGGGGCTTTTTTTTTTTTTTTTAAATTTTTCAGAAGTAGTTGGACACAATACCTTTATTTTGTGTATTTATTTTTATGTGATGCTGAGGATCGAACCCAGGGCCTCACACGTGCTAGACGAGCTCTCTACTGCTGAGCCACAATCCCAGCCCCACCCTTTTTAATTGCTTTTATTTTTTATATACATGACAGCGGAATGTATCACAATTCTTATTACACACATAGAACACAGTTTTTCATATCTCTGTTTGTATATGAAGTATGTTCACACTAATTCATGTCTTCATACATGTACTTTGGATAATGATGTCCATCACATTCCACCATCATTGCTAACCCCTTGCCCGCACCCTTCCCCTCCCACCCCTCTGCCCTATCTAGAGTTCGTCTATTCCTCCCATGTTCCCCCTCGCTACCCCACTATGAGTCAGTCACCTTATATCAGAGAAAATATTCAACATTTGTTTTTTTGGGATTGGCTAACTTCACTTAGCATTATTTTCTCCGACTGCATCCATGATTTTATTCTTATTTTATTCCTGTAAATGCCATGATTTTATTCTCTTTTATTGATGAGTAATATTCCATTGTGTATATATGCCACATTTTTTAATCCTTTCATCTACTGAAAGGCTTCTAGGTTGGCTACACAATTTAGCTATTGTGAACTGTGCTGCTATAAACATTGATGTGGCTGTGTCCCTGTAGTATGCTGTTTTTAAGTCCTTTGGATATAGTCCGAGGAGAGGGATAGCTGGGTCAAATGATGGTTCCACTCCAAATTTTCCAAGGAATCTCCATAATGCTTTCCTAATTTGCAGTCCCACCTGCAATGAATGAGTGTGCCTTTTTCTCCACAGCCTCGTCCACAGTTATTGTTGTTTATCTTCATAATAGCTGCCATTCTGACTGGAGTGGGATGGTCTTAGAGTAGTTTTGATTTGCATTTCTCTAATTGCTAAAGATGATGAACATTTTTTCATATATTTATTGATTGATTGAATATTCTCTTCTGAGTTCATGTTCTTGGCCCATTTATTGATTGGGTTCTTGTTTTTTTGGTGTTTAGCTTTTTCAGTTCTTTATATACCCTAGAGATTAGTGCTCTATCTGATGTATGAGGGGTATAGGAAAAGAAGAACTTAAATTAGCACTATTTGCTGATGATATGATTCTATACCTAGAAGACCCAAAAAGCTCTACCAGAAAATTTTTAGAACTAGTAAAAGAATTCAGCAAAGTAGCAGGTTATAAAATCAACACCCTTGGGGCTGGGGTTGTGGCTCAGCGGTAGAGCGCTCACCTAGCACGGGCGGGACCCGGGTTCGATCCTCACCACCACATTAAAAACATAAATAAATAAAGGCATTGTGTTGTGTCCATCTACACCTAAAAAATAAATATTTAAAAAAAAATAAAATCAACACCCATAAATCAAAGGCATTTCTATATATCAGTGACAAATCCTCTGAGAAGGAAATGAGGAAAACTACCCCATTTACAATAGCCTAAAAAACAAACAAACAAACAAAAAACTTAAGAATGAACTTAATGAAAGAGGTAAAAGATCTATAGAATGAAAACTACAGAACCCTAAAGAAAGAAATCAAAGAAGACCTTAGGAGGTGGAAACATCTAGCTTGCTGTTGGATAGGCAGAATCAATATTATCAAAATGACCATACCACCAAAAGCACTATACAGATTTAATGCAATTCCAATCAAAATCCCAATGGCATTCCTCATAGAAATAGAAAAATCAATCATGAAATTCATCTGGAAAAATAAGAGATCCAGAATAGTGAAAGCAATCCTTAGCAGGAAGAGTGAAGCAGGTGGCATCACTATACCAGGCCTTAAACTATACTATAGAGCAATAGTAACAAAAACTGCTGGTACTGGCACCAAAACAGACTGGTAGACCAATGGTACAGAATAGAGGACACAGAGACTAACCCACATGATTACAGTTATCTCATATTAGACAAAGGTGCCAAAAACATGCATTGGAGCAGAGACAGCCTCTTCAACAAATGGTGCTGGGAAAACTGGAAATCCATATGCAACAAAATGAAATTAAACCCCTATGTCTCACCATGCACAAAACTCAACTCAAAGTGGATCAAGGACCTAGGAATTAAACCAGAGACCCTACACCTAATAAAGAAAAAGTAGACCCTAATCTTTATCATGTGGGATTAGACCCCAACTTCCTTAACAAGACTCTTGTAGCACAAGAATTAAAACCAATTAAAATCAATAAATGGGATGGACTCAAACTAAAAAGTTTCTTCTCAGCAAAAGAAACAATCTGTGAGGTGAACAGAGAGCCTACATCCTAGAGCAAATTTTTACCCCCTTGGGGCTTTTTGTTTGTTATGGTGCTGTGGATGAAGCCCAGGCCCTGGTGCACTCTGGGCACGTGCCCTGCCTCTGAGAGCCAGCCCAGCTCTTCCTTTGTTTTAACATGACTTTCACAGCAAAGCAGAGGCGGACGAGGGACAGTCTTGACAAGGGACACTGTCTCAGAGTCTCCTTTTTAGTGGCCTAGGGAATCCTTGCCTGTACTGCATTTACTGATTGAGGGCATGACATCCTGCATTGGCCTCCCCCTGAGTGTGATAGCAAAGATCTCTGTTTCATGGAAGAGATGTATGCTGTGCAATCTTCTGGTCTGGGGACTCTGACCTTCCCTAATAGTTTGGATTTTCTGCTTTTCCCTGCCCACACCTTGCCACCTGGACATAACTGTGTGCACAGGGTTTCCATTGCCAAAGGAAACCGCCATTCTCTAGCCACATGCAGCAAGGCTCTTTTGCAAACTCAAAAACTCAAAGGGGAGAGCGCAGTGGAAGACCACCCTTGGAATTTCAGGGTTTCTGTGGGATGCATAGGGTTAGCTATCTCATCGCTTTTCCTTGAGCATTTTCCTCCTGTGTCTATTGTCGTGTGTAAAGCTTACTCACAAGGTGGTTTTGTTCAGAGTCACACCTGTGTGCACCCCCTCGGGGCAGAGTGCTAACACTGCCTCTCTGTGTCTGCTAGACATTTGTCTAAAGGAGGTGCCGTCGCTGGCCGACAGCCTGTACAACATCCGGCTGCTGAGGGAGTTCTCCAACCAGCACCTGAGCAAGTGCTTCTACCTCACCCTGGAAGACATGCTCTACGCGCCCCTGGTGCTCAAGGTGAGGTGGCCCCTCACCTGTTTCAAGGCCGTGAGCGCCGTGCTCACAGTGCTCACAGGGCTCATGAGGGCTCACGGTGTGCCTCTCTTCCCTTCAGCCAAACCTCATGGTCTTCATTGCTGAGCTTTTCTGGTGGTTTGAAAATGTCAAGCCAGACTTCGTCCAGCCCAGGGATGTTCAGGAGCTGAAAGATGGTGAGTGACCACCTGCACCATCATGCCCAGGCTCGAGCAGCCTACCCAGAACCCTGTGAAAGGCAGGCGGGTTGGCTAGCTCCTATTTAGAGTAAGCTATTCTCCCTGAACATATAATATGTCAAAATACACTCTACTGTCATGTGTATCTAAAAAGAACAACAATAAAAAACTGCAGGTAGTTTTCTGTGCTTCTTGCTATGTTCTAAGTAACCATGAATAATATGAATATTTCTGTAAAATTGCTATTTTTGCAGCTAAAACGGCATTGCAGCAGAAAAGTAGCCGGCCTCCTGTCCCCATCTCCAATGCAACCAAGCGCAGCTTCCTGGGCAGCCCTGCTGCACTGAGCCCCGCTGACCTGCCGCCACCTACTCAGCCACCAGCCGAAGGCGGGCATAGGTACCACCTCCATCCCGAAGAAGCTGAGTGTCTGTAAGTCACTCTGTGCTTTCCAGAATTAATTCACTATCTTGTTTCCCTTTTCATCGTCGCCCGAAGTTTTAATTAAAGTTATCTTTTCAATAGGTCATACATAAAACACAGAAGAGTAGCCGTGGCAGCCTGTGCTCCTGCCCTGACCCTCTGGCCAGAGGCCAGCAATGGTGCCAGCCTCTTGCGGGCCCTGGTGCCTAGTTCTTTCAAGCCCGTGCTTCCAGTTCTGGTGCTGTCCACAGCATAGGTGTTTCTCCAGCTCTGTCCACAGTAAATCACATAGTTTAACATGGTCTGAAGAGTAGAAGAATTAAATGACAGTTTAAATTTGCTTTGTTGCAGAGTCTGATAGGATGTGTGTGTGTAGAATATATAAAGAATGAAATCCTCTTTGCATCTCAAGTACCGTGAATTGTTTTCTCAGAGATAGACCTACCCAGGAAGAATATCAGTTTGCTTCTTTAATTTCAGCAAGCAATTAACTTGGCTCTGGTAAGACAGTAAACAGAGCTGTTTCAAGTGTTTTTGGTCATCGGCACCTGACTGGACTGAGTGGATCTGGGGCAGATTGGCAGCTGCAGGGCAGGATGAGGGAGTCTGTGCCTGGCGTGTGAGCATGTTGACGCACCTGTCATTGTCTGTTATTGCCGTTACTATTACTCTGTGGTGCTGGGATGGAATCCAGGGCCTCCCTCAGGCTGAGCAAGCGCTCTACCTCTCAGCTACACCCTAGCCCAGAAGGTAGTTTTTAAACGTGGAGATTGAGCTAGGCTTTAAGAGTACAGCAGTACTTAGAGTGATTTTTGAGCAGAGCTTGTTGCTGAGTGATTCTGTGGGGCATGAAGACCTCTGTTGTCTTGGGCTGCAGAGTTGAGTTAGGAGGAAGGAGTCCTTGGAGGCGGAGGCAGTTCCCTGGTGCTATTCAGGGCGGGGTTTGCCGTGTTCTGTGTGGGGCTCTGAGGCCTGGAGACAGACTCCTGGAGCAGAGGTGGAGCACTCTGGCTGACATCTGTGCTGAGGCACGGGTGTCCGTTCTCCATGCGCCTCTCCACATTCCAGTCCCACATCAGCAGTGTGTGTGTGCACACAGACGTTATGGGTGCTGGGTGTCATGGGTGCACGCTGTGGGCCTGCTTTCTACCTCCCTGTGCACCCTGAGGTTTTCGCTCATTGGGATCTCTCCTGCAGCACACTCTAATAACTATTTCTCTTCGCAACTGGGCTGGTGGCTAATAGCCATAGGAGCTGTGAGCAGCTCTGGGCAGGTGTTCCCCTGCCTGCCCAGCTCCTCGGGGACCCCTGCACCCCCAGCCATTCTGCTGGCAGCCACACTGCTCCCTAACTGTCTCCCACCCTCTCCCGCTGTCTTTCTCTCCCTCCCTCTTGCTCTCTCCTGCCTCTCTATCACCCCTGCCCCATTGTCTTTCTCTATTCTGACCCTGGATGACCCCCTGCCTTTGTGTCTGTAGGCTTCTTAGCTGTGGCCAGGGGACTCAATCTGCTCTTAACTTTGTCACTTCTCCCTTGTCCAAGTTCTCCTGAGAGTGAAATAGCCAGAGTAGCTGCCCTGTGAGGCCAGTGTTCCGACTGCTGGGAGCCATGCCCACTGACCAGTGCCCTTCCTGCATCTGCGGGGCTCTTCAGGGGCACACCTCATAGCACAGGTGTACACGCACCTCTCGCTGCCCCTTGCCTTTCTGGACTGTAGGGCAGAAGTGGAAGTGCTGCGGGCAGCTCTGGAGCTCCTGGTGGACATGGCTCTCACGTCCTCAGCCACCAGGACTGTACAGCACCCCTGCTTCTCTGGGTGTGGGATCCCGTTCAGGTCACTCAGAGCCACCTGAGTTAGAGTTAGCTGGATATGGTGCGGTCATCTTTGTGGCCTTTCACTGAACCAAGAATGTGCAGTTTTGAAAGTCATCTTTTTCAGGCAATTGCTTTTTCTCTTTTTTGCTTGTCTCAAAAGATCACCTGGCCGTGTGCTTGAGTGTTGCTGGGGGCTTGGGAACTGGCTGTGTTACACACTGTAACCAGAAGTACCATATCCCTGTCTGCAGCTGTGGATTTTTATCTCAAGTTTGAAGTTCTTGGTATTCTTTCTTGGTTCAATTTCATAGAAATCAATTTTTGCCAGAGAACTTTTAAGTTGTTCACTCCTTAACATGAATTCATCATGGTCTGTTATTTTATGTGCATTTGATTTGGAACTTGAAGTTTGATTAACTAGTGATTTTTTTTTTTTTTCTCAAATTCTTTTTCCATTTAGTGGGAAAGGAACTTCTGCCTTTAGCCCTTCCCATCCTTTATTGCCACTGAGGCAGAAGCAGCAGAAAGCAGTGCAGGCAGAGGACAGCCCTGGTGAGAGCACAGTCCCCTCCACAGCCCCTTCGCCACCTCTTCTCGCTACTGTTGAGTAAAATAATGTTCCTCAAAACCGAATCATCTGATTCTGGTGTAGTAATTTTAGTTAATGTTTGCAGAACAAGTTTTAATTTGTATTGCTATGTCTTAGAATTTATCATTCTATAGTTACAGTGCCAATAATCTAATAAATCCCATGTGGCACCCACTGAATTGGTGTGCCGTGCCTAAGCAGGAGCTGTTGACAGTCACCCAGTGTTGTCTTTGTGCTTTGGGCTGGTTGCTCCTCAATCATACACGACTCATCATTGGGACTGTTGAAAGTGGCACTGTTCTGATGGTCTGCTTGCTTGAGCAGCTCTGGCCTGTGAGTTAGGCATCATTTCCTGGAGAAGTGGCAGCTGATTGAAAGAACTTCCACGGGTGCACAGTTAGTCACTGATGCTGAACTTGCTTGTTTCCTCCGAACTGCAGACCAGCGACATCGATCTAACTCTTTAACCCGAGTCGATGGCCAGCCACGAGGTACGGCAGTAGCGTGGCCAGAAAAAAAAGCCAGGTGAATCACTTTGAAATGATACATTTCTATTTGGGGTGTTCATGGGACTGAAGCTGCAGTTCTCCAAATGCTTCCAGGCCCCTGAAGGGCCTCCAGGACTCTTGGAGAGAGCTCACAGGCCCAGTCATCTCCATAGTGGTGCCAGGTGCTGACCGCCCTTTTTGTCTTGTTCTGTCATGGGGTGCATGTGGATGTTCCCGGTGGCCATGTAACATGTGGTGCCATGACAGTCAGGTGTGAGGGTCCTGCCAGCCGGCATAAAGGCTCATAGGATCAAATCATGTCACTGATAAGATAACAGGGAGTTTTCGTGTCATAAGCTTGTGATAGGCTTGTCATAGTCACAGTAGTGACTGCTCATCGGCATTTGGAGCATACTGGAGTTTTAATTTCTACTATGATGAACCGAGTCATATTGACAAGTATAATAAAAGCTCTTAGGAGTCCTCAGTAATTTTTAATGATTATTAAAGGGGTCTGGGACCAAAAGGTTTCAGAATCACTAAGCTACAGTTGTTTCTGGTTCTCTTTTCTCCGGGGAGGGGTTTACTTAGGTGCCCTATACTTGAGGTTTGTATTCTTTTCGTAACTAGAGTTCTGCCCCAGACTGTCACATGGTCTCAGGGGTATGTGGCGGCATGTCCAATGGGCTTCTCCTCTGCGTTTCAGGCCAGTGTCCCAGCCAACACCCTTTGCTCTCCACCATGCTGCGAGCTGTGACGTGGACCTTGGCTCTGGTGACAGCGTCAGCCTGGCGCGCTCTATCAGCAAGGACAGCTTGGCATCCAGCATTGTTCATCTGACCCCACAGAACCAGCCCTGCCCCACAGCTGGGAGGACCAATGGGAGGAGCCTCCTGAGCAATGTTAGTATTGAGGATGAGGATGAGGAGCTGGTGGCCATCATCAGGACAGATGTGTCTCCCCACTGTGTGGACCCGCAAGGCCCCAGGGCCTCGCCGCGGGCCCCAGGCCTAATAGCAGGTGCCAGGTCTCCCCAGAGGCAGGTGGATGCCCTAGAGAATAAGCCTGACAGCTTTTTCTTGGAGCCCCTGCTGCCAGCAGTGCTGAGGCCGGCAAAAGAGAAGCAGACCACCACCAAGGAGGATGAGCGAGGGGAAGGGAGACCTCGGAGCATTGTGCCCAGGAGGCCCAGCGAGGGCCCTCAACCTGCTGCCCGGAAGAAGGCGACCGGCCGTCGTGACTTGAATAGCACTTTCACCCCAATTCTGTGCTCAGAGCTTGCTGCTAGCACTGACCCTGCCGAGCGGGGACTGCGGTCTGCAGAAGCTACAGAAGTGCATGGGGGCCCTCTGGCCTTTGGCGGATTGGATCCGTTGTCTCAGGGACAGTCTGCTGATGGCTTTTTCCTTCACCTAGGCAGGGCTGATGGAGACACAGAGGGGAGGTTATGTGTTGGCCCAAGAAGCCCTGGCACCCCCGATGAGGAGCCCTGGGCTGTCCTGAGGCCAGATTCTGACTCTGACGTGGGAGACCTAGAGGAAGTGGAACAGGATTTCATTGGCGAGGACCCTGCCGTGGTGATTGCCAGGTACGCCGGTGAAGAGGAGTCAGCCAAGTTGCAGGAGGACATGAAGGTGAAGGAGCATGAGGACAAAGATGATGCTAGTGGCCGCTCGAGCCCATGTCTGAGCACTGCCTCTCAGCTCAGCAGTGTATCCATGGCCAGTGGAAGCGTGAAGATGACCAGCTTTGCTGAGAGGAAGCTCCAGAGACTCAACAGCTGTGAAACCAAGTCCAGTACCAGCAGCTCCCAGAAGACCACACCGGACGCATCGGAAAGCTGCCCAGCCCCTCTGACGACGTGGAGGCAGAAGAGAGAGCAGAGCCCAGGCAGGCACAGCCGGGACCCTGCCAGCCTCCTGGCGTCTGAGCTGGTGCAGCTGCACATGCAGCTGGAGGAGAAGCGCAGGGCCATAGAGACCCAGAAGAAGAGGATGGAGGCCCTGTCTGCGCGGCAGCGCCTGAAGCTGGGCAAGGCCGCCTTCCTGCACGTGGTGAAGAAGGGGAAGGCTGATGGTGCCCCTCAGCCACTGAGGCCAGAGCATTTTGCAAAGGAGTATGCTCAGCACAATGGCGAGGACTTTGACAGTGGCATTTCTAAGTCAGAAGCCTTCCTCGCCAAGGAAGAGCAGAGGGAAGATCTCAGTGAGTCTCAGGACATAGACAGAGAAAGCCTGGCTTTTGTCCAGCTTCATAAGCCCAAAGACCTGACGGCTGTGCATGACGGGGAGAAGGGCAGAGCGCTTTCTGCTGCTCTCCTGGAGGACGGCATTGGCGAGGTGGGAGACCTGAGCGAATGCGACCTTTCCATTGAGAAGCTGAACGAGACCATCAGCACGCTGCAGCAGGCCATTCTGAAGATCTCCCAGCAACAGGAGCAGCTCCTCATGAAGTCCCCCACGGTACCAACGCCAGGCCCTAAAAATAACTCTCAGGACCAAAAAGTAAAGACCTCAATCCACTTCGTTGAGCCGCTTTCTCCGACTGGGGTGTCTGGTCACCGCAAACCCCCCCGTCTGGGCCAGAGCCGGAGCTCCCGTTCAGGAAGACCAGCTGAGCTGAAGGTTCCAAAGGATAGGCAGCAGGGCTCTTCTCGGAGCAAGACCCCAACACCCAGCGTGGAGACCCTCCCACATCTTCGACCTTTCCCCTCTGGTGATCACCCACGGACACCTCCCGACCCGGGCGTGGACAGTGCTGCAGCCCCCGGCAGCAACCCTCCTGAGAAGTGTCTCTTGGACAGTTACAGGCTTCATGATGAAAGCAACCAGCGGACATTGGCTCTGTCCTCCTGCAAAGAGGCAAATGTTCTGTCAGAACAGATGAACTTCACAGAAGCTGTGGACACGAGTGGGAAAGAGGCAGGGCTGCACTCCTCCGACCCCGCAGGGAGCGACCACGTTCCTGGGGAAGAGCCACTGAGGAGCAAGGCCAGCCTCATCGAGGTGGACCTGTCCCACCTACAGGCCCCCGATGAGGACGGAGAGGGGGCTGGCCACACGGGCCCTGTGGACCTCCTCAGCGACAGTGACCAGAAGCCTGGGCTTGGCTTCTTCTTTAAGGTGAGTTGGTGGCCCTTGTGCTGTGTTGCAAGAATCAAGGCTTCAGGCAGGTGCATCAAGAGCCCTGGGGGGAGCTTGGTGGGCTCCGTGGGCTCATGGCTCTGGAAACAGCCACAGAGACGCTCGCAGATGAGCAGGGCTGCATGCAGAGACTTTCTGTGAACCTGATTTGACTCTCCTGTATCACAAAGTATGTTTTTTCAGCTGTTTTTAACAGTTGGAGAAATGGTTGGCAGCTGCAGGCGGGGTTGCCCACCCTGGCTGGGCAGCACCTGGGCAGCAGAGAGGCTCTGCAGCATCTTCCCAGGGGTGAGGAGAGACACACTGGGGCTACTTTTCCTGAGACCAGACAGTGCAGTCCTCGGGCAGCACCAGACACACACTTTATTTGGTGTTTGTGCTTTTTAAATGAAAACACAGTTAATTTGGGTGTTAGCTCAGTTTGGAAATTTACTAATAGTGTTCAAGGCTAGCTGAACAAGGCATTTGGAAAGGTGGCCAATTGTGAATCCCTGTTGAACAGCATTTTTTTTGTGTGTGTGTGTGTCAGTAATCTATAAAGGACATTTATTTCTTAGTTCAAAAGTAAAAGTTTTAGGGTAGTGTTAAAATTTTCTAAGTGTATATCAAAATCTGCTGGGTTGCCAGGTGTGGCTCACGCCTGTAATCCCAGGGGCTCAGGAGGCTAAGACAGGAGGATTGCAGGTTCAAGGCCAGCCTCGGCAGCTCATTGAGGCCCTAAGTAAGTTAGTGAAAACCTGTCTCAAAATTTAAAAAAACAACAACAAATGCTGCAGGATATGGGGGCCTTGGGATGTGGCTCAATGGTAGAGCCCCTCCAGGTTAAATCTCCGGTATAAAATAAAAAACTATGTGTTGAGGTGCGCCTGGGCCAGGCAGTTCCGGGTGTTTCCTGTACTGTCACTGACCACCAGACGACGCCTGTGCAGGACGAACAGAAAGCAGAAGATGAACTTGCCAAGAAGCGGGCGGCCTTCCTCTTGAAACAGCAGCGCAAGGCCGAGGAGGCTCGCGTGCGGAAACAGCAGCTGGAGGCAGAGGTGGAGCTCAAGCGGGATGAAGCCCGGTAACCTCCTCTCCTGGTGCCCCCTCCGTGCCTGGCAGGGCAGCCTGGGTCCCGTGAGCCACAGGGATGATCAGGGCTGGCAAGCCCCAGTCTTAGTAGTGCCCTGCAGCCGCCTCGCTGCTCTCCATGCTGTCCCTGCTCAAGGCACTGGCCCTGCTGCAGGTCTGCGAGGGGCTGTGCCAGGCTCTTCCCTGGATGGTCTTCAGTCGTATCACAGCCCCGTAGCTGTGTGCTCATCCCATTTTAATGTCGAGGCCACTAGCATGTGGTGCAGCAAATAAGTTGCCCGTGGCCCAGCGCTCTGGTGGGGCTGCGGTGTCACACCAGAGGCTTGGTCCAGGGCCCACCTTTTGACCACTGTGCCCCCCATGGAAACTGGCTTTCTCAGCTCCAGGGGCCCTAGAGATGCCCAGCCACAGAGCCTGGGTCCCCTGTGTAGGAGGCAGGTCCAGGAGGGGCGTGGTTTGGGACCCCTGTCACTCAGTGCTGTGGGGAACCACTTTGGCTCTCAGGCGTAAAGCTGAGGAGGACCGCATCCGGAAGGAGGAGGAGAAGGCACGGCGAGAGCTCATTAAACAGGAGTACTTGCGGAGGAAGCAGCAGCAGATCCTAGAGGAGCAAGGGCTCGGCAAACCCAGGTCGAAGCCGAAAAAGCCGCGCCCAAAGTCCGTGCACCGGGAAGAGTCTTGCAGTGACTCTGGGACCAAGTGTTCCTCCACCCGTAAGTAGCCCCTGCCGTCTGCCACCTGCAGCTGTGCTTGGCGTGGAGCGCTTGAGCCGGGCAGGGTGCTGGGAGCCTCCAACAGTGTGGAGGCAGCCAGGCATCCCCAGCCTGTGGGGTGGCTGGGCCTTCCCCGCAGTCGGTTGCTCCTGCTCATTGCCCTGTGCTTCGTCTCTGCAGCGGATAACCTGAGCCAGACTCATTCCGGCTCCAGCCTGTCCTTGGCCTCTGCAGCGACCACGGAGCCCGAGAGCATTCACTCAGGGGGCACACCTTCGCAGCGGTAAGGAGCTGGGAGAGTGGAGCTTCTGGGTGGAAAATGGGTGAGGGTGGCTTTGTCGCTTTGATCTGGTAGAATTCCAAGTTCACAGCAGGGTGGCTGTGGTGGAGGAGCCACGCCTGCCTGGCACAGCTGTCTGCTCTGTGACTCAGCGTTGGCCTGCCTTGTCCCCAGCCCACGTGTGTGTCCACGTTCTCCAGTCTTCCAGGAGTGAGCCAGGGCGGCACCCTGTGTCTAGGCAAGCTTGACTGGTTGCCAGGACCGGTTGTCTTTCTGCCACATGTAGTTGTCAAGCCAGCACTTACCTGACCCACGGGCCGCATCCAGTTGTCATCAGTGGGCCCAGTCTGCGTCTGTGCCGATGCCATCGCTCTTCAGTGTCCTTTAACTTGGGACAGTTCCTTGACCTTTTCTGGCCATGATGTTCTGAGACGCTGAGCAGTTATGCTCCCATCTGCTTCCCGTGGCAGATGGGTCACGAGCGCCCACTCTGGGATGGAACAGCTCGTGTGAGGCCTTCCTCCAGTCCTGATCCCGTCAGTTTACTTGGATCATTAAGGTGGTATCAGCTGTTTTCCCACTGGCTGCTAACATCTCCCCTTTGTGATTAGAGGGATTGTCCAGGCAACATGGGGCCCACCTAGACATCGCTGGATGTGTCTGCCCAGCCTTGGAGCCTCCCTCGCTCCCTCCCATGTGGTGCTGCTTCCTGTAGAGCCAGGGCCCTCCCTCCTCTCCTGGCGCCCCCTCCATGCCTGGCAGGGCAGCCTGGGTCCCGTGAGCCACAGGGGTGACCTGTGGTATTCCTGTGTTCACGTATGTGCCTGCTGTGTCTCCTGGCTTTGTGGAGGGTTCCTCTGACGGGCCCCAGGTCCTGCCTGGAGGTTTCTTCTGATAGTCAGCGGCCCAGCTAGACTCCACCCCAGCACTGTCTGGCACCCTTTGGAGAACAGAAGCCTCATGTCTCAGAGCTCTGTCCAGCTCTTGGCACCTGCCATGTTTGGTAGGGACACTTCTGCAAGCATAGCTCAGATCTGCCAGGCAGAGTCACTGACACAGGGCTTTCAGACTGGGCCCAGTGGGCTTCCTTCCTGGGTTGCATCCCTGGCTGACAGCAGTACAGAAGGCCTGCGCCAGCAGCAGCCCTTGCGCCCTGCTTCAGTGGACAGCAGCCCCAGGCTAAGCGTGAAGGCGCACTTCCTCCTGCAGAGGGGCCACCCCAAGTGTTTGCTGTGTCTCTTTGCCAGAGCGCGTGTGGGGTGGCAGTGTGCTTACCCACCCCCACCTTCCCCAGAAGTCCGCTGCTACAGGGTGCCCATACCCTGACGATGCGGATGGCAGTGTGGGCTGACAGGTGCAGTGGCCACGTGCTGGGTGTGGGTGGGAGGAGGGAGGCTGAAGCTCTGCTGGCCTCACCCTGTGTGCTTTACTGCCTGCAGAGTGGAGTCCTTGGAAGCCTTGCCCATTCTGAGCCGCAACCCAAGCAGGAGCACAGACCGGGACTGGGAAACGGCGTCGGCAGCTTCCTCCCTGGCCTCAGTGGCCGAGTACACAGGTGATGGTCACAGTCCTTGAGGTCACTGTGCATGCAGCCTCATGCTTTGGCTTGGCATTCTATAGAATACCAGTCTTCCTGTGTCTGAGGGTGTTTTCCTGTTACTGAGTAACAGCTGTGTGGCTCTCGGTGTCTTTGTCGTGCACCGTGGACTAGGGAAGCCCCTGGCCCAGCTCCCGTGGCCTGCCCTGCAGTGGCATAGTGCTGGCTCCAGCCGCCTTCAGAGTGGTGCTCAGGGCAGGTACCACACAGCCTAGGTTAGGCCTTCAAAATTACCTCCTGAGCTTGTCATTTTTATAGTAACGAACCCAAAGTTAGAAAGTGGATAGGTATTAGTCATTTTAACCTTTCATCTACCATTTCAAACTCACAAATGGGACTTCTCAAATCGATCTGAAGTAGTCCTCACTGCCCGTTTTCTGGAATGCGTGCATGTCCACGATGCTGCTGCTCTTTTCCATGTATTTGTGCCTCAGAATTTCAATTTTGCAAATCTTGGTCTGGTTTCTTAGGTCCCAAGCTCTTCAAGGAGCCCAGTAGCAAGTCCAACAAGCCCATCATCCACAACGCCATCTCCCACTGCTGTCTGGCCGGGAAGGTGAACGAGCCTCACAAGAACTCCATATTGGAGGTAAACGCCAGCCGCACGGTGGCTGTGAGCTGTTTGTGGGTTATGGGGCAGCCAGGGAGGGCGGGCATGTAGCTTTGTGAGCCCAGGTTGTGGTCGGGACCCTGAGAACTAGAGAGTTGGTTCTGGTAAAGTGCTGGTCACTGTTGCCATGTTGACAGTCTGCAGCTAGAGTGGGTCTGGCTTTGGTTCTTTTATTATTTATTTTTTGGTCCTAGGTATTGAGCCCAAGGATACTCTACCACTTGTGCTACTCCTCTCATCCTTTTTTATTTTGAGACGGGGTCTAAGTTGCTGAGAGTTTCACTGAGTTACTGAGGCTGGCCTCAAATTTGTGATCCTTCTGCCTCAGCCTCCTGAGTATGGCTTCCATCATCTCATAGGAGGTGACGGTGGCCTTCCCAAGTGGAAGTAGAGGCCTAGTTAGGATGTGGCTGGTGCTTCGCAGTGGGGAGCTTTCCGTTGGGGTAGAGGAAGAGGGAGGTGTGCTAGGATGGGCCGGCCCTGCCCAGTGCTGTTCTTGGCTCAGGCTGCACCCTGAGCAGTGGCCTGTGAGACAGGTGCATCAGGTGAGGTGCTGCCTGAGGAGGGGTCCTGTGGTGACTCTGGCCACACTGCCTATTCTGCAGCAAAGACCGTCACAGGCCATGTGTGGGCAAGTGGCTGTGCCTGGTCCCCAGCAGGCTGATTGACAAAGCCAGGGCAGCCCCAGGTGGCTTGAGGGCTGTAGGTCAGAAACTGATAAGGACTTGGGGAAAAATAAGAAGCAGGCTGCCTCAGGGTTGGGTGCTGGGAGTTCCCAGGTCAGCCGCAGTGCCTGGTGGTTGAGAGAGAGGCCCTAGGTCTTGGCTGAGAGCCTGGGGCCCAGGAAGGTGGGTGCTGCCTTGACTGGGCTGACTGGAAGGCCTCCCTGTGTCCAGCTGTGTGCCCAGTGGGTGTTTAGGAACAGACCCCTGAAGCTCAGGGTGAGCTCTGCCTGGCTCCTCAGACGGCGGGAGTGGAATTCCAGGAAGACGTGGGTACCAAGAACCCCTGCCCCGCACCTCAGGCGCATTTGTGACCTTGAGGAACAAGGGCTTCCGAAAGAAGCCTTTGCAAGCTGCCCGCCCGCCCTCAGAACTGGGCGCTTCAGTAGCACGAGGAGGTGTGGGTTGGTGAGCCCAGGAGGGAGGCTCCTTTCTTAATAGCAGATAATCTGGGCTGGTGCATGCCACCCCCTGCCCCTTCAAGCCTTTCTTGTGGGAGTGGAGACAAGCGGCCTGTGACCGAGGCATTTCTCCCTGAGCCTGTTTCCATGCAAAAGAGGCACTCCAAATTCAGAGATGCTCCAGCAGGGTACTGGTGCCTCAGCTCCCGTCGCAGCCTGGGGTGGGGGAAGACACGGACAGGGTCCCAGCCTCCGAGTACAGCTAGTGTGCCAGGCCTGCCTGCCCAGGGTACGTGGGACACCCACCTCCTTGAAGCACAGGTGTAGTGCCTGAGGGTTGTGTGTCCGGCAGGGCAGAGAGCTTCTGTCCAGGCTGGACATAAGGTGCCCCCTCTGCCTCGATCACAACAGAACCTCAGACTCCAGAAGGGAGGCAGGGCCAGCATGAAGACCTGCAGCTTCGGGTTGGAAGCCCCCTCCAGCCAGTGTCAGGAGCCACTGAGGGCTGCTGCGGGGTCTCGCTGCTCTGCACAGGGCCACAGTCCCCCTCCCGGCCTGCCTTTTGGCATCCAACTCTGTTCCTGTTGAAACTCAGAGGTTGTGCAGTTAAAATCAGTTATTGTACATAGATTTAGATTTCGCTTTTTCCAAGAACATTCTAAGAACGTTTGTGAATTTATTTAGTAAACATGTTATATGCTGACTGAGACCCCATAGATTTAGAAAATACCTTTCCTAAAGCAAAATAGGTAGACATAATAACAAGTCAGTGAAGCGTTGCTTCACACGTTCACGCGTATGCAGAGCAGGAATCTCAGCTCCTCCTCTCTCAAGCTGTTGCACCCGCACATGTCATGTGGCGTTGGGCCACACAAGAGTGAGTGGGCAGCAGGTGTGCCAGGGAGCTGCCAGGAGGGCTCAGAGGCCCTGGGCCACGCCTTGGGAGCTGCTGAACAGTAGGCAGGCTCGTGGCTCAGCAGGAAGAGGTCCTGTTTCAAAGGTTGTCAAGCCCTGACCGCTTGTCTGAACTCAGAAGGCCATAATAAGCACCCAGCAGGCCCCTGTGGTCTGTTGCGTTTGCCTTGGGATCTTTTTCTCAGTCACAGCTTCACTGAGATGCAGTTGGTGTGCACAGGGTGTGTAATCCACCTTTTAAAGTGTGTCCTCCACTGGGTGCAGCGACCACACCTGTGACCTCAGCAGCTCGGGAGGCCAAGGCGGGAGGATTGCAAGTTTGAGGTCAGCCCTGGCATTGTAGCAAGATTCTGTCTCAAAATGAGGAATGTTTAAACAGGGCACGGGTGTGGCCTGGTGGTGGAGACTGGCTCAAGGCCAGGCTCCTGCCCAGTGCAGTGGAGTATGATCCAGTGGTTTTTACTCATAGGCCAGCACAGCCGCCGATTGGCGCCCTGTCTCACAGTTTGCCTGTTCTGGAAAACTTCGGGTCTAGCTGCTTTCCCCTTGCACACTTTGGGGTGGTAGTTCATTCTTATTTAGTTATTTTTTGCAGTACTGAGAATTGAACTCAGGGCCTCATGCGTGCCAGGCAAGTGCTCTGCCACTGAGCCACATCCCCATCCCTTTTTGTTTTTCATTTTGAGACCAGGCCTCACTAAGTTGCCCAGGATGGCCTTGACCTTACTGCCCTCCTGCCTTGGCCTCCCAAGTCCCTGTGTCTAGCAGTGCATGGGTTTGAGGTATGCCGGTGTTGTGGGCTGTTCAGAACAGTATTTCTTTCCATGACTGAGAAACACTGCATCTGTGGGGGGACCATGTTTGTCCATTGGCGTTGCAAGTTTATGTGGCTTCTGCCTCTGCTCTGGTGGACAGTGCGTGTGGACGTTTGCGCACGGCTCTCTACGTGGGCCTGTTCTTGTTCCTCTTGTGTGTGACGGGGTGGAGCACTGTCCAAGGGTGGCCTCTTCCACAGTGGCTGTGCCATGCTGTTCCTCCCAGCAGCGAGTGTGCCCTGCACGCCCCCTACCTCTCGCCCAGCCATCATCCGTGCAAGGTGACACACTGGGTTTGGAGGGCGTTTCCCTCTGGCCGCACTGCCAAGGTCATCTGGGCTGGTCGTCCCTCCGTCCTGGGAGCCCTTCTCCTTGCTCACCTGGACTTCCTCAGTGGGGTCTCCACTGGGTAGACAAGCATGACTCCACACAGGCAGTCTGGCCTGGCTGGGCTGCCCTCACAGGGCTGAGGGCCGCCTGGGCCTGGCGCTGCAGCCAGCCGTGCTCAGTGCCTCTCCTTTCCTCTCACGGCAGGAGCTGGAGAAGTGTGACGCCAACCACTATATCATTCTGTTCCGTGACGCCGGCTGCCAGTTCAGGGCGCTGTACTGCTACTACCCCGACACCGAGGAGATCTGCAAGCTCACCGGCACGGGGCCCAGGAGCATCACCAAGAAGATGATCGACAAGTTATACAAATACAGCTCAGACCGCAAACAGTTCAACCTGATCCCAGCCAAGACCATGTCCGTCAGCGTGGATGCACTCACCATCCATAACCACTTGTGGCAGCCCAAGCGGCCCGCAGTGCCAAAGAAGAACCAGACTCGTAAGTGACCCCAGTGAAGCCCGGGGTCTGAGGACATGCCGACGGGATCCATAGTTACTGTTCCGTCTACTGGGGTACGAAGCGTGCAGAGACACTGACCTTTTTTCAGAGGTGTTTAGACCACAACAGGAAGCCCTCTCTCGCCTCCTTGCACGCACAGGGCATGCTGGGAGGGCCAGAGGGGGGCGTACGTGCCCTGTTTTCAGTGGCAGCTGCTGTGGTCCCTGCTGACCAACGCGGCCCTCAGATGGGGACGTCGTGCGGCGAGGTCTCCAGTGTGCGTCCCCCTCGCTTGCCCCTCCACACGCTGCCTGCTGCCCTCCAGTTGGCCAGCGCAGGCGTGCTCTGCAGTCAGGTGTGTGAATGTCTTCCTGAGAGGAGCTCGTGTGGAGTCTTTATTTGAGAAGTTGTCTATTTATTGATTGTTCTACTGCCAACATCTACATCCAGTCCCGAGATGTCTGAACAAGTCCTTGTTCCTTGCTGCTCAGAGAAGCTTACTGAGGTTCCCAGTCCACTAAAGGCACTGAAAGCAGCAGTCAGTCTCTGCGGCACCCCTTTACAGGCGTGGAGATGGCGACTGCGACAGGCGGCCGTGCGGATGGCCGGGTACTGCTGGCTGGTGTTGGCCTGCTGTGAGGTGGTGCTGGGCCATCAGGGGCTGTGCCGGTGACGCTGGGTAGGGGCTGGTGGTCTGTTCACTTAATAAAAGCAGATTTTGGTACAGTTAGCGCATCTGTCCCTCTGAGCGGGTCTCTCCTGAGATGCTGCACAGGGCCGAGACTTTCTTTGTGGTGGTGTAACGTCTGTACCTGCCGTCGCGCTCTGGCTTGAGGAGTAGCATGCTCTGCAGGGTGTACAGGCAGGTGAGGGTGGTGACTTTGTCTTGTTGCCTATTTAAAAGCAATTATGTGGTTATTTGCAGTTATTCCAGAACTCAAGTAAAGTGGAGTGGCTTTGGGTTCTTTCCACATGGGTCCCAGTGGCGGCTGATGCTTCTCCAGAGCAGACGTTCCTGGGGAGCAGGTGCATCCCAGCCCCAGCCACGGCTGTGCCACGCGGCAGAGACACCTGTGTGACGGACCAGCTGCCGGAAGATCCTGGAGCCACTTACGTTAGTTTTGCACATATTTTCTTGGGAGTGTTACTTGAATCTATCTTGAACTGCAGAAAAAAATTGACGATAATAGAAGAAGTTAGAGACAGGTATAACTGTCACACAGTGTTAGGTAGAAAGGTGACGGAGCTGTGTGCAGAGGAAGGAGGGGACATGGTACGGGACAGGAGAGGGAAGCCCAGGCCTCCTTCAGTTTCCTCATCCTTTGAAGAAGAACATGGCCTGCTCTGACTGTGTAAATATCGTGCCGGGCCCTGCGCTGCTGTGGAGTGACCGCAGCCCGTGCCGAGATTAAAGTCTGGACGTCTGTCAACATGCTTCTGCACGTGTGCTCTGTTCTCCACTGCCCCTTGGTTCATGTTGCTGTTTGTATTGGAAAGAGCCCTGGAATGTCATGAAGAGTGAGCCGTGTGCACCCCCGCCCCAACCCTGTCCCAGTGCAGGGTGGGCATTGGCTTCCCCTGGCCTCCTGCGGAGCTCCTGGGTGAACTGGCTTCCTGGAGGTGCTCCACCACGCACAGAGCATCCTGTCTGCGGGCCGGCCCCGCTGCCGCGTCTGACATCTCTGGATGCCAGGGCTCAGGCCTCGTTGCTCGGGGTGGGGACGGGTCCTTGGTACGCAGCCTCTGCGTTGTTGGGGGAGCTTCAGGCCCAAGGCGTGCCCAGTGGGTGATGCCAGGCCTTTCTGGCAGGGAGGTGATGCGCCCCTTGAGTTAGCCCCAGCGGGGCTCTTGTCAGGCCTGTGCTTCCTGAGTGCCTGCGGTACCTCAGTGCCACATGCAGGTCACCAAGAGTGTGTCCGTGTTTCAGCCTGCAGCCTAGTGGCGTGCTGGCACTTGGTGGTGACAGAAGCCTGGGGACAGAGAGGCTGGAGTCTAGACAGAAGGAGCTCGATGAGGCCCGTTGTCCACAGACCACATGGAAACGCCTGGGCGAGGGTGCGAGGGTGTGCAGGCACATGTAGGGGTGTGTGTGGGCATGGGGTGTGTGCGCATGTGTGAGGGCATGTGTGCATGTCTGTGGGCATGGGGTGTGTGCATGGGTGTATATACAGAGGTGTATGCGCATGTGAGGGTGTGTGTGTGAGGACATGTGCATGTGTGGGTGCCGCAGACAGACCATCTCCCTTGTGTCCTCTGAGCCATTTCTGAGCGTGTTGCTGCCATGCAGCCTCAACAAATTTCAGGCCCAACCCGAGTTCTGCACTCAGGTGGCTTTGAGAAGGGGAAGAGTACAAAAAGTCCTTCAAGATCCGACTTTCATTCCCTGAAGTGCTAGCTTGAGGGAATTGAGGGAAAGTATTTACTGAAACACAGCTTTCTGTTCAATTCTGCTGTGTACCCTTCACAGGCTGGCTTTTATCTACCCTGTGAAGATAGATAATGTGGTCCTGCCGCTGGCCGGGAAGCACGCTGACCTTGCCTGCCTTCTCCAGGCAGGACTCAGAGGAGCCCTGCCTTGGCTGAGAAGACGGCTGCAGGACAGGTGGGGTGTTGGCATCAGACAGAGCTGTTTGAGGGGTCTCCACACTCTGCCTCTCAGTGCTGTGGCATTATTGGGGACTTCAGAGGGCAGAAGCCACCCTGATAAGACTCGGGCTCCCTGAAGGACCTTAGTGCATAAGCAGTAGGTCCCTCCTGTGACTCCCAGGATCATGACCTGGGAAGGCAGGTTTGGGTTGTAGAAACAGTGTCCTAATTGCTGTGCCACCTGGAAGAGGGACAGTCTCTGTAAACAGGGACCTTTGTGAACATCTCAGGCTCTTCTGTCCTTTAGAAAGAGCAGGTTGAATTTTCCAAAGTGTCTCCTCAGTTGAGAGGGGGTATTTTGCCAAAGTCGTGTGTGCTGGGGTAATAGCAGAGAGATGTCACACAGTGGAGGGTCTGAACTCCCCGTGGCAGGCGCAGGCCATAATCTGCAAAGGGGGAGGTAGAGGGTTTCTGCCGTGAAAATCTGGATTGCCTCTGGAGCAGAACAGGCAGTAGTAAGCCACACTGCCCATGATCGTGGAACTCACCCCACCCTTCCCCGTGGGACCGCCTTTTCCCTAGTGAAGGTGGCCTGAGCTAGAGCTGGCTGCTTCTCTCGGAAGCCACAGGTTGGGCGCAGCAGCACAGCCTATAATCCCAGCTGCTCGAGAGCCTAAGGCAGGAGGATTGCAAATGTGAAGCCAGCCTGGTAACTTAGCCAGACCTTGTTTCAAAATTTAAAAAATGGGCTGGGGATGTCACTTGGTGGTAGAGCACCTCTGGGTTCAATCCTCAGTAGCAAAAACCAAACAGAAACATAGAGTAGGGGGAGGAGGGGCAGATCTGTCCAGAAGTAGTGGGTGGTTCGTGACTTCTGGGACAGGGACTGGGCCTCTCCCAGAGACAAGTTCTGTCTTCCAGTCCTACATGGGCTCGCTTCCATTGGGGTCAGAGGTGGACCAGAGTGCTGCAGGTGGAAGTCTGTCAGGGCCACACTTGGCCCCTCTGGGGAACTGGATCTCCTGGGTTCACAGCAACAGCCTGGTCCCGCTGCCCCTGTGGCTGGCTGGCTGGCTGGGCGTCAAGTCTGGGGCAGGTCCACAGTGAGGAGAAAGGACTGTTTCTCAGGGTTAAGGAAGGTATTTGCCTGGTGACAAGACGATATGTGACCTGAGCACCTTAGCTGTGGTAACCATGCTGTCTGGGCCCCTGCAGGTGTGTGCTCGGGCTCCCTGGGAGACCATCGTGGATGCCGCCCATCGGCAGGTCTGGGGATGTGGACCTGGCTGCTGACCAGGCGATGCACACTGGTAATCTGCTGTCCTGCCCTAGAGAGGCACACCAGGATGAGGCGCACCTCCAGGGGCCTATCTGGTGCGAGCACCTGGTAAATACGAGCGAGGGCTCAGGGTGAATCTGTGTTCACTTAGGAAGGTGACTCTGGAAGCCAAAGCCTGCGCCCTTCCCTCCCTCAGGCTGCACCTGGCCTGTCCCTGTGCCAAGTGCTCAGCTGGCACTTCACAGCACAAAGCTTGCCTGGGGGTGTCACAGCCCCCAGCCCACGTCTCCCAGCCTTGAGTCCGAGGAGCTGCTGCCAGTCACACTGCCACCCTGCGGGTCCTGGAGTTCTGCTGTCAGAGATGTTGAAGTGTGGAGGGTGGGGGTGCAGCTCAAACCCCGGGAAGCACCTTGCCAGCCGAGAGGCAGCAGGAGGGTGGTTGCCTGCCTGGGCCGGGCAGGGTGGCTCCAGACTCAGCCGGGGAAGCCCCAGCTCCTGAGCCGTGGCAGCGTGTTGGGGAGCTTTGCTGCAGGCAGAGCTGGTGACTGAAGGTTGAAGTCCCTGCCCCAGGGTGTGCCAGGGCCCCCAAGACCCTAGAGCCCCAAGGTTCCTATAGATGTCGCAGGGCATGAGAGTGGGTGTGCCCAGCACCGACCCATCTGAGGTTTCAAGTTCAGGCTGCCTTTGAGGCCTGGGACCCATAGGAGCTGGTCGGTGCCCCATTCCCTTCCCTCAGGGCTCCAGGCCCCCTAGAGCAAGGTGAGTGGCTCCCCCTGGGCCTCAGGCTGCAGCCTCCGTCCAGCTGTTGCCCCGGGCCAGCCCCTCCTCTGTGGCCTGGCCAGTTCATCAGAAGGCATCAGTTAGTCAGGTTTTTCAGAAGATGCTAAAACTCTTCCTGGAAGACATGACCATCCGCTGCTCCCAGGGCACGTCTAAAAAACCCTGACCGAACTTGGTGCTTTTAGACAGGAGAAAAGCCCCTGAGGTCATGGGAAGGGCCAGGGCAGGGCTAAGGTGAGGGCACAGCGTCAGGCAGAGGTGACCTGGAAGCTCCTGAGGCCTGTGCCCACTGCTCTTTGTCGTGCCTGCCTGGCGTGAGAGGCTGGGACAAACTGAGTGGGGCTGGGCAAGGGTACCCCAGCCCGTTAGCTTTGGGGTTTGCTTTCTGTCCACTGTGGTCTATCACTGGGACACTGTGCACGTTCACTGGCTGATTGGTGTCACCGGACCAGTGGCCCATCCACCCATTTTCTGTTGCTTGTCCTTGTTTGTGGTCCCTGCCTTGCCCTCCTTTGCTCTCCGGCTCGGCTGAGCCTCCCACGGTGTGCATCCTTTCCTCACAGGCCCACCTGGGTCTGCAGTGCTCCTGCCCCCCTCGGCCCTGCCATTCCCGTCACCCACCCCCAGGTGGCAGCACTCAGCTGTGAGCCAAGTTTCCTGCTAGGTCAACCAGAAATAAGGAAAATAAAGGTCCTCTCCATAATTTTGTTTCAAATTTTATGCTGCAAAGCCTTTAAATTCTAGCTCATTCTGGGCAGCGGCAGCTGCTGATGGTCAGTCTGGATCCCCCACTTAGCAGAATGGGTGTCTTCCGAGGGGTTCATCAGAGTTAGGACCCTTGAGTACCAGCGGTCAGTGAGGACAGAGGAGTAGGACTGACCTCCTTGGTGCCAGGACTACACAAGCCAGGGGTGTTGGCAAATGGACCCAGGACAACCAGAGACGTACCCACGTGTCCCCGGGCCTGGAGACAGAGATGGAGGTCGAGACAGAGTGCAGGAAGTTCTGGGTGTGCAGGCAGCTTTTATTGGTCTAGGAGCATCTCACAGTACACAGACCCTCCTGACCCCAGTGCTGGCCGGGTCCACAGCAGCCTCTGAACCTGGGCAGGGTGGAGCAGCCCTGGTCAAGGGCCCAGTGTCCTCAGTGGCTAGCAGAGGTTCATGGATTGCCCATCACCTTGAATGGGGCTAGACCCAGAGTGACAGCCCTCCCTCCTGCTGTGAGATGCTTGTCACAGGATGAGTCCCAGGTACCCACTCTTTACAGCACAAGGCGCTGCAGCCCCACCTAGTAGAAGCCAAGGTGGCTCTCCCACCCCTTGGCCCAGCAGCCAAATAGGTGACAGCAGGAAGCTGGGCCATGGCAGTAGGATAGGGGCTGGGGACACTGAGTATACATGGAGGTGGGCTCAGACCCCTTGCTGTCCACTGCGGCACCCCAGGAGCTGCTGACAGATCTAGTACAGCAGGGCTGAGCTCTGGCCACCTAGCCAACGTCAACCACCTGCCCTCCATCAAGCCCCAAGACTTCCCTGCTCCTGAGTCTGCACAGTCCCTCCCTGCCCACGTGCATCCCTCTGTCCTTGTCAGCGCCTCACCCAGGCACTTTCTGAGCAGGCAGGCCCCTGGTGGGCCAGTGCGCAGGGTGGGGAGGCTGAGCCCCAGGTGTGTGGCACCCTGCCAGCCAGGCCTCCCACGCAGTTTTCTGTAGTCCCTGAGCTGCCTGCCCACCTCTGGGGAGCCATCTATCCTGATGCTGGGGGCGAGCTGTGCCCAGGCCCTTCCCCTTTATCTCAACCTCTGCAGTGCACAAAATGGACACAGTGAGGTGCACACAGCCCCACTGGGCTCAGCTCTGGCCCCCAGTGGATGGGGTCCCCAGCAGCTATTGGTCTCAGATGAGCTGTGTCCACCCCACAAGACTGGGGTGCTCAGGGTCACTCCAGAGGCATTCTGGGATGATAGGGGTGAGGCTGATGGACAGCTCACCAGGAAGCCTCCAGGACACTGGGGCTTCTACCAGCCAAACTTCCCATCTGTCCCAACCCAGCATTATGTAAGGGCATGCTGGCCAGGCTTGGGGACAGGCTTGCCTGTAAAGTTGGGGGGTGGGGACCACAGCAGACATTTCTGACCCTTGTAACTAGCCCCAGGTGTCCTCCAGACCCAGACTCAGAGCCTGGAGCCTGGGGCAGGCTATCTGGTGACATGCTGCCTACAGAGTGCATCCATGTAAGCAGTGAGGTCTAGCAGCAGGGGTGGGGGCTGCCCAGATCTCTGCCCGAGGATTCCCTGGAGACCCTGGGGACAGCAGCCAGCAGCCCAGGGCTAATTGTGCTTCTCAGGTTGGGTGTTTAGAAACAAGACTTTGCTTTGAAATGTAAAATGGTCCATAGAGACACACTGTCACAGTGTCCCCAAATGCCATGGCTGGAAAAACTCAGTGTAAAAATAGGAACTGGTGTCTTCTGACTTTCAGTTACTGGCAGTAGATACCCCCACCTGCCAGATCTGCCAGCAAGGGCCCCCACAGCCTGGGGGCTGCACACCCCTGGCTCAGCCTTCAAGACCCTCATCTTTCTTTGCCCTCCTGGGGATAGCTCAGAATAGCAGATGGCAGAGAGCACCCCCTGGTTGCCCTTTATGAGGGCTGTGCCTCAGAGCCGTGCCGAAGTCAGGAGGGCACTGAGCGGGGGTGGAGGCCACGAGATCACGCCGACTGTTCAGCACCAGCAGGACTGTGCGGGACTCCCCCGCTCCAGGGTCCAGACACGAACTCTTCCCCACCCGATGCACCCCAGTCCCTCCAGCAATGCCTGAACATGGCCATGTAGAGCAGTGGGACCCAGGTGGTGTCCAGTCCCTCTGTCCCCTACTGGCCACCTGCCCTTCACCTTGACCAGGCCCCGGTCACGAGTTGCGGTACATCTGTATAGAGACATGGACAGTACAGGTTTGTAAAAATAGATTAAAAACGTTTCCCGCTAGCCTCTAGGGTGCCTGATCTGGTTCCGCGCCTGGCCCTGGGGTGAGGAGTTCTTTCTGGGGTCAAGTCCTGGGAGCCACCCTGAATGAAGTATAGCCTCCCTGGGCCAGGCCAGTAACGGTATCTGTGCTGCTCCCTCCTGAGTCCTTCCTTTGGACCCCAGGCAGGGCACAAGGTCCAAAGGATGCCCTGGTGTGGGTTCCTCAAGGTGGCTCAGAGCTGGGTCTCGTCTCGAGTCTCTGGGTTGCAGGAGGACAGCTTGTTGCTACAGCTGCTCTTCCGGCTCTGGGAGCTGCTGGCCACGTGGGCCAGAGGGTCGGAGCGAATGAGATACCTGTGAAGCATAGAGGGAGGGCCCTGAGGTGCAGGACAGCCCATTGGAGTGCTCAGGCCCCACCCGCCCCACATACCCAAGAAGTCCCTGGCTGCCTGGGGAGGGGCAGGTCGCACTCACACAATGTCGTTGGGCTCCAGCCTCGTGTCAGGCGGGGGGTTGATGAGGACGTAGGAGAGGGTGTTCTGCTGATCATTCATCTCGTCTGCAAAGGACAGCCAGGTGGCGTCACTGCCCACTCCCCACCCTGGCTCTGCAGGGCCTGAAGGAGCCAGGGAGCTGAGCATCTTCTCAGCCGGGGCCAGTCCCCCTGGCACTGCTGGGCACTGGTCTCTAGCCCCTCCCTGCACTGAGCAGGGGTCAGCTAGCCGAACAGCCAGCATTGGGTGGCATCTCAGCAATGCAGGGCCCTGAGCAGAGGCTCCAAGAGCATCTGCCACCTGCACAGAGCACACACCTGGCACCTGTGCCTGATCATTCCCACGTGTGCACCTGTACACACCTACCTGTAGCTGCACGTGCCTGGACACGCCTGCACATACACACCTGCACACCCCTTGGCATACCCTGTGGGGCCACGCACACTCCTGCACACAGATGTATAAAGCACATGCCTGACACACCTTCATACCCACCCACACCTGTACACACTTCACCCAACTCTCCCACCCTCCTTGAAGTGCCCTACAGATGCCACTGTCCCTGGGGACCAGGGCAGGATCTTTCCCACTGGGGCTGTGCCATGCCCACACCAAAACCAGCATGATGTGCAGCTTACAGGGAAGCTGTGATTCAGGAGCACCCGGTCATCTCACAAGGTGTCTTGCACCGGGTCAGCAGGTGCCCTCGCCAAATACAGCGACAGATGGCCATTAAAGGCAGTGGCCCTGAATTCACTGGCTTCAGTTTACCCATCTGATGATGTTGGAAGGCACCCTGTGGCCTCTGCGCTTGGAGCCTCTGCTCAGGGCCTTGCATTGCTGAGATGCCACCCAATGCTGGCTGTTCGGCTAGCTGACCCCTACTCAGTGCAGGGAGGGGCTGGAGACCAGTGCCCAGCAGTGCCAGGGGGACTGGCCCCGGCTGAGAGCAGCGGGGGGGGGGTGGGGGCGTGTCTGCTTGGAGCCAGTGGCCTCAGAGCCACAGCAGGCACTGGGGTCAGAGCCTCCTCAGCTGGGCACGAGCGGGTGAGCAGGAGGGTGCAGGCTGGAGTCAGGTGGTGGGCAGCCTCAGCCAGGAGGCCAGCCATATAAGCCACACCCAGAGCCGTGTCGGCAGGAAGGATGGCATGGTCACCCTGCACCAGCACAACATGGGGCCATCTGTCCCAGGAGTACAGCTATTTCTGCCCTTTTCCCAAAACCCATGGTTGGGTCTCCTTGGCCCTGGTTGGAGGTGCTGCCCTGACTGCTGTGGCTTGTGCTCAAGGCTGAGGGGAGGCGTGGTCTCCTGTGACCATGTGCCCAGCCATAGCTCTGAGGTAAGACAAGCATAGGGACAAGCTGTGTGGGCAATGGGTGGCAGAGGTGGCTCTTGCGGACCCTGTACTCAGACCACAGTCACTGGCAGGGCACCATGCTGTGATGTATGCCCAATTGCGACACTGGAATCAAGGGGCCACCAGTGCATTCACCCTGTAGGCCTCTGTGCCCAGCAGCTGCACCTTCAAGGGTGAGCCCCTGGGCCCTCCCTCTGTGAGCTTGGGCCCCTGGGCCCACTTTAGAGGGTGTTTCTGAAACTAGCAAAGCTCACGGAAGGCCAAGTCAGGCCTGGCTCAGTACTTCTTGGAGGAGGTGGGTTATGCCAGGCTCCAGGCTGGACAGAGGGGCCCGGCTGGCCTGAGTTCTTATTAGTTTTGTGGGAGGCAGGGAACAGACACAGGTGTGGCTGGGCGAGGTAGGGGCCTTCGCTTCCAGCTTCCTCAGGAACAGCCAGGAACCCCGGGCTGCCTTCCATGTCAGGTCACCAAGGTGGCTCTCTACCTCCCTCCTCCTGTCTCCCCGAGCCTGGGCGTCCACACACTCCTGCCCTCACTCCCCATGCTAGTCTGAGCTTACCCCGACCCTAGCCTCTGAATTGGGGGTTGCTTTCCTGCCTCCTTCCAAGGGAGGCTGTGGAGAGCGGGTAAGGTGAGGCTTGCTCCCTCATCTGTTTGCTGAGTGGCCTGGGGTGGATGCCCACCCTGCTGGCCAGGCTAACAGGGCCACCTTGCCTTCAACAGGAGACTCCCCTGGCTTTCCCCTCCAGCGCCCCAGCATCATCACCCTGACCAGCACGCAGGTGGTGACACACGAACACCACAGTGGGCCTGTGACCGTGGGCAAGTCTGGGGCTGCCTTGAGCCCATGCCCGCCACCTGGCCCAGGAGCCACAGCCACAGGCAGTTAGTGGTGTGGCCTGGGTCTGGGCTCACGGGGCCTGGCAGAGGCCACTCTTGCGTGGATGCTGGTGCGAGGCTGTGGGTAAGGGAAAGCCCCTGCAGCAGCCTTGCAGACAGGCCCTGCCTGAGCTAACTCCGTCTCGCCCTGTGTGGAGGGGGGCACCAGGACAGGCCCAGAGGCTGCCAGATGGAGGGGTCCAGCAAGGTCACGGCTGGGACTCTGCCCTGAGCACTGAGCCCTTGGGGCCGGTGCAGGGCTCTGGGGAGTGGGGTGGCCCTCCGCACTGGAGGACCCAGACAAGAACTGAGGTGATCAACTTTGTCCTAACTAGGCGGGGGGAATTTCTCTTGGGGTCCCAGTAGGGGATGGAAGCCAGCTGTCCCCCTGGCTCGGGCAGTACACACGCTCCCTCTCCTGCAGCTCAGAGCAGAGCAGCTCCAAAGCCCCCTGTGTACTGGGGCATTTTCCAGCCCAGGCTTCACCCAGCCTCTGTCCAGGGGGCTCAGGACCTTGGCTCAGGGGCCTCTGACATCTCATGGAACCAGCCAAAGAAGCCACCATGGCTGGGATGACCTTCCTGCCCAGTCAGGGCAAAGGCAATTGGCAGAGCTCATCCTACAGGGCAGGCCAGGGTGGACGTCCTGGGGTGATCCCTGAGAGCCAGGCAGGCCTAGTCCTCCTGGCCTTGAGTGGCACAAACCCACAGCTTCACCCGACCCACGAGGATGAAAGGTCCAACTGCAAGCTTGTGAGGCCCTGCCCGATATGGAGGAGCCTGGGGCCCTCTCTCATCTTTCCTGACCTCTGCCTGGCCTGGCCAGGGCTACAAAGGGTTGGCATGTCCCCTGTGTGGTGGTCAGTGTTCACTAGAGCAGAATTACCTTGCAAATATCCCAGGTTTACCCGATTCATGACATCACTGGCTGTTAGATTTGCTACGTCCTCTACAGAACACAGGGGAAAGGCACAGACAGAAACGGAGGGGAGGGGGAGAGAGAGAGAGAGAGAGGTCAGCAAGCAGTGGCATGGCGGGCAGCACTGCAGGCAGCTGCACACAGGGGCCATCCACAGGGATGTGGTGGTCAGCACTGGCCACCTTGAAAGCGAGTTGATTGCCAAAAGGAAGCCAGCCCTTCTGTGCCAAGCTCTGGTGGGTGGGCAGGAGTATGTAGAGACCAAGGGGGACACAGGGCAGGCACCAGCTCTGGGGTTGGCCAGGCCAGGCCAGCCTGGACTCTCCACCTGCCAGTGCTTGGATAGGCCATGAGCACTGACCCCTCCATGACCTTGGTGGTCAGACCCCCAGAGGCAGTCACAGTAGGGACAGTGCATCCAGGGACGCCCTCCAGTGTCCAAAGGCTGGCCTCGGTCTCCTCGGACTCACCCCCCATGGAGTAGCTGGCAGTTGAGGCAGCTCAGTGTGCCCAGGGGTGCACAGCCAGCACCTGACCCAGCCCAGTGGCCCTGGGCAGCCCCTCCACTGGGGGGGCAGTGGGGCAGAGGAAGTAGATGGGCCTGGGCAACAGATGGGTCCCCGACGGAGCCTGAGGGAGGCTGGAGCAGCAGGGCGGGGGGCAGTGCAGCTGGAGCTGGGTCTCAGCATCCCAGGAAGAGAGGGTGCTCATGGTCAAAATCACCAGTGTCACCCCCAAACATGGCATAGAGTAAGGGAGTTAGCTGTGGAACCTGCTCAGAGATGGATGCCTAGGGGTGACCTGAAGCAGCAGAAATGGCTGGCCACACCCTGGGAAGGACAGTGGGGCAGGTGGAAAGTGCCCTGGATGGGCTGTTCCGTGTCTCCCTGAAGACCACGTGCCCACGCCTCCTGCACGGAGACGGGCATGGGGCTGGGCAGCGCGAGGTGCCCTGTGGTCTCTCTGCCTTGTTTCTTTTCCCCATGAGAATGGTCCCTGTGTTCCTGCTGCCCAGCAAGACTGGACTTAGTGTCCTGTCTGTCCCTAAAGGAGACTCTGGGGAGATCACCTGCCCCACCCTCCCCACCTCACAGCCTCCTTCTCCAGGCTACAGGCAGCCAAGTCCAGTCTCCTATTAATGGACAAACAGAGGCCCCCAGCCACTCAGTTCTTGGGGATCCTATACCCTCCCCACACCAGGAGAGCCCTGGCCACTGCATTCCCTGCTCTCCACTGAGCAGGGCTCTCATGGCCACAATGGAGCTGGAGCTGGCCCTGCAGTGAGGGACAGGCAGAATGGCCAGGAAGGCAGCTGGACGGATGGATGGACAAGAGGGTGCCACCACCCAACTCCCGCCCGGCGCCCTTACCGTAGCCGGTGGTGGGCAGCCCCAGGTGCTTCATGCGGTTCTTGACCAGCTCAGAGAGCTCCTGGCGCTCCGAGCGCCGGTAGAGGCTAAGCCGCTGCTGGTTGACCCACTCGGTGGCCGCGGGTACCTTCCCTGTGTGCTTGGTGCCCCTGCGGCTCAGCTTCCGGGCCCACTGTAGGCTCTTGCGCCGCAGAAGCGGGTGCTCGGCAGGGTCGCCACTGCTCGTGTGGCAGCCGTGGCCACTACCAGGACGGGCCCGTGTGCCCCAGGGCCCCTTGACCTCCCGTGTGTCTTCACGGTCCTCCACGTTCACTGAGACCTGGGACTGGGGGTGGGCAGCAGGTGTGGGCTGGGGCAGGGACCAGAGTGGAGCCGCAGGGAAGGGAGGATGGGCCCAGGCGGGGTGCCCCAGGTCTGCTCCAGGGACGGGGCTCCGGCCCTGCCCCCAGCCTGCGGTGGCTGAGCCGACCGCCTTAGCCTCTCTGGCCTGCGTTTCTGTGGGTCTGGCTGCCCCCTCTAGGCCCAGCATGTCCTGGCTCTTCACCAAGGGATGGTGGCTCCTCTGTGCCTCAGTTTTCCCAGGGTCCCTCTCTGCCACATCCTTGAGCAGTCAGCGAGGGCAGCAGGGAGTGTGGCTGGATCAGTGTGTGAGTGGGGTGCTATGGGAGCCCTACCAGGCAGCAACTGAAAGGCCGGGGGCCTGGGGATACGGGGGTCAGGCCAGACCTTGGGGAGACCCACTGTGGAGGGGGTACAGCACGTGTTGATGGCGATTGCCGCTCTGGGAGCTGGCACTGGACCACTGGGCTGGAGCAAGGGGTGCATCCAATGTCCCAACCCATGGGCCACTCCCTCCAGCCTGCTCCCCAGGAGGGTGACTGCCAAGAGCCCCTGAGCTGACCTGTGGCTGGCAGAGGCTCCAGCCCCACTCCTCACCATGCATTTCCCAAAGCCCCAAACCAGTGGGTCCAGTAGGACCCTCTCCATGAAGCAGAGGGTTTTGAGGGTCAGCAGCACAACCAAGAGGCGCTCACCTGGGCTCTGAGGTCATGGGGCTGCAAAGGAAACCAAGGGCCGGCTGGAGCCTCGGGTGCACCTGCCCCCCCCATAGTGTGACTCAGCCCCTCCCTGTCTGCACAGAAAGTGCTCAGTCAGGGTGGCCCACAGGGTTGCCCGCCTTGTCCTGCGGCTCTTGGAGGCTCCCCTGAGCTCCCGCTCCCACTCAGGCAGACGGCAGCCATGCTGCCTCGAAAGAGCAACTACATAGGCAGAGGCCACCACACCCCAGGCCCCCAGAACCAGAGATGGGACTGGGAGTCTCAGGGTGGGGGGAGGCAGGCAGGGGGGTGGCTGCGTGCACCTCGGAGGTGAAGACATGACACTCGGTCCTGTAGATGCCGATGGGGATCTCTGCGCTGGAGGAGCAGAGCTTCTGGAAGAGGCGGCCGTAGGTGCGGATCCACAGGTCGTCCTCCGTGATCTTCATCTGCAACATGCCGGGAGTCCCAAGCTGGGGCGGGACGCGGGTGGTGCCCAGAGCCCCTTGCTGCAGGGCCCACGGGCAGGGCCTACCACCTGCTCCTAGGTGGCGCGGGAGCCCGGCCTGGCCTGGGACTTACAGCGCAGAGGTAGCCGGAGCCTGGGGTGGTATCAAGGCCCAGCAGCAGCCTGGTGATGCTGATCATGTAGTCTTTCACGAAGGACTGTGAACCGAGCTGTGGTGAGGCAGGCGCCCGGCACAGGCCTGTGGCGCCCGGCCTCCGTGCACCTGAATGCCACCCCCAGGTTTGGTAACCCACGTAGCCAAACACACTAAGTTAGAACAGGATCAGAACCCAAAGTGGAGCCCAGGGCAGCCCCCAGAGGAAGGGGCCTCGAAGATGCTGAGGTGAGGCCCACTGCCCTGGGGGACTGGACGGGGGTTTCACAGTACTGCGGGGTGTGACCCGGGAAGGCACCGAGTTCTGGCAGGGAGACGGGGCCTCTGCGGCGACCGAGCCCCCCTCCCTCCACACTGGCTGACCTGATACAGAAGCGTGTCCAACATGCTAATGCTGAAGACCCGTCCCGCAGCGAAGGGCAGGCGGAACATGAAGGCCAGGTTGGAGCCATTCTCCCGCTCCCGCTGCAGGAGAGAAGTGTCCTCAGATTGGCCGCGCCCACGCCCCACGCGCAGGGACAGCCAGAGGTCAGGATGGTGCATCTGCGTATGTGTACAGGCGCCAGTAATCACTGGCCAGTGGGCCTGGGCCCCAGTTCACACTCAGAGCCAGGGCCTGGGAGTGACCACTGGAGTCCTAAGGAGAGAGGCCCAGGGTAGGTGGACTTCCTGCACCAGCCACCCGGGACTCTTTTTGTCTGGGGATGGATCCTCGGCTTTCTTTGTACCAGGCCAGCTCTACCTCTGAGTTGCGCCCTCAGCCCAAGCTTCTCAGTAATTTTCAATTGTAGACCGTATTTTGTGAATGACAGGACACTGGGGCACAGAAGCAAAGGTGCAGCATGTTTACCTGCTTATCCCCTGGCACACAGTGTAGACAACACTCCTGGAGCATGGGGAGTTTGATGCAGCCACTGTGGGTGTCCCAGGACTGCCAGGACAAGCCACCAGGAGCTTAGTGGCTTAAAACAGCACACTTCACCTCTCCAGGTGCTACAGATCAGACTGAACCCAGTGTCAGCAGGGCCTTGCTCCCTCTGGAGGCTCCAGAGGTGCTTCCCCACCTTTACTGTGTCCTGGGGCACCACCTTCATTGGCTCGTGGCCTCTCTGTCCATCTCCAAATCTGCAGTGCAGCCTCCTCCACCTCTCTGACCTCCTCCCTCTTGCAAGGATCCTATGGTGACGTGGGCCAACATGGACCATCCAGGACCCTCGCACATCTCAAGGCCCTCAGTTAATCCCATCAGCAGAGCTCCTTCTGCCACAGAGGTGGACACTTGCAGTCTCTGGGGACAAGGGCGTGGACATCTTCAGAGCCGTTCTTCAGCTGGCTGCACCCCAGTGGGGGTTCAGGTGGCAGGACATCAACAGCTGAGGACGCGCTGCCCATTGCAGCCAGAAAAGTTTCAAATGCAAGGAGGTGGGAAGCTTCCAGAGGGGCAGATACCCTGGCAGCCATTGCTACCGGTGCCAGCCTCCTTCCCTCCAGAGAACCACAGAAGGCTACTTTCCCTTCTCACTCCTGCGACCCAGAGAGGGGAGTGTCGGCAGGAGGGCATGTGAGCCGCCAAACACAGACAGGCGACCCCAGTGATTCATGATCTGTGTGTGCCCTTACGTCTAGGAGCAGACCGCACCTGATGAAGGTGGACGGCAGGATCCCCATGATTAAAATGATTGTTTTGCTTAAATCAGAACAGAACAAAACGGAAGTTAAGAAGAACCCTGGCAGGTCCACAGAGACAGAGAGAGGAAGGCAGCTCTGATGTGTTGGTTCCCTTCCAGAACCTTCTCCATTGAGCACTGCCTCACTTCGCCCTAGAGGGACATCTGGGCTTCAGTGGGAGCAAGTGCGTCTTCAAGTCTTCCCATGATGGTGAGGACGCAGGGACACCCCGTGAGCCATGAGAACAGCCAGCCGGGAAGTGGCCAGCCCAGCAAGGGCTGCAGAAGGGAAGCTGCACAGGCTAAGGCTGGGGGAACCCGGGAGCTGTGTGGGGCTGTGGGTGCAGGCGCCAGCCTCTGCCCCTCAGCCAGACCCCAAGGCCGTCCACCTGCGCGGGTGCCTTCCCATCTCAACACACCAGGGAGTTCACCTGCAACCACCGCACCTCCCCGGGGCCCCTCATCTCAGTGCTAGAAATAGCTTCAACCTCTGCTTTTCTCGCGAGGGGTAAGGCGAGTTCAGGACACCACCTTCCAGGTGCACGCCAGGGAGGTCGGGGGCCGCTGAGGCCCCTCTTCTCCACACTTGCCAGCACCGCTCGATGGGAACTCAGAGCAGCAGGAACATTTCTACTAAAATAGCCGTCATTGGTCTCTTTTAACCCAGGGTCTCGTGCTGCCCACGTGCCCAGCTGAAGTCTCCAGGAGCCCCGTGTCTGTGGTGGCAGAGTCCTGCCTGGGACCCAAGGCCAAACTTGTCCTGGCAGAGAAGACAGGGCCTTGGTGGACCCTGTAAACTGGCACTCACCGGGGAGTGGGTGGGCAATGGATGGCCTCAGTGGCCTGCCCCACTCCTCCTCCTTGGCCTGAGCCCCCCAGGACCTCCATGCCTCTGGACCTCAACCTCATTCCAGCACAGAGGACCCAAGGTTGTTTCCTAAGAGCTTCACAGCCACCAAGGCCACACAGTGATGTCCTGGCCCCCAGCTGGTCCCTGTCACCCCTGTCGTCACAGAACCACAGGATGGGCCCATTCACTTTCCTGAATGAGGAGCTGGCCTGGCCAGGCAGTGCTTGGGGAGGAGGTGGCACAGCACTGGTGACGTCTGCCACAGCAAGCAGGGCAGCCTGATCAGCGAGACCTGACCTACTTCTGGCCTCCTTGAGGCACGGGGGAGGCACAAGGCCCAGGAGGAGCTGGGCTGACCCTGGGGAGGGTGGTGAGCAAAAGCAGCACTGAGGACTGGGCAGGCCTGCCCGACTCATACCCGGTGCTGCCCGCTGGCACTGGGTCTTCCTGGTGCTCAGAATCCTGGGGCTCTGTGGCTTCTGAGGCAAGCCTTGACCTGCCAGTGTGGCCGCCCTCCACGACCTCCTCCTGGGGAGAGCGTCTGAGCTGTCAGGTGTGGGACTGAGGGACACAGAGACCCACCCATCAGGGTGTGGGGAAGCCCTGGAGTGGGCAGAGGCCAGGGCCTGGGTGAGCCTCCTGCTGTGGGAGCCGCTCTGTCGGCCTGGGGGCTGTCCACTGCCCACCTGGCGTCCTCTCATTTCTCTGGTGCGGACAAAACCCAAGGTCTCCGTGGGCCTCTGGGTCTGCAGCCGGGTGCAGCCCGCTTGCATTGTCCATCAGGTTCAGGCAACAAAGTTGAGTCCACGTGCCACGAGCCCTTGTCCCTTCTGCCTGGTGCCGACGGCCAGGCCTGCTCCGGGGGCTTCGGCTCACAGGTCTTCCTGAGTCGGCCACACAGCCCCTGCAGCTCTCCAGAGAGGACTCTGGCCCAGACTGAGCAGCGAGCATGCGTGGCTTTGGACATGGTGGCCGTGACCTCCAGATGCCTCCTTACCCACTCCCTGGCCTCCAGCTGCCCACCCTAATACATGGTCAGTCCTTGTGAGGACAGGTGTGCTGCCACTAGCCTAAGCATGGTCACCAACAGTGACCATGTCTTCCCCACCATGTGAGTCTCACATTCTTGGTGGATTCCTGTGTCTTTGGTGCGTCCCTACACCCTAATGGGTGGGTCTCTGTGTCCCTCAGTCCCACACCTGACCACAGCTGATATCCTGCATGGAGCCCCGAGGTACAGATGGGAGAATGCTGGGTCCAGCTCTGCCACCTGCTCTGTCCATCACGGGACCCGAGGCAGGTTTCCTCCCCTCTTTAAGTCCCCACATGCCAGGCCCTAACCAGGGCCTAGGACCTCTATGCCACGTAGGCTCTGAACGCAGACCAGGGCAGAGAGCCCAGGGCTGCTTCCTGAGAGACTCAAGCCCTGAGGCCACACTCAGCAGTGTCCTGGCCTCCCTAACTGGACCACCTGAGGACCCAGGCCCCATTCACTGTCCTGAGATGGGCCCATGGTCAGGTGTGGGGCTCAGGTGGTCCACCCACCTGGAGAGCTCCCTGTGGGGATTGGAGTTATATTGGCCAGCTGACCATCCCAGGACAGACAGTCTGGATTCTGGGTGGCCAGGGCCTGCTAGTGCCCTGTGGGATTTCCCGGCTCCAGGATCAGGAGCCTTCAGCTGGGCTGTCCCTGGCCTCCTAAGCACCCACAGGAGGCTGCCAGCTCCCATCTCTTCCTCTTGCTCTCTCGAGACTCCGGGGCTGAGTGGCTGGCACTCAGGGCGGGGGCTGCTCACCTTTTCGAGTTTGGAGAGAGCCAGAGAATAGCTGTCCTTGGCACGGAACTGCATGAACCGCATGTTGGAAGGGTGGGTGAGCTCCGTGGTGATGCTGAGGCTGGGGAAGAGCCTGGGGAGGAGGGAGGTGGGCCCTGGTCAGCCGTGGGGCTCAGGGGTCTGTCGTCAGGGCGTGGGGCTCAGGGCCTGTGGTCAGCTGTGGGGCTCAGGGCCTGTGGTCAGGGTGTGGGGCTCAGGGCCTGTGGTCAGCCATGGGGCTCAGGGCCTGTGGTCAGGGTGTGGGGCTCAGGGCCTGTGGTCAGCCATGGGGCTCAAGGGTCTGTGGTCAGCTGTGGGGCTCAGGAGGCCCATGGTCAGCCATGGGGCTTGGGGCATCTGTGGTCTGCCTTGGTCAGCTGTGGGGCTCAGGAGGTCCGTGGTCAGGGCCTGGGGCGGGGCCTGAGGCCAGCTGCGGGCCTCACCGGAACATGGTCTGCACGTTGACAATGGTCTTGGCGTCGGCCATGTAGTCCTCCTCCGCGCTCATGGTGCTCTCCTTGTCCACCACCACCAGGTTGTCCGCGTAGATGATGCCGCACTGCAGCAGGCTGTCCAGGCTGGTGCAGACAGGAGCCACCTGGCCCAGGGACCCAGCCTACTTCCCCCCAGGTCCCTCTGGGGCCTCGGATGCACTCCCCTGCCCCAGCCATCTGGGCCACCTGGCTGCGCCACCTCGGGAGAGCTCAGAGGGGACAGGGCTGCAGCGATGCCCACGCCCCATCCTCAGCTGCCCAGTGCCTTACTTGTCCACAGAGCCCTCCATGTAGTAGACCATGGGGAAGCAGCAGATGGCCTCCAGGAAGTGGTGGTCAGGCCTGAGGGGACAGCAGAGCCTGCAGGTGCCATCTGCTCCATGGCCCACCCTGCCCACATCCGGGAGCAGGGGACCCCGGAACTGCAGCCCATTAGACCTGGGAGTCTAGGGGAGATGGAGGCCAGTGGGGAGACCGAGGCCCAGGCAGGACCTGCTGAGGTTGGACAGCTAAGACCAGCCCTGGCCTGCCACCAGGCCTGTGGCAGAGACTGGCTCTGGGTAAAAGGAGCCACAGGGTGTGAGAGCCGCGGGCCCTACAGCGGGAGGTTAGTCATGGGGACAGGAGGGAAATGGACACGGGCCGCAAGGGAGGAGACGAGGAAGGAGGGCGGGGGAGGAGGGGCACCAGCTGCAGGCCAGGCGGGGAGGCCCTCAGGGCTCACTTGTTGTCCAGTAGCAGCACGATGGGGTTGAGCTCTTTGCGTGAGCGGTAGTAGGCCCGCAGGGGCACGATGAAGTTGTAGAGCCCGTTGCCGGCGGTCTCGGCCGAGACGATGATGAGCTTGTTCTTGAACCCGTAGGCCTTGGCATCCTCATAGCTGTTGTGCTTGCAGCCCTGAGGAGGGCCAGAGCATGTCACCTCCCCACACCCACCGCGGTCAGCAGGAGCCCCCAGAGGCCACAGCTGTGCCCGCTGGCGTGCCTCCAAGGGCAGCGCTGGCACCCAGGCGAAGCCAGTCCGTGAGCGTGGGTTTAGCCACAGCTGCCGACGGGCACACCCACATCCTGGCCAAGGGCCAGAAGTCAGTGGCCTGGCCCGGGCACCCGGTGCTGTTCCCACAACACCCTTCCCCTAAGAGCCCTCAGGCCCTGGGCAGGACCGGCTGGGGCATCTCACGGGAAAGCATAGCTCTGCCAGGGGACGGTGGCATGGGGAGTTCCCAGTCATCTCATGGGTGAGGACAGATGGCCCATGAGGACTGCCTGGTGTCCCATGGGTGTCAGCCCTGGGAAAAAAGGAGTGCACACGCCTCAGACCCGTGGGCGAGTGGAACCCATGATGGAGGGCGCCATCTTCTCCGCAGAACAACAGAAGCCACGAGGCGTCTGGGAGCCCACGGTCCTTCCCACGCTCCCCGCGGGGCTTCGACAGCCTCCCCAGAGCACTGTGACCAGCGGACACTGGGGGAAGGCTGAAGGCCTGAGTGCGAGGCTCCCCAGGGAGCCCTGCTCAGAGGTGACCTGGGCTCCAGGACCATGAGCACCTCAGAACAGACATTGCGCCAGGCCGAGGTCCTGCCCAGCTCTGGCCACAGGCTACACCAGGAGAGAAGGCCCTGGCGCTGCAGGAGCAGGGGTGGATAGGGAGGCGCCCACCCACCCTCACGCAGTCCAGGAAAAGTGCCTCTTAGGAATCTGGAGGCCAAGAGCCAGGACGGTGGGGGTGAAGGCCGGCACAGCGGGCAGCACTCTGTTCTCACCCTCGCGGCACTCCCCAAGTCGGCAGCTGCGTCCGGATGTGAAGGGGGAGTGGGAGGCGGGGCCGCGCTGGCGTCTGGCCCGGCTGGCGGGTGGCCTTACCTTGTCAAGACGAAGACAGCAGAAGGGCGCTTTCACGGGCAAGAGGTGGCACAGAGTGGGGGAGCTGCCGATGTAGGGCGAGTTGGGGGGGTAGCCCTTCACGTACCTGGGTGGAGACGGGCCCTCAGCACGGCTCTTTGGTAGCCATCCCAGGGCCACCACTACCGGGGGACTCAAGGGTGTCCATTCCATCCCCGGTCACCCTCTGCTGGCCAAGGGGGCTGGCTCTGCTCTAGATCATCAGCACCTGGGACGCACTCCTGGAGCCTGGCCTCTGGCCACCAGCAGGACCCAGCCAGCCCAGGCAGCCACACGGGGGACGAGACCTCAAAGACGAGCCGCAAGGTCAGGGCCTCCACCAATGTCCTAGGGTGGCTCAAGGCAAAGGTGTGTGTGCAGGGGCATCACCGCTGTGCCCTCTCCCAGGGTGTCAGCAGGCCTTGGGAAGGGTCACCTCTCCAGGCAGCCCCAGGGCCCCCCAGTGGTCAGACCTCCAGGGTGGGGCAGGAGGTGGCCTCTGCCCTGAGACCCCTCTCTCCTCAATGCACACATTCACAGAGAAGCCTGGGCTAGACCCTGAAGCCAGGGTAGACCCAAGGGATCTGACCACCCTGTCGAGCTCCCTGACACCCCGGCACCCTGGCCAGCGGGCAGACACTGCGGCCTGGAGTCCTACCTCAGTGGCTTCCCTGGGCCAGCTGGTCTCCCCTGCAGGCCACTGACCCCTCATCCCTGTCCAACAGCTCCCAGCACACACCACACTGTGCCCTGGCTGCCCACCACATTCCCCTCACTCCACCTCCAGGGGCCTCCAGATGGCAGCCTCAGGGGCAGCCTGCCCCTGCCCTGCCCTGCGGGGCCTCGAAGTGGCTCACTGGCAGCCACAGGCCATGGCCCTGGTGGTGGGCACCACCTGTCTCCTGACCCCCAGCGGGAGGCCCTGCCTTCTAGGGCAGTGAGGGCTGACCAGTTGCAAGGTGCACCTGGTGCTGTGGACGCTGCCTGAGTGCGCACCAGCCTGTGGGCAGGCGGGGGGCAGAGACTTCTGTGCAGAGCTGCTGTAGGGCTGGTGCCTCGGGCAAGGACGGGTCTCACGCTGGGGTGGCCTTGCCCCAGTACTGGCCCCACTCGGGTCTGTGAGCCCCCAGGAGGGGACCCACCCCACTCAGCGCTGACCTGCAACCCTGGCTGAGGAGAAGGGGCACAGACCTGCAGACCCCTCAGCATGCCTCTGCTCAAAGCGCTGCCGGGACCAGGGCTCAGGCACGGGACAGAGGTCAGGCACCTGCTCTGCCGTTTGCCGAGCCAGAACCCCCCCAGGGAGCCAAGCGCCCCCCAGGGCCTTCAGCCCCCCAGCACGCCCACCCACTGAAAGCTCAACCCCTGCAGCAGCACTCACTCGAGCACGGAGAGCCCCTCGTCATCTGAGGGCGTCACCTCGTCCTCAGACTGGTCACTCAGCAGGTCACAGGGCAGCAGGGCCGAGCTGTCTGCCAGCTCCAGGACCGGGGCTATGCTGGGCCGACGGCTGCCTGAGCCGTTCTCCGTGGGCACCATCAGCTTGTTGCCCCCGCCGCCCCCACCACTCTGCGAGGGACGGCACTCTGTGTTCTGTAAGTCCATGGCCACTGTCCCTGGAGAGAGTGACTGAGCTAGGCTGGTGGCCCCTTCCCACCCTGCTGTTAAGGCTGAGGACACAGCCAGCCTCAGAGACCCTGGCTCACATCCTGGCCCCTGTCCTACAGCTGCGTGGCCTTGGGAGTCTTGGCACCCTCTAACCCTTGGTTTCCCCCTCTGGACAAGCAGGACGGGGCCTCTGGGTATGGTAGCCCCAGAGCCCTCCACCTCTCAGTGGCACCACCCAGTCAGTTGCTGTAGTCTCATTACTGATGGCCTGAGGGTGGGGGCTCTTGGGAGCTCAGGAGCCTGGCAGCTGGCCATTCTGCTCTGAGGACCAGCCCAGGTGGGGATGGCCATGCTGAGGATCAGAGGGGAGCTGCAGGACCACTTTGTACCTGCGGACTCTGCCTTCCCACTATAGCCAGGGACTGCCAGGTGGGGATGGAGGATTTGGCCCAGGGTGCAGGGCTGCACAAGTCATCACGGCTTCCTGGGAGCCACCAGGGAATGACACACACACTCCAGGGGAGGTGAGGCTGGGCAGCAGCAGACCCGTCTCCCCTGCCCCTCAGCAGGCCTGGCCTCAAGGGCACACTGCCACCATCAGGAAGTATAACCTCCAGGTCTGGCTGCCAGCCCACGACATGTCATGGAGAATGTGTGCCACACTGACCCAAAGCACAAAGTTAGGACCATATGCCAACACTCCAGTAGGCACATACCAGTAGGGTATGCAGCAGGCACTCAACAGTGTCAGCGTGTCGCCCGAGTCATTCTCAGGCCATCCTGTAGGAGAATGCAGTGCCCTGGCCGAGTCTAGGGGGCTGTGGCCTGGGTGGCTCCCTGGCCTATCCCTGCTCCCCAGTCTCCTGGGTGGGCCTGGCTGCGGAGGGCCTACACCCACCTCAGGTATCCTCAAGCCCTGGGCCCACACCCGCGGGAGACAGCTGGACCTGGCCCCAGGCTCATGGAAGTTCCAGGGTACCTGAAGGCCAAAGGCCTTGCTAGTTTCAACACTGTCCAGCTGGCTCCCAGCCCCAGAGGACACTGGGGCCTTGGCCTATTCAAGGGCCACGTGTGAAGGAAACCTTCTGGGCTGATGGGACTGCCAGGGACCAGGGTGGCCGGCTGGCCTGCACCCCAGAGACCCTGACCAAGGCGGCCCACAGGGTGGGTGCTCAGACACCCTGCTCATTGCTGACAGGCCCTCACAGGTGGGGACACCTCCATTTGACAAATTCAAACACTGAAACCCAGACAGACTCACCTTGCCCAAGGTCAGTGCAGGCCAAGGAAGAGCCAGGCCTGGGGGCTTACCCATGGAGGCGATGATGCTGTGCACCGGCAGGCGGGAGGGCCCCTCGTAGAGCCCCTGCCCCTTCTTCTGCTTCTCCTCCTGCTTGAAGATGAAGGCCGAGTTCTCCTCCTTGGTGATGTTGATGTAGAAGCAGGTGTCGGAGGCGGCCAGGATGTGCCGCGGCCCTGGGTTCAGCAGGATGCTCTTGTCGTCCTCTCGCTTCAGCCCGATGAGGCACACGCCGTACCTGGGCACAGGGGCTGCGGCTCCACGGGCTGCCCCGCACCGGCCGGCGCCTCCCCCTGCTCCTCCTGGGGGTCACCTGACTGCAACTGCCTCCTGCGCTCCTGCCCAGCCTTCCTTGGGAAACCCACTTGGGGTCAGGGTCCTCCACCAAACCCTCCCTTCGTGGGTCAGGGAACCAGTGACCCTGGGGTCAGCCTTATGAGAGCCTAATGAGCAATCTGGAGGCCTCGGCTGGCTGTCCTTGTCAGGCGGCTGTGGCCAGGGTGCCCCAGCTCTGGGTCTCTCAGGCCCCCTGCCCCAGGGTCCCGCCCACCGGCCCTGGGCCCAGGTGTTGAAGGGGGGCGCGTACTTCTTGTGGGCATGGAAAGCCGCGTAGGTGAAGCTCTTGCCCTCGTACTCGCGGAAGAACTTGCTGTCGCCCATGCGGATGTGGTAGACTTCGTTGCCGGAGCAGCGTCCGTACATGCGCTGCCACTGCTCCGGTGACTCCTGTCCTTCCCTGCCGGCCACAGCAGGGCAAGAGACCATCACCCTCGGCTAGGGCTGCCCTCCCGCTCAGCTGGCTCAGCATTCCCTGGGGCAGGCCTCTCCCCCAGACATGTGAGGCATCCACCCTTCTCCAGGAAGCCCGCCCTCAGAGTAGCCCCGCCCCAGGAGATCCCCGCCCACAAGAAGCCACACCCCTGTGGGGGCTCCGCCCACAAGGAGCTCCGCTCACAGGGAGCCCCACCCCACAGGGCCCTGCCTGGTGTCCCTGGGCCAGCTGGGGCCTGGCGGTAGGCCCTGCGGGGCACTCACTGGCCGCGGGACGTGTGCACCAGCAGGGTGATGAGGGTGGAGGTGGCTGGGCAGATGCAGTTCAGGGCCAGCATGGCGTACTTGCACTCTTCCTCGCACACCACGTGGTCTGCAGACAGGGTCCACTATTCCTGAACTTGCTGCAGGAGCCCTGGCTGGGCCCCTAGACCGGACTGCACCGCAGACCCCTGTTCAGCTCTGATTCCAGCCCCTCCCCAGAGCCTCTGCAAGCCCAGAACCGGAGCCTTGATGGAGGCTCTGCTTTGTGTCTCTCCTGTTCTGCCCAGAGCTCCAGGGCTGGGTGTGGCCCTCGCCTGTCCCCTGGGGTGCCCATCTAGGCCCCTCACCTGTCCCCAGGGATTCCGGCAGGGTCCTGCTCACGGTGCACTCATCAGAGGGTGATGCTCCCAACCCCTGCTCCTGCCCTCCCTGACCCTGCACCCCAGCTGGATCATCTGAAAAAGCTGGACCGCTATGGGCGCCCCTCCTGGGTTGTGAGGAAGGAGGGCTGCTGCCCTGCCGCACCTCCTTGCTCCTGTGGTGGCTCCAGCCCCCGCCCTCCCAGCTGCGCACTGGAGGCCCCAGACGCACCAGCAAACTTAACGTGAAACTTGTTCTCAGGCTTGAGGATCTGGACGTAGAGAGGGCAGTTGGGGGCGAAGTCCTTAACGGCCCAGGCCCTCAGAATGGTCTGGTGGTCCTGGGGGGGGGGTGTTCAGTGTTGGAGTGTCCCTGCAGTGAGGGGGTGGGCAGCTACAGGCTGGAGGGGCTCCCCCCCCCCCC
>NW_026000052.1:2007671-2028802 GCF_001458135.2 Marmota marmota marmota
CCCCCCCCCCCCCCGCCTGCCTTGGCCTCGGCCTCACTCACTGCGGCTGTGCGGTCCACCTCGTTCCTGCTGCTCAGGATGAAGCAGGCCTCCCCATTGTCCATCCTGCAAAGTGCCAACCGCTAGTGTGGCCAGAGGTCGGCAGACCCCTGCTCAGGTGGTCAGCCTGGTCCCAGCAGTGCCTCCAGTCCTGGGCCTCCTCACCTCCCTGGCCTCTCCCCAGCACATCCTGGGCCTGGTCAGGATTTCTGGACACCCTCAGGAGGGTTCAAGCTTGGACACTGGACATGTCTCAGAAGCCAGATGGCATGTCTGGAGACACCAGTGGACCAGCCGGGGCACCTGGCTCTTCCAGGACATGGCCTGATGGGGCAATGGAGAGCTCTGGCCTCAGCTCCAGCTGTCAGGGGCTGGAAGGGGGTCCCCACTGAGACCCCACTTCACTGTGTGCTAGCAACCTGGGCCCTGGCCCAGCTGACCTGACCCAGGGTATTCGGCATCTGCAGCCCATCCCCGTGCCCCATCAACCAGGGACGGACTGGGCCGCAGAACAGAAACACTTGGGGGCAGGGACCCATCTCCTTCTCTTGGCCACACTGTGGTCCTGTATGACCATATCCAACCCCTGGTTCCCAAGGGCTCAGCTGCAGAAATAACCTAGCTGGCCTGAGATCCAGTGGACACACTGTCCTCTCCCACCCCAAAGCAGCAGAACACTGTGCCTCCTAAAACCTCTGCTGCCCCCTGCCTCCCTGGCTCCTCCCTATTTGCCCAGACACAGACATGTGTGAGGTATGGATGGGACACAAGGGGCTGTGACCATCAGGGCCCTACCTCAGGGTACAGGGCTTGAGGGATGAGCGACCCTGGGCCAGGTGTCCTGCTTGCCCTCAGCCCTGTAGGCCCCACAGATGGACATGGGAGACTTCTGGAATGGGAAGGTGGCAGGAGGGGCTTTGGAGAGAATCCCAGGAAGTGCACTAGCACATTAAGGAAAGTTCCATGGCATGCCACATTTGTGTCACCTCAAGTCACTCTGCCAACTTATCTTTAAAGCAAGATCCACCCTCAGCCCTCGTGACTTTCCCCACTGACTCCAGCAGCCAGCTCCTCCGCCCCTGGTCTATTTTGAGCTCCTAGAACTTGACGTAGAGAATCCCCAGACTCCAAGTGGGGAGAATGGGGGCTCCCAACGTTGGGTCTGCCCAGGAGGCCTGAGGTGGGCTTGCTGTGCCCAGCGTGGGCAGGGTCCTGCTCACCTGGGTCAGGTGGGGGGCACTGAGCCAGAGCTGCCAAACACCCCATACCCATTCTGCTGCTCCAGCTGCCAACCCACCTACCCAGTGGCTCCCACACCCGCTGTGCCCACCCTGGCTGACACTCACTTGGCCCGCATGAGGTCTTGGTCCTTGAGGGCAGAGCCCTGGAGGTAGATGACCCGCTGAGACCACAAGGGGATCTGCAGAACCCTGCGTACCTGGACGTCCATTTCAGTGGGGCAAAGGATGACCACGTAGTAGTCCTGCTGGCCAGGCCGTGGGTCAGAGCCTCTGGGCAGGCTTCTGCCACTGCCAGCCCACCTGCTTTCCCGGGTGCCGTCTCACCCAGCACTTCACAGGACCCTGCAGAACTCCCAGAGTGTGGGATGCCACCCTCTAGACAGGGAAACTGAGGGCTAGTCCTCAGGGGACGTGCTTGGGCTCAGGCAGTCCTGGAAAGGGGTGGCTGCTCTGGGGGCAGGAGGATCCCGAGGCCTGGGGGCCTCACCTGGAGCCGGGGGTGGGCGTAGAACTCATTCAGGAAGTCCATGAGGAGGTCGATCTTGAGGGAGCTGACACACAGCACCACGTGCTTCTCCGTCTGTGCGCGGTGGCGGCTGTAGTTGCCCCCAGACTTCTGCCGCTCCATCCAGAGATAGACGAGCTCTTCAAACTGTGCGGGAGAGCAGTGGGCACTGGCTCAGCATGGGCAGTGAGGGGCAGGGCGGGCAGGGGTGGGGCTGGGGTTGGACCTTTCCCATTTGGCAGGGGCAGGCCCTGAGCCCAGGGCCACAGCACAGAGCAGGACCAGGTGGCTGACAGGGTGTGCAGGGAGCAGACAGCCTGAGCAGAGGTCAGTGCAGGACCAGAGGACCAGAGGTCAATGTGGCCCAGGACAGAGCCACATTGGAAATGGCCACTGTCTTGGCACGGCCACTTGAGGAGGGGGAGTGAGCATCCCCACTTGCCCGTGCCTGGGGCAGCCTGAGATGCGAGCTCAGCTCCAGACCCCGGAGGCCGAGTGGCTGCCAAAGCCTGAGCAGTGGACGGTCAAGGCGTCAGCAGACCTGCGGCTCTTCCCATCAGCCCCTGAGACTTATTGTGGGGAAAACTGACAGTGCCGGCAAATTCTCGGCCCACGGAGTTAGGAAGTAAGTGCTCTCCTGACAGCTGCGGTGAACACATCGGGTGTGGGGTCAGTCCTCAGGCTGGGACCGCCTTGGGCAGGGTGGTGTGAGTCGAGCTGCAGCCTGAAGGCACCCCAGGTTCACCCCAGTGCCAGCCACTTGGCGCTGTCCAGGGTGCTGACCCTGCTGGCTTCACACTTTTCTGAGTGAAGGATGGTGGCAGCCCCCCTTGACAGCCGGCCTGCTCAGGGAACGTGACTACCTTGCCTGAGATCAAGTCACTGAATGAACAGGGCTCTTGCTCAGTCCCAGTGACAAGACCCAATGGCCTTGAGGCACTGAACTGGCTCCACAACCAGGAGGTGCCCAAGACCCAGCGTGGTCCCAACAGAGACGCCTCCCAGCAGGTGGCATGGGCTGGGCTCTGCTGGGGGTCACCATGGGCCTGTGTCCCACCTCCCGCAGGCTGTTTCCTTGTCTGCCACGGATCAGAGCAGCACTTGCCTCCCAGGGAGGCCTTGAGGATGAAGCCGGCTGATGACCAGGTTTGACAGTGAACCCAACGTGCGTCCACCTGAACCTCAGGACATGACCCAATTTGAATACAGTCTTTGTGATATAATTTGTTGAAATGAGGTCATCGTGGATTTGGGTGACCCTGAGTCCAACACTGCTGTCCTCAGGAGAGGAAGACCCAGAGAAGAGGCCTGGATCAGGGCAGAGGCTCCTGGATGGCCACAAGGGCACCAGGCCTGTGGGGGCCTCGGGCAGCAGGGCACCAGTCCCGCCCACACCTACGTGCAGATCCGCTTCCAGGACAGTGACTTCCTGTTGTCCAGCTGTCTGTCCGGCGGTTTGCTGTGGTGCCCATGAGCCTGACACTGATGCCCGACAGCACGGGACCTGAGCCTGCAGAGCAGCTCCGGCAGACGACAGCTGTCCCTAAGCTCTGGAGGGAGGCTTGTGATTGCCACCAGCAGCACCACCGCCCCTCCCCAGGGCCTCCACCAGCAAGTCCTGTTCCAAAGGCACCAGGACCACCCTGTCCACTAACAGGACCCCTAGCCTTCCCAGGGGCAGCAGGAGGGGGCAGGAGGCTGTGCGGATGGCGAGGTCAGCAGCACTGTGGTCCTGGCCACCCTTAGCCCTGTGAGGAGCAGGGCATCCTGCTACCCAGTCTGGGGCCTGAATCCATCCTCCCTGCAGCCACAGGAGCAGCCTGCTGACCCCTTGGTTTGGACTGTGGCCTCCAGAACTGTGGAGCAGGCTTGTTGTTTTAAGCCTGTGGTGTGGCCATCTGTTGGAGCAGACCTGGAGACCCCAGGGTCTGGCCTGTCCATGGCAGCTCTGGCCTCTGTGAGGCTCAGGTGGGCTGGGGGTACAGCCCAGTGGTGGAGGGCTTGCCCTGGTTCCATCCCTGGTACCCCTGCCTCCCAGAAAAGAAGGCTCCGGGTGACTTCACAGCAGGGACATTTACAGGACTGGGAAGAAGCATCGCTAAGCCCGCTCTTGGCACTCGAGGACAAGGAGGGGAGGACACCTGCCCACACCAGAAGCCAGGGGTGGCCCTAGGGCCGGCTTGGAGTGCTTCACCAAGGTCGGCCCAGTGGGGCAGCCGCCCCTTCTCCAGCCGCACACTGTCCCGGGCCTGGCCGGCAGGGGCTGGGCTCCAAGGCAGGAGGGCTGGGCGGGAAGCCACCAGTGCTCCCTATTCAGGGACCATATTTTCTTCCATGTGAACCAGTGACCAGTGACCTCTATGAGCTCCCTGGAGACACTCCCTACGCTGGCAGTGAGAGCTAGGGACACGTTAGAGCTGGCAGAGGCGGCGTGGGTCTGCAGGAGCGATCCAAGCCCATCCCACGGGTCCTGGCAGAGACCCCAGACCAGGGCGGGGCGGCAGGCCTCATGGATCAAACTAGAAATCTTACAAGGAGGAGCAGTGAGCCCAGGGGCTGTGGGCAGGGTGGGGCGCCCTCCAGGAGACGGCCGTCCAGGTGCGTGGTGTGGGGGGATGAGCCTGGGGATTGGCTGGCACAGGCCTGCCCCTGCTCCCGCAGCAGCAAGACGCAACCTCCACTCTCAGAAGGAAATATCCATGACTGAGGAGGGAAGTGGTCTTTTCAGACAAGAAAGGAAAACAGAAGCCATAAAAGAAAGATCAGGACATTTGACCACAGAAGAATCCAGACGGTCAGTACGAGGGGGGAGCTCCCAACCAAGAGAGGGCAGAGCTCATGGACAGCAGGGCTCTGTGCCTCCAGAGGGCAGGCCAGGGAGTCTGCAGGGCAGCAGAGCCCCCTATGGAAAGTGCAGGGTCAGCAGAAACCCAAGCGGTCAATGAGCAGATGAAGAGAGGCCACCTCAGTGGACCATAAAATGGCTACAGCTTAGAATGCAGCCTATGCCCTTCATCGTCTCAGATGGAGGTGGGGAGGACCCAGCACTGCCTGGCCAGTAGGGACTCTGCCTCAGACGCCTGGAGGGGAAGGGTCACATGCCCAGGCTGCTGTAAGGGGCCTGGTGTTAGGTGTCCCCAGCACATAGTCAGCCTTCCTCGTAGCCCACTGGGAAAAGCAGAGGGCTTCTGGCTGGGGATGGGGGCTCAGAACCACCAGCAGAGAGTGGGCCAGGCCTGAGGGTCAAGCTCAGGGTCAGCAGAGGCCCTTCCAGGTGCCCCTCACGGTCCTGACCACTGCTGCCATGCAGGACTGTGGGTAGCCAACAGGTGACTGTCCACACTGACTGTCCACCTCTGCCTCTGTACTGGTCCCAGGGGGGTCACCCTAGCACCAAGAGATCCCCTGTCTTCCCAGAAGGAAGAGCCCGCTCGGCTGCCCTGCGGCTCACCACCACGCTCCACAGGAGGCCCTGGCCAGGCCTGCCCTCCGCAGGTGTCACCCGCCCTGGCCTTGTGGCCCTCCAAGTTGACCACCCCGGTGCCCGTGCCACAGCCCCGCGTCCCTGAGGCTGGGGACCAACCTGCAGTGGGAGCACCACCAGGGCCACGCCGATCATGATGACCACCAGGAACTGGGACGGCCAGATCTTGGGCGTCACATCGCCGTAGCCCACCGTGGAGAAGGTGACGATGCAGAAGTAGAAGGAGGTGAGCAGGTTCAGGTTCTCGCCAGCTCGCTCCAGGTGCTGGATGCCACAGGTCCTGGGGGACGGGCGCTGCTGGGCCACCAAGGGCTGGGCTCCAGCCTGGGTACCCTGGGCTCTGGTGGACCCCGTCTCCTGATGCTGAGTCCGAGTCTCAGTCTGGGGCACAGCTCAGCACTCTTGGGCTCCCAGACCACCCATCTGTCCCCAGCCCTGCTGAAGCGTCTCCCAGCCTGCCACGGGTGGGCACTCTTGATCCCTCTAGGCCCTGGATGGCCCCTGAACCAGCCCTGGCATCACCTTGGTTCAAATCTGACCCCCTTCCTGCCCAACAGCTCTTCCCAGGCCCAGGAGCCCACAGGGAGCAGGAGTGTGGAGCTGGGGCCTCCTGTGTGGACTGGGGCTGGGTAGGACCCTCGACATGAGGGGTTGCTTCCTAGGCCCTTCCCTGCACAGAGCTGGACACCTCCTTCCTATGCTCAACTGAGGGTCGATTGGGCAGGGCCTGGGGTCACTCCCTGGTCCCACGATGTTGACACAGCCGGTACTCAGGGCCCCTGGGGTGGACAGCTGGGTGACACAGGGCTGCTGGGAGGAGACTCACCCTGAGTCACCCTAGACTCTGTAGCCTTGGACATCTGTTCCAGATCCTCTGAGGTCTGTGTGTTGTGGGTGGGGTGCAGGGGAGGGAGGGCAGAGAGCACAGGGCACCCTCTGCCCAGGGCCTGGGGGATAGGAAGTGGTAACAGGGCCGCTCCAGGATCCATAACAGGGTCAGAGCATAGGTGGGTGCAGGAGGTCAGCAAATCTACCCAAGTGGCTGGAGGCTCAGTTCCAGGAGAACCTCCAAGCCCCTGCCCTGGCCTGGCCTCTGCTCTCAGGGTGGCCTCAGGCCAAAGGCCCCATCCCACTTGAGGGCTAGTCCCAGCTTCAGAGCCCAAGGCACGGACCAGGAAGCCGGATCCCAGAGTCCTGGGCCTTGGGGGAGCTGGACTTAGGGGTTTGCTCATGGGGACATGGGCTCAGGGCTACTCCTGGACCTCCGTGCCAGCCAGCTAAGCCACCCCCTGCCCAGCCAGCTCTGTCTCCTGCCCCAGACCTTGACCCCAGAGCCTGGCTCTGTGCCCTGAGCTGTCACTGCCTCTCTGCCCAGGAGCACACTGTCCCCGGCTGTTGGGTGGCCCTCAATGCCCAAGGCTCACCCCGTGAACACGAGGCACAGCAGGGTGCAGAAGAGGATCAGGACCTGGTTGAACATGGCCGACTGGGTCCTCAGGATGGCACGGTGGAAGTCGTTCTGTGGAGGATGTGGCCTTCAGTGGTCAAGGATCGGTCCCCCGCCAGAGCAGATAAACAAGAAGCAGGCTGCAAAGCCAGTGGCCTGGCCACACCTCCCCTGGGCGAGGGCCACAGGGCAGCCTGGACTTGGGCAGGCCACTGACCTCGCTTCTTCTCTCAGGAGCACCCCCGCCCCCCTGTGTCCCGGGAGGGCTGAGGCCTGTAGGAGGCTCGATGGACCGGGCATTTCAACTTCACTGTACCATTAAGTCAGACCTGGGGTTGTGAGTCTGGGGGCCTGGCGGCGGGGGCAGGCCTGGGGGCACAGAGGCTGACCTCCCTAGATCTCAGCAGGCTGCCTGCAGCCCAGTTTTCTCGTGGGCCCAGAGCTCATGGTCTTGGTTCTCACAGTCTTGGTTCCCGTGGTCCCTGTGCCCGTGACCCAGGATTGGTGGCTGGTCTCCCGTAGGCCTGCTTGCTACTGCCCATGGCTCCATCTCCTCCCCAGCCCTTTCCCAGGTCAGGAGAAGCTCTCTTCCCAGACATTGACTGGGGCAGGTCATAGTGACAGACGTTCCTGTTGGTCACATGGCCTCCTGGCTGGCAGCCTGGTGGCCCTGGGGCTGGGTATGGCAAGTTGCCTCTGCAGGTGGGCAGGGGTCTGGCTCTTGCTTACGATCATATTCTCCAGTGCGTGCTTGGCCAGCCAGCAGTTGAGGAACACCGGGATGAACAGGTTCCGCAGCGGTGGCCAGAAGATCTGTGGGGAGACAGTGGGGCTGGGGAGGGAGAGGGCAGGACTGGAGGCCCTTGGGGGGGGGGTCAGGACTGGAGGCCCCTGGGGTGGTGGGTGGGAGCTGGGGAGGCCCCTGGGGGAGGTGGGTGGGGGCTGGGACCACTGGGTGAGGGGTGGGGTTGGGGCTCACCCACCGTGATGATGAAGGGCAGTGTGTTGACCATCTCTAGGATGAAGGACACTCGGATGATCTGCTCCCAGATGTTGCCCTGGGGGTCAAAGGGGGCTTCAGAGCTGGTGCAGGTAGGACAGAGGACAGGGACGGTGCAAGGGCAGCCTGGGAGGTCAGGGAGTGGTGCTGGGGGCAGGAGTGAGGAGGAGGCAGGATGGTGGGGACCTACTTTGTAGCTGAGGTAGATGAGGAGCATGGTCTCCAGGAAGCTTATTGTGGCCACGATGACCTAAGAGGAGAGAGGGACAAGGAGCAGACCTGGGTCTGGGGTCTGAGGCAGGGCCAGGCCACGCGGGTCTCTGGGCGAGCACCCTTTGTGTGTACGTGTGCCCAAGGCTGTGGGCTTTGGACAGGTTCCTGACCAGGGGGCAGCCTGAGGGGCAGGGACCATGGAGAGCGGTCATGCTGCTGCCCCAGGAGGTGGAGGTGGGCCATGAGGGCCATGTGGGGGGCTCTGAGATGGTGGGACAGGGCAGGGCTTGCTGGCACTCTGCCAGGGAGGGGCTGGGCTGGGTGGAGCCTCCTCCAGACACAGCCTCTCTGAGCCTGTGAAGTGGGGCCTGAGGCCCTCTCTGGGGGAGGCCAAGCATCCAGTCATGAGCCAGTGCCACCACCCAGAGACCTGAGCAGTGGCAGGGCTGGGGAGACCCCCCAAGAGCTGGCCTGGGCCACCTACCCTCACTTGCATCCCCTAGGGAGACAGCAAGCTTGAGGGGTCAGCAGGAGGGAGTGGTTCCCACAAGAAACGGAGGGGGGTGCGCCCCAGCAGTCCCTGAGTGTGTCCTAAGTGCTCCCTGAGCCCAGCTCCATTCTGGAGCCCATCAGGCCTGGGTCCCCTGCTCACTGGGCCTGGGTGTGTCCTAAGTGCTCCCCGAGCCCGGCTCCTGTAACGGCTGTCCTCTGCTGTGGGGAGAGGAGCAGGTGGGGCACTCTCACCTGAATCGCCCACAGAGCCATCTTCCTCTCCACCCACAGGATTGGGGCCCTGGGGAGAGAAGGGAGATGAGCCTTGGGCAGGGTGCAGCACACAGGGGCCACAGCCATCAGTGTCCCCCTTGCCCCTGGGCCCAGCCCAGACAGGCTCAGGAAGAACATCTCAGAGGCAGTGGGGGCCCCACAGCCAGAGGCAGAGACTAGCTGGGGGACCACGTTGTCCCCCTCTGAAGGGGACATCCCAGCACTGATCCCAGCCAGGGTCTAGAGGGCAGCTGAATGTGTCTACAGGGACCCTGGGCAGCATTCAGGCTGAGGCTGGCCATTGCCCTCAGAGGCTAGGCAGTGTGGACTCCATCCACACTCACCACGTGCACCCCATGTCCCCTGACCCTGGCAAACAGGAGCAGCAGGAACTCACCAGTTGATCTCAGAGGAGGAGCCATTGAAGGTGTACTTCTGCTTCACACAGCCCCAGCTGCGGATAGACAGAGAGCTGGCCTGGCCACGGGCCCTCCGGGCCAACCCCAAGGCCCTCCTTGGGCTGCCATGGGCTCAGGGTACATGGGAAGGGGACCCAGCCCCATGTACTGAGGGGTGCCAGAGCTCTAGAATTTTGGCAGAGACCCTGCAGGGATGACGGGTGGGCTCTGCTTGACAGACCACACCCTCACCTGGGATCTGGGCTGACAGTGAGACTCTGGCAGGAGATAGCCAGGGACTCTGCATTGTCACACACTCCCTGGAAGGTCCCACACAGCCAGAGGCAGAACCAGGGGCCCTCCAGGCCTCCTGAGGCCAAGCTGCCTCAAATAAGGCTGGATGAGGCTCAGTGGGGACAAGGCTCCTGCCCCAAGGGGCTGGCTCAGCAGTGCAGGGCCCTAAGCCACTCTGGAGGACAAGTGTGTCCCAGCCACCTGGGATCAGCTGGCTGGCGGGTGGCAGGGCACAGCTGGCTGGCAGGGCACAGCTTGCATGCCAGTTCGTTGCTTCTGAGCCTATGAGAGGGGACCCCCGCCTCTTTCCTGACCTACTTCCCTCCAGAAACTCACCAGGGTGGATGCAGACTCAAGGCCATCCATTGTCCACCACTCCCCTACCTCCGGCCCTCTCTCCCAACATCTGCCCGCCTGTCTCTCGTCAGCATCCATCCCTTTATCCACCCACTCACGTTCTCACCTGGGATCCACCCGGGCGTCTGCCCCCGCCACCCTCTTACCTCTGTCCACCCACCCACCTTCCATCTATCCAGCCATCTACCCCGCCATCATCTGCCCATCCATCCAGACATCAACCCGTGACCTCCTCACCGTCTGTCTGCCTGCCCACCACCCACTCACCCTCCTCCCACCACCACCCACGTGCCAGGCGCTGTGCTAGGGATGGGTGATGAACACCACACACTGGGCCCTCTGGGGAAGGGGACCAGAGGCCCAGGAGCTTCCAGGACTTGGAGAAGGTGAGGTGGACCCAGAAAGGTGGTTGAGAGTCAGTCAGAACCCCTGTTGCTCCTCCTCAACTGCTGTGGTGGGTTCTGCCCGCCCCCCTGCCCGGACAACCACAGGGGTTTGTTCTCAGCTGTGGGTGAGGGTCTCTGGCCTGGGGATGCCAACTCCTATTAAATAGTGGGTGACAGATGAAAAGGAAGGTGAAGAGCAGATGTGTACACAGACAGCCTCCAGGGCCGGCTCCTTCCCGGCTCAGCTTCCAAGACCCCAGCAGTTAGGGACACCCACACTGAGGAGCCTGAGAGGACCCAGAGCCAGTGAGCAAGGGGGGGCGGTCTCCAAGGACATTATTCAAGACAATCCGGCACTGAGGGCTGCTGGGCCAACCCAGAAATGAGACAGAGCCTGACCCAAGCATCCCTAAGCAGAGACCCAGCAGCTTCCAGGGAAGAAAATGATGCGCCCCACAAGGATCGGGGCTGGGACTCAGCAGCAGGGGGGAGCAGGAGGACCACACAGAAACTTCCAGAGAAGTTCCCCCCCATTCCTCGAAAGGCTCCTGCAGTCTGCAGGTGACTCTTCCTCAACATGGCCAGAATACGCCTGCCCTGACGGTGAAGGAGTGACCCAGGAAGAGGACGCCATGGGCCAGAAGGGTCAGGTGGAGCCTCAGAGAGGGGCCAAAGCCCTAGCCAGTTTGCATACTGCTGCAGGGGGCTCCCCCAGAGGCTGGGACCCTCCTGGAGTGAGCGTGAAGACCCCCTCTCAGGCAGGGGGCACCTGGACCCTCCAGGCTCCCTAGACCTTCTGGGTCTACGGGCAGCCACACGTGCAGCTCCAGCATGGGCTCCCCTCTCCCCACTCTGAGCTTGGGCAGCATACTGGGCATGGCTTTGACTGGGCACGGGGCTTCCTAGAGGCCAGGCGGGGTGCTGGGTGCAGTCCCCCCAGGGCCCAGGCAGTCAGGTCCAGCCCAGAGCCCAGGACCCCTTCTTCCTCCAGCCCCACGGGTCACACCCACCATCCGATGCCCAGGGCCGGGTTGTCCAGCAGGACCCGGATGATGTAGAGCAGGCAGGTGAGGAGCTTCAGGGAGAAGTTGAACAGCCGGATCCTCAGGCCTGGGGGAGGCAGACGTCAGGAAGGCCCGCAGCCCCCTCCAATAGCTCCACCCCAGAGGCCCCACCCGGGTCCCTTCAGGAGGCACCATGTGCCCACTGCACAGAAGTGGAGTCAGGACCCAGGGGGCATCCTGAGGCTGCCCCTCCGTGGCCGGGGGGCCGGGAGCCCACACACATAAACTCCAAGCCCCTCTCTGACTCCCTGGGAGGTCCAGGATGGCCAGTCTTGCAGCTGGGAAGGAGTCAGCAGGGGCCTGCATGGAGGAGGCCTAGCCCAGCCCAATCTGGTGTCCAGCAGATGGGGCAGTGTCCCCACAAATCCCACACTGCTCCCAAGAGATGTGCGACTCTTAGGCAGAGGGAAGGCCCCCAGCGCCCACTGCTCAGCGACACAGCCCCAGCCACACTGGCTTCCTCTGGGGCCCCTCCCCTCCTGCCTGGGAGCGCCCAGCCCCCACTCACTGGATCTTTGGTTTTTGATGAAGAACAGTTTGAGCCGCTCCTTGAATGTGTTCTCATTCACGTAGAACTCCACCTGGACCCTGGGGCAGGAGAGGGGACGGGTGGCAGCCAGCGGGAGCCTGGCAGAGAGGCAGCCCCAAGCCCCACTGACTTGTCCCCAGCTGCAGGACTGAGAGGCATGCCCACCTTGGACCCAGGAAGCCACCTATCACAGCCTTCCCCGTGCCTCCCCCAGCACACAAGGGCCACAAGCCACTGCCTGCTCAGCGTCCAGGGCCTGTGGGCCCCAAGGAGGCTCAGACTATGGCACCCACTGGGCTTTGGGCACACAGAGCTCAAAACACACCCCAGGACCTATACGGAGTACCCAGAAGCTGACGGCCATTCATGATCTGGTGGCCTCTGGTGGCTGGGTTCTAAGACCACCGCTCAAAGCAGCGTGAAACTCAGGCAGTCGGGCCAGGAGGGCTGACAGGCAGCAGTCAGGCCTGAGCTGTCCTGCAGGCCAGCAGCAAAACCCCCTAGCACAGGCCCCTTGCCTTGGGCTCCCCTGCAGCCCCTGGCCATTGGTCCCCAGGCCGCCGTCACTTACACACATGACTGTCTATGGGCCCGTCTCCAAGCCCTCTGCCCAGCCTGGGCTCTCTACAGTCCTGAGAACAGACCACAGTGGACCCAGTGGGAGTGGCCTGAGGGTGCCAGAGGGTGCTAGCACATGGCCCACCCACTGCTGGCCCCATCTGGTCTCTGGGAGTAACATGGAGTCTGATGCGACAGCTACTGCCCGGCTCTCTGTGCCCAGCTCTGCTGGAGTTCGCGCCCCGTTGGGGCTCCATGTCCCACCGAGGTGAACCGCCAACAGTCACTCCAAGGATGACAAGCCGGGCTTCCTGCAGCTGGGGTGGGGATGGCCTGTCCCCCAGCGGCCATGCCCCTGTGGTGCTGGGCACCGACCTCCCTCAGCATGACCTTGGGCGTCCTCCATCACAGGCTGAGTCCCTCTCTGCTCCAGAGCAGGGTCAGGTGGGGCGACTGCGTGTGGGTGGGATGATGGTGTATGTGGGGCACACAGTCCCCACCTCGGCACAGAGCAGGGTCATGACCTGGGAGGGCAGCGGGGCGGAGGGCCCACGGGCAGAGTCCTGCTGCGTGGAGGAGGTCACCAGCAGCCCCAGTGGAGGCGATGCCAGTGCAGGCCCAGGTCCCTGTGCCCACCTCTCCCCACTCCCCATCATCAACCACGGGCAGGGGCCTCTCCCGGTGGCTGGGCCATGAAAGCTCTCCTCTGAATGGGTGTGGGCTCTGTGGAGGCAGCTGGAGAGTCTGATGTCACGGCCTGGCCCGGGCATGCTGCCCCCACGTCCTGAGAGGCGTTTGAGACGGGTGAAAGGACGGGGGCTGAAACCCACTATGGTATTCAGAGGTGGGCCTTGGGACGCGGTCAGCAGCCTGGAGCCCAGGAGGGAGAGTCCTGGTGGCCTCACAGGAGGAAGAGGCAGACAGCGGGAGACAGACACGTGGGTGCACCCGCGCCAGGCCCTGCTCTGACTGCAGGCTCTGCCAGCAAGAAGCCATCACCAGATGCGGCCCCAGGACCTTGGAGCAGACCATGAGCCAAATAAGCCCCTTTCCTTTACTATGCATCAGTCTGCAGTCCGTTGCTGGCAACAGAGACCGACTGCACCCTCCCGATGTGGACCTGACCCTGCTCGATCTGACCCCCTCCCCTCCCCCAGATGGGCTGGGACCCAGGTACTTTCTACCTCCTCCAAAGCTGTCCCCCCCCCCTCCGTGCAGCCGAGAGCCCCCAGCTCCAGGTCTACCCTGTGCCGTCTGCCTGGTCTCACTGGACAGCTGGACACCATTTCATGGGACATTACTGCTTGTCCACCTGCCCTGCCTGCTTCCCTAAGGCTCACCTCTGACCTCCCACCATCAGGCCCAAGAGGCCCACCCAGCCTACCCTCCTTGGGTGGACGCCTTGCCCACCGCAGCTCAGGGGTCCTCTAAGCTCTGGGCACCCCCAACCCCACTCTTGGCTCCCTGTCTTCTGCCCTCCAGGCTCTTTCTCTGCCTCTCTGGCTTGTCCTGGCCCCTGGGGCTGGCTCTGCTCCGGCTTCTGCCTTCAGCTCCCCCAGGTTCTGAGCTCCCCAAACGCAGCTGCCTGCAAAGACCACAAAGCCACTGCTCCGTCCCACAGTCAGGGAATGGAGAAGCCCACGCGTCCTCGTGCTGGCCTGCCTGTGGCTTCCAGGCAGCAGTGTCCCTGCTTGGGCACCGGTGGGGGGGTCAGGCCTGCTGACCATAGCTGGTCACACCCTGGCCTCTGGTTCCAATACCCCATGAATAGAACACAGGGCCACCACTCAGGGGGTGAGTGCCCGGTCAGCTGTGGACATCCATCTAGGCAGCCCCCAGGGCTCTGGGTGGGCAGCACCCACCTATGGGGGAAAGGGGTTCTCCATGAGGAGCCAGAGAAACCCGCGGGACCTGGCAGCAGAATTGGAGCCCTGCAATGCCAGAGAAATTAATGATGCTTGGCTTTTGATTGGTGATGAGCTGTGGCTGCCCACTCCTGACCCCACCACAAACAGTAGACCCTCCAAGGGCCAGGGGCAGCCCTGGGGAGGGAGCCTGGCTGGGGTTGTGGGCCACCTCCTCCTACAACGGGCACTCGCTGGCTTGTTCTGAGCTCCTGGGGTCACAGCCTGCAGTCGGGGGCCCAGGCTGCTGGAAAGCCAGACCTGGCCACTCCTCACCTGCCCTCCTGGCTTCCTCTCCTCCTCCCCAGAGAGTGGGAACAATGGCAGGAACTGTCTCCCACACTGTGCGAGGGCGCCTGGCAGCCAAGGTGCCGTGTCAGTGAAGTGAAAACCAGCCTCTGCGCTGTGTCCCCGCTTCTTCTGGATGTGCGCCCAGAGGGAGGTGCTCCCAGGGGAGGTGCTCCCAGGGAGGGTGATCCCAGAGGGAGTGTGCCCAGAGGGGGGTGAGCCCAGAGGGAGGTGCTCCCAGGGGAGGTGAGCCCAGAGGGGGGTGCGCCCAGAGGGAGTGTGCCCAGAGGGGGGTGCGCCCAGAGGGAGATGAGCCCAAAGCCGGGTGAGCCCAGAGGGAGGTGCGCCCAGAGTGAGGTGCGCCCAGAAGGGGGTGCGCCCAGGCCTGTGCCGTCACTCTGACGGTGCCCACATAGGCAGCTGGGAAACCCAGCGCCATCTGAGACTCCTCAGGCTCCAGGCTGCCCATTTGTGGGCTCGGCTCCATATAGCACTGGCCATGCCCACTGACCTGGGTGGGACCCAGGCCCAGCTCGGCCTTGAGCCTGGAAGAGCAGCACACCGCCGGCCCAGCCCTGGGGAGGTCAGTGTGGCCCTGGCCCTGTGGAGTGGACAGCTGTGTGGGAGCTGGCAGGCAGGCTGCCTGAGGTCAGGCTCGTCCTGCGCAGTGCCCCACAGCAGCACAGAGGGCTGGCCCGGGCGGGAAGAGACACCCAGGTGCCCCCGTGCCTGATACCATGGGGGCCTCAGCAGCAGCCCTGACTGTGACTTGCCGCCCACCCCTCCTGGAAACTCCCGGCAACTCTGGGTCTGGCCAGCAAGATGGGGTGGGCACCTAAGTTCCCCTAGTTCCTCACCCACGGTCCCAGGCTAGCTCCACAGGTCCTCCTGCTGTCCTAGGTTAGTTCACTGCCGGGCACTGTCACACCCCAGCCCCACAGAGCCTGAGGCGGGGTGGGGGGCCTCATGGTCATCCTTCCTCAGTGCTCAGAGGGGCCCCTGCCTACCCTGGCCTGGGCCCTGCAAGCCCAAGCTGGGAAACAGGGTTGGGGTTGGAGGAGAGTCCAAAATGGCCAGGGAGGGTGGTCAGGGGCTTCCTAAACTAACAGATGACCTGGCCTGTTCCTCCAACCAGTCTGCTGTCCTGGAATCTGCAGGGTCTTTGTTCTGGTCTTGGGCCTCCCAGGGCCTAGGGACACTCCTCTGACCAAGGCCAGCTGGGCAGTGGTGTGGGCCACAGCCTCGGGCAGCTGCACAGGGTCATACCCCACAGGGCTGAGGCCCAGCTCCCAGGGCCTCCACCAGCCTGCGGGGGCGTGGGAGAGCCTGGGGCAGCGGGCCAGCCTCCATCTCACGCCTGTTATCTGTGGTGCACAGGGTGCAAGGCTGCCAGGCTGGGGGACAGGCCAGGGTCAAGGCTGTAGCCCTCAACCCCGCGGGAGGTACCAGGCGAGAGCCACAGCAGCAGGTGGTTACTGCTGCCAGTGACGCTAGTTAATGGAACTGTTAATGACAGGCCCCACTGGGAGGCAGACCCGGTGGGGGAAGGAGGGCTTTCCCAGGGACTGCGCTGACTCCTACCTTCATGGGACCTCAGCCTCAGCTGGAGCCACAAGTGCAGCCGTGGAGCCCCTGGCCCCAGCCTGGGCTGTGGCAGGAAGGGCACCCCTTCTGCAAGCCACCTGGCTCCTGGGGACCTCGACCTGCACAGGCAGCTAAGGGGGCTAAGACCAGGCACGGGGTCATCCTCACGCCTGCCCTGTAGGGCACCAGGTGGCCCCTGAGAGCCTGGCCTCCTCAGCAAGGGACCACCCCCACCCCTGTGCTGGCTAGACATGGCCCTGCCCAGCTGCAGGGCCAGGGGCCTGGCAGAGTGTATTTTCCCATGGGGACTGGTCTGCCCGGGTGTGAGGACACATCTGTCCCCAAAAGCTCCCTCCCCTACAAAGCACTTACTGAGAGAGGGAGGACTCCAGGCTGAAATCCTCCACGTGGGGCCTGGGGACACAGCAGACTCATCAGCGCAGAAGGCAGGTGGACAGAGGGCTGGGCTCCAGGTAAGTTCCGGGGGCAGTGGGGCATGCCCATGCCACACACCCTGCCTGTAGAGCCCCAGCACACGGCCAGGTGCCAGGGCAGGCGACCCAGCATGCAGGGTGGGGCAGGGTGGCAGCCAGGCCACCTCTGTACACTCACCTCTGTGCCAGGAAACAGCACAGCCCACCAGGGAGGCCAGAACATGCAACCCCCTGCGCTGGGCCCATTGGGGTGCCAACCACGAGGACAGTGTGGCCTGCCTTCAGCCGACACACACCTGGGAGCCACTGCTGTGCCCTGCCCAGCGCTAAGCATGCCCAGGCCCAGCAGCACCAGGAACAGCCCTGTCAGAAGCACTTCACCCCAGGAAGCTGAGGGCAGCAGCAGCAGCCGGAGCCCAGGGTGGTGCAGGGGCCTGCGGGGCTTGCTGCAAGGTGCCCGACTCCTCTTCCACTCCCTGCCACCCAGAGACCTGGGGCTTGGCCGGCCAGTGCTGCCCCTTGGCTTCCTTGACTGGGCCGGCTGGGACTGGGGGTCGACAGCTTCTTGGGGGTCAAGGAGTCCCTGCACAGGGCCCAACCTGGGCAGCCTGGCCAGGGTTTTCCCAGACTGGCTGGTGGGAGCTGCCACCAAGTTGTGTGGTCCATATTGGACAGGAGCTCAGGGGCAAAGGCTGGAGGGAGTGGAACTCTGCCTTCATGTGGACTGGGCAGTGTGGGGTGCAGGGGGTCTCAGTCTCCCCAGAAAGGACTTCAGGGGAGCCTCTTTTAATCTTCAAAGCAACCACTTTCCAGAAAAGGAAACCAAGGTTCAGAGCAGTCTGCTGCCTTCCCAAGGCCTCACAGAGGAGGAGCGGGGAGCCAGGCTGCCCAGCTGTCAGCACCCCTGCCGTGGCCTGGGCTGTACCCTCTGGTGGGCAGGCTCCCTCCTGGTGCGCCAGCCCTACCACCTTCTGCTCTCTTGTCCTGGCAAGGTGGAGACTGGACCCACCCTGGGAGGGCCAAGGTCCTGGCTGAGGTGGCTGTGGGTTGACAGCTCCACACAGTACAGGGGAGCCCAGACTTAACTGGTCCGAAGGCTCGGAGTGACCAGGAGTGCCAACAGGTTCTGTGCTGTGTTGGCTGGGGTCCCTCTAACTGGCTCCAGCACAGCCCAAAGTCTGGAGCTGGGGCCAGGCTGCACCAGGGTCTGCAGGAGACCAGCTGTGACTGGTCATAGGAGGACCAGGAGTGGGTGCTGCCCAGCTGGGTCCCCTCCGTGTGTGGCTCCTTAGGCTCCTCTCCTCACCCAGCCCTGCCCAGCTGCCTCCTCCTCCTCCTGGCTATAACCTGGATAGAGGTCTGCTGCCCACTGCCCACAGGGCCCCTGTGCTCTGCCTGAGAGCCTGGTCCTGAGTGTCCAGGGCAGGCCCTACCCACATAATGTCCCCTGGCCTGCCAAGCAAACAGGTCAAGGAGCCCAGGTCCCATAGGAAGGACAAGGGCCTGTGAGCAAAGGGACAGGGGCTGTTTGGGCCCAGGCAGAGCTGGCTGAGGACTGTAGCTGGTGACGTTGAGGCGGGCCATCTGGGCTGACCCACCAGCGGGGCTGTGTGGGGAGGGAGGGAGGAAGAGGCCGGGAAGGGAAGCCCAAGATGGCCCAGCAGGACCTGTCCCAGCAACTAGCGACCTTGGCCCCACCCAGCGCCTGTCAGCCACCCAAGCACGGCCTCCCCAGCCCTCCCTCTGCTCACAGTGGGTCAACACACCTGCGCAACAGCCTGAAGGCCCCCTCCACCCAGAGCCCAGGGGGGGTCCAGGGAAAAGCCCCGATGAGGAGGGGCCAGGCCTAGAAGGGGCAGGCTCAGGGTCCAGGCCAGTGAGGCAGCTTCTCCAGGAGCCCCGCTGCATTGGTGGGAGCAGGTGTCTGGGTGTCCTCTACCCTCTGCCCTGAGTTCCATGAGGTGCTTCAAAGGAGAGGGGTTCCCTGATCAACTGAGTGCACATCGGAGCACTGAGGTCTCAGGTCTCAGCAGGGTCCGGCAAAGGAAACCAGTTACTCTGGACTGTTTTGTTTCCCCCAAATTTACATGTTGAGCCCTGACCTCCACAAGGCAGCAGGGGACTCTATTTGGAGACAAGGTCTTCACAAAGGTTGAAACGGGTCACATGGTAGGCCCTAATCCAGGAGGACTAGCACCCTGCAGAGAGATCAGGACAGACACACACAGAGGGATGGCCACGTGGCCCTGGTGCCTGTGAGCCGGCAGGGCCTCAGGAACCAGCCTGCCCACATCCTGATCATGTACACAGCCTCTAAAACTATGAGAAAACTCACTTCTGTGGCTTAAGCCCCCCAGTCAGTGGCCGCCCCACCCAGTCATGCACCAGTTAAGGCCGGAAGCCGCATCTATGAGGGACCCCTCCCCCAATGTTTGGCCACGGTCAACGATAAACCAGCCCAGCCCGGGTCAGCAGATCAGCACGCTCTAGGGGAGAGGAAGTAACAGGGTAAGGGTGGGCGGATATAGTGTGGGGGCTCCTGAAGACGAGCTGTCCTGACAGCGGCCACCACAGGTGCCCTGCGGAGGGGGTGAGCACCAGAGAGGGGCTCTGGGCGGAGGCTTGGTGTGTGCAGAGCTGGAGAGCTCAAAGACCATAAGGAAGACCAGCATGGTGGGCAGCAGGACACACGGAGCTGAGAGGGACAGGGTGCTGCGTAGGATGGGGCAGAACCCCCTCCTTCATTGGGGCCCTGGGAAAGTGCTAGAAGGAGGGAGGGGCCTCTCACCCCAAATACCTGGGCAGCTCCTTCTAACCCCCCACCCCTCCCAGATGGGGAAGAGGAGGCAGCAGACCCAGTTCCAGGGACAGCCTGGCTGGGGGACAACACTGCATCTACGAGAGGGCAGTGCATCAGGGGCACATTGGACGTGGGGGCAGACACCTCTGCCCACTGTGGCCAAGTCCCCTGGGGACAGTGGAGACCTCCTTCTGCCTCACTGCCTTCCAGGCAACGGGGAGGACCGAGGCTCCATGGCCCTGGAGATGGCCCAGGCATGCAGGATGGGGCAGCTGCAAGAGCTACAGCCGACAGCTCACTCTGGCAGGCACCCTCCTCCCTGTTCTGGGCTCGCCTGAAATCTACACCAAACTTCCTAAAGCACAAATCTGCCAAGTCCTCCTCTGCTCAGGAGCCTGCCTTGGCTCCCTACTGCCCATCTCCAGAGCAGGCAAGCAGCCTGTGACCAGCACTCAGGGAAGGAGGCTGCAGAGCTGCCAGTGGGGTGCTGGCCTGTCCCAGAGGTGTGACCCCTCCCTTCTCCTGCCCTGCAGAAAGAGCCTGACAAGACCTGTACTTGAGGTCTTCTGGGGGATAGAGAGGCCAGTGTAAAAGGGCCAGCATTTATGGTCCACTGGTTCATGGGAGACCAAGTACAGGAGTGGGAAAGAGGAAGGTCTTCCTGGGGGAGGTGGCCTGTGGCCCCAGCTCCCATGCTGTGCGGTGGGCTCAGAGGCAGCCTGTGCAGAACCTGCCATCCCTGCAGTCTACCCCTGGCCGGGGCCAGGCTGGCTGTGAGTAGAACTCCTGAGATCACTGGCCCCCACAGCATCCAGGAAGAGGAGGCAGAGGAACCAGCCCCTGGGGCCTTGGCGGGCACTCACACCCTTCTGCCCAAGAGCTGCCCATTAGCAGCCCAAGAGCCTCGGCTGCACACTTAACCTCAACAGTTTCTTCTGGCAAATGGGAATACTGAGGGGCTGCCGAGAAGCAGGCAATGGGTATGTGGGCGGGCAGGCCAGAAGCCTGTGGCCAGGGCCCCTTGGCCTAGCCATCTGTCAGGCCCAGCCTCTGCCAAGCCCCCGTCAGCCATGATATGCACCCCCCAGGCTCTGGCCCTCACTTTCCCTCTGCCTGGAAGACCCCGCCAGCTCCTCCTGCTCCTCCCAGAAGGAGCAGCACCCCAGGAAGCCCACTCTGCAGCCACGGCCTGGCCTGCACCCCTCTGCCCAGCGCAGGCTCTGTGCCCACGATGTGTGCCCACAGCAGGCCAGGTCTGATTCATCTTCATCCCCCGCAGCACCAGGCATGGCTCTTGGCACAGGCAAGGTGCTGGCCAAGAATCATTGCTGCAGATGACACCTCAGTGTCCTCATCCATGAAATGGGGTGCCATGTCCCATCCTAGCTTGCAGAAGGGATGGGGAGGAACTGGCAATGCCCCAGGGAGGGCCTCCACCACCCTGGCTGCCCCAGGAACCAGGCCAGCAGCTGGCCCTGGGGATGCTCCCAGGGGGCTGCGGGCAGGGGCCTGAGCCCCAGCTGCATCTCAGCCTTCAGAGAACTACAGACCTGCCTGGACTGTCCCTGCTCACCTCCAAACTGGGGACCAACCTCAGGTGGGACAGGGCAGGGACCGCCTGTCACCTGGCACAGAGCCTAAGTCCACATCCACCCCTGCCTTACCCGTAGGCCCACTGTACTCAGCCTCTAAGCGGGGTGTCTGGGGTCGGGAGGGGGGACACCTGGGTAGAGCTTCCAAGGGCAGCCCGCGGCGGTCCCCTCCCAGGGCTGCGGACAGCGCGGCAGGTGCAGCGGGCTGGCCCCTGCGATGCGAGCGAGATGCAAAGCCCCTCCCGGCGG
>NW_026000052.1:2028827-2044123 GCF_001458135.2 Marmota marmota marmota
CTCGGACGGCGAGCGCGGCAGCTTGGCCCGCGCCATCCTGCGGGAGCGCTCGGCGCGGGAGGCGGCGGCGGGGGCGGCGCCGGGCGCAACCATCACGCTCCGCACCCGCCCCCGCGCGCCACAGTGGAACGGTCCGGCGGGGGGGGGCAGGACGGGGAGGGCTCCCAGGCTCCGTCCCCACCAGCACGCCCCCAAGGAAGACCCAGTCCCGGGGCTCAGCCTTCCCCAGAAGTGGTGGTGGTGACTGTCCGTGCTGGGAAGGAGGAACCCTGCAGCTGAGACCTGGGCCCTTGGCCAGGTACCTGGGGAACAGGAGTACTGGAGAGGGGAGCTAGGCATCCTGGTTGGTCCTGTGCCCACATCTCGACCCTCCAGGGGTCCTGAAAGCTCAGTCTAATGCCCAGATCGGCCAGCCCAGAGCTGTACCCATCCTTCAGTTCCTGGCTCCAGCTCCCTCACCAGGTGGGAAACTGCTGGTGTCTCCCGTGGGCACTCAGGGTCCTCCTTTCCCTTCTTTCCACCTCCAGAGCTGTCAGGGCACATCTCAGGGGCACTCGGCTGTTGGCCCCCACGCCACAGTGGGTGCTGGGCATGCCCACGTGGAGCTCTTGACGTCCTTCTGGGGCGTGTGAGGCCCACCTCACCAAACACAAGGACGACCTGCCAGGGACACAGATTCTTATCCATTTTTTGATGTGGAAAGACTGAAGGAGGAAGTGACTTCCCCAGGAGCAGGAAGGAGCGGAGCAAAGATCTGGACCCAGGACCAGCTGATCAGAGAGGCTCTGTGTGGCCATGCTGTGTGGCTTTTCTAGCTCCTCCGTCTCACAGACAGGGCTCCAGATGACTTGCCCAGGCAGGTAACTCTGCAGGTATTGGTGCTGGGAGGTCTGGCTTGCCCCAAGTCCAGCTTGGCGTGGGAGCTCTCAGAGTCACACCTGCCAGACCCAGGTGGAGGGGCTCTCCTGGGCTCCTGGGCCCTCCTGAGCAGCCCACACCCCAGGCCAGGAGCTCCTGCTTGCTGGGCCCGACTGTGAGTGCCAGCAATCAGGGAGCATACAGGAGATTTATGGTAGAGAAGTGGGCTTCAGTTCTTCAGGTAGTACCAACCTGAGTGGGGGTGGCCTGGCCCACCCACACTCACCAGGAGCCCTCATGAAATGGCCTGCACCACCCCCTCACCCTGAATCCCCTTGGCTGACCATCTGTCCCCGATTTCATGGGTCTCCATGCACATACTCTGCAAAAACACAAGAACCCCAGGGCTCACGTCACAGGGAAGGAGCACCCAGAGAGGAAGGGTGGGTGAAGTGCCAGCCTCGGCCTGGCAGGGAGCAGCCTGTTTCTTAACAATGCCATCGAGGTCAGCTTCGCCGTAGGGAAGCTGAGGCACAGGGCTACTCCCACAGGGGACCCGCATCCTGGCTCTTCAACACCTGCCCCAGGCCCAGATCACATGGAAACCAAGCAAAAAAAGGCTCAAACCTGGGCTCCCGTCGGCCTGAGGGGAACAAGCAGGAGGAGTTCCCCACCGCCCTGGGAGGCACTCACAGACGGAGGTGCCCCTTTCTGAGGAGCAGAGCAGCTATGAGGAGGGAGGCCGGAGGTCTCCCCAGGGCATGCTGTTGAATGAGACCGCTGATGTGCATAAACAGATCAAGCAGGCCACAGCGCCTGCACAACCCGGGGCCATGCACACAGCACTGCAGAGAGAGAAAGTGCCTGCGGACGTCAGAGGTGCTCACACAAGGCACCCCAGGAGCAAGGGGAGGGCGCAGAGAGGGCGTCAGGGCTTTGGGGTGTTGTGTTCCCCCTGCATCCCTGAGCAATGGCAGTGAGCCACATCTGGAAGGCTCACGCAAGCCACATCCGCAGAGCGTGGCAGTAGAGATGCGTGGCAGCCTGTCCCCAAGGGCCAGCCTGTTCTGCCCACACAGAGAGCTCTCCTTTCCACTCTTGTTTTCTGAGTGCAGGGGTCTGCCTGTGCTGTTGGCATCCGAATCCCAGGGCTAGAGAGAGGTGACAGTTGGGAGGAGGACACCGACATTTTGTGGTGTCAACCAGTGACAGGCGTGGAGGAGCCTGTGTCCCAGGTGGCAGGGGGACCTCTCAACTTGTTCCTGCACCATGTGGGTGGGTAAAGTAGGTCTATCTTGGAAATGACAGTCCCCTCTCGGCAGGGTCCAGTGGCTGTTTCCTGTGTGGAGAGGGTAGACAGTCCCTTACACATCCAGTGCTGATTCCTGGCTCCTTGGCCTCTGGGTACAGTGGAGTGACCCACAGGCAAGAAGCAAAGCCTGGAGCAAGTGAGGTGGGAGGGCGGGCACTGGGCTCCCAGGCTCTGGGTCCTTGGAGCGTGGACGATCTTGCGCCCTCAGAATGTCTGCAGAGCATGGGAGTGGAGATGGGGCAGATGTCCTGGAAGCCCCAGAACAGATGACAATCGCCCCTTTATGAGTGTTAAAGACAGACAGGTGCTGTGAGCTCCCTGCAGGGAGGGCTGAGGGGCACTGGAGCTGGCGGAGGACACCGCCTCTGGAAGTGGCACTGCCATTCTTCCCACAAGACTGGGTGGGGAGGGTCGAGCTCAGGTAGGGGGAGGAAGGAGGGGCACCTGGGATGGGGAGGACAGGAGCAGCACAGAGGTGGATCAGGATGTCCATGCTGGACCCTCACAGGGTGCCTGCCAGAGGCCTATCCTGGGGCTGCCAAGCTGCAGAGAAACTGTCTGGTTACCTGCTCAGTATAGGAGCTGAACCTCTGGGGCAGATGGGCTGCCTTGTGGAGCAGGGCAGCCAGAAGGTGGTCCAGAGGAGGTGAGGAGGCCGGGTCCCTGTGTGGCACGTCTTCAGGTGGGAGGCAGGTGTGTGGGCAGGTGTGGTATCTACAGCGGGGCAGGGGTGACCGCTGCCTCAGGAGCCTCCCAAACCCAAGCTGATAAACAGACAGTGAAAGGCAGTGATCAATACTCAGAAGCCATAAGGGCAAGGACAAGCCAGTGTCACAGATGTCCTCAGATACTGTTGGGAGCCATGTTGGGAAGTGTGGGCAGTGACCCCCCTTCCCTGATCCTGTCCTCAAGGTCAACCTGAGACAGCCACAGCATCCTGAGAATTCTCCCCACAGCCCTGGGGAGAGGCCGCCAGAGGCTGTTCTGGCCTTCCCTGTCATCTGGCTGGGGAGCTGTCTAGGCAAACCCCCAGAACAAGGTGACACCCTCAGGCTGCCCTCTGGGGAAAGAGTATGGAGCCCTAGGACATCTCCAGCTGCGTGGCGTGGTCCATGGGCAAGGACATTTCACAAGATCCTAGGAAACGGGGCAGATGGACACTCAGACACACAGCCCTTGCCCATGCTCTGGAGCTGTGGGAAGGTGGTGGGGTCACCCGCAGGCTGGGGCACAGGAAAGGGAACAGGAAGAGGACACAGGGGCTGGGAGGTGGAAGAACCCACTTGACCATGGGGGATGACCATGGGGCAATGTGTGGCCCAGCCACATGGGGATCCCTTGGCCTTAAGCAGGAAGGAGGGTCCGACAGCTGCGCAATGTGGGTGAGCCTTGATGACATGGCGCTGAGAAAGGGGCCTGGCACAGGACTGTGCTGCGGGGTTCCACCTGTGTGACAACTCCGAGTCACCAGGCCAGAGACAGGAAGTGGAATGGAGGGTGCCGGGGCTGCGGAGTCAGTGTCTATGGGACAGAGTTTTCACTTGGAAAGTGGGAGAGTCCTGTGGATGGATGGTGGAGGCAGCCGCGGCACCATGCAGACAGGCTTAACACGCGGAATGTCCTCTCGGAATTGGTTTGCATGGTATATTTTATGCCATGTGTATTTACCACACTTAAAACAGATACGTTTAAAAAAATAGAGAAGGAAGGAGGAACAGGAAGAGTGGGTGAAGGAAGGAAGGAGAGAAAAAGGAGAGGAAAGGACTAAGTGGACTTCAAGGACAGAGAACCTGGTCATCGGTAAAGCCTACGTCCAGGGCAGAGGGAAAGTATCCTCCAGGCTTCCGGCCCAGGTCGGCTTATGAGGGCAAGTTTCAGTAAAAAGGAGAGACAGAGGAGTCTGTTATCTCCGCAGACTGAGGAAGGAAAGGAGACTGCAGGACCCAGAGGCCTTTGGAGAGCCAGGCGCCCTCCAATTACTACTAAGTGAGTCAAGACTAGCAAGAACCTTAATCAAATTAAGGACCTCAGTAGATGACTCTGCACAGCAGAGGCAGACATAGAACCCGGGACTTGAGAGAGGGTGGAGGACTCTATCTCAAGGGTCCTTGTGCCCCAGGGCAGAGGCTCCAACAGGCTTTAAGTATTTAAAATCAATTTAGAAAACATTTAGAAACATAATGATGTAGCAGACAAAGAACTGTGTACTGAGTTCCAGGAAAACACCACCCAGATATTGACCCTCCTACATCTACTGAGATTGAAGGGCAAAGAAAGAGCTCTTAAGGGTATAAGACGGGAAAAGGGGTCACCCGGGAGGGGCAGAGCCATCTGGCTTTGGGTTTCCTGGGGGGCACTAAACTCGAGGGTCTGGGCAGACCAAACGCTGAGGAGGAAGACAGTGAGATGAGGAGTATTGTACCCAGCCAAGATATCATCCAGGTCCACAGACACAGGACTGTTATACCCAGCCAAGCTGTCACCCACGTCCACAGACAGGGGAGATGCCGCAAGTGTGGAGCAACACACGACATGTGGCACCAGCACAGACGCCCTTTTTGAAGGAAAAACAACCTTGAAGGTGAAATGCAGTCACCTCAAAGAAATACCCAAGTAAGGAACTCCACAGTGAAAAATAACAGTGAATGTGTGTGTGGTCAGCAGGAACCTATGTAAGTGGATTTACAGCAAATGTTAGATGATTATGCAAAGTCTGGTTACAGAACAGATTGTAACAATTTAAAACCTTGGTGGAGTAAAAAGAACAATATAATTAGCAAACATTGGGGGTGTGTAGGGTGTTGTCATCCAAAATGAGGATGCTCTAAGCTGGGAGTGAACCACACACTATCCCCATTGGACGGACAGTCCTTGGAGACATCTCAGCAGGGAAGGTGCCAGGGCACAGAGAATCCTGTTTTGATAGAGGTAAGGAAATTACAGAAAGGAATGGGGTCATGTCAAGGGCCAGCAAAAAGCCCCCTCTGGCCAAGGAAGGACAGCTGAGCATCAGAGGGAACACTAGACAGGGTGGATACATTTCCTCTGGCTGCTATAACCAATTGGTTAATTGCCACAAAATTAGTGGCTTAAAACAACACACACTGGGACTGGGGATGTGGCTCAAGCAGTAGCGCGCTCGCCTGGCATGCGTGCTGCCCGGGTTCGATCCTCATCACCACAAACAAACAAAGATGTTGTGTCTGCTGCCGAAAACTAAAAAATAAATATTAAAATTCTCTCTCTCTCTCTCTTTAAAAAAAAAAACCCCACATTTCTCATCCAATCTTGGAGGTAAAAAATCCTGACACCTGCGTCAGCAGGACTGAGCCTCCAGTAGAGACATGCGTCTGCCCCTTCCAGAGTCAGGTGTCCACCTGTGCTCACCCACCTGGGCCCCTTTCCCTTCTGTACTCGCTGGCCTCTGCTTCTGTCCTCATGTCTCCCCTCCAGTTCTGCTCTGACCCTCCTGCCTCCCTGGGAGGGCATCAGGCCTGACTGCCCAGAGAATCGTGGGTCACACCTCGTCAAGGCCCTCAACCTAGTCACATCTGCAGAGTCCCTTCTGCCACCTTCACAGACTCACGGGCTTCCAGGATTAGCTCGTGGACATCTTAGGGTGCACTTGTCAGCCACCACAGATAGCAAGTCTGTGTAACTCTGTGGGTCAGTACGTGATGCTCAGGGAGACAAATCCAGAAAAACCCGCTGCTGTTGCCAGGAGAAGCTGCCGTGAGCTTGGCCTCACGTTGGAACTGGTAATTGAAGAGAAAGGGTGGGGTGTGGCAGGAATTGTGCTATGGGTGTGCACCTGGCCCTCTGATGAAGGCAAGTCAGTGGAGGGAGAAACAGAACCAGGCAGGCACACCCTGGGCCCAGGAGCAAGGCGGGTCAGGCAGTGGTCAGACAGGGCTGAACCCTCAGTAGCAGTGTCCTCAGACCCACGGTCGGGGAGACCTGGATGTCTGGGTAGCACCTGCTCACCCTGAGGTGAGAAGGCACATGTGTTGCTGCTCAGGGGACCCACTGGCCATCTCCAATGGGGACACATGGGCAATACATGGGTCACAATGGCATCCGCAAGGTTCTCACACCTACATCAGGCAGACCTGGCCAGCTGGGCCTCAGGACCAGCGTCCACTCCAGAGGGACAGTGAAGTCAGAGGAACAGGCTCTGGGGAAAATAGCCTGGTGTTGGTCAGGGTTCTCCAGAGGACAGAACAATAGGCTATACATGGCCCTCGGGCGTCCAAGGGGAGTTGGGTAAGCGAAGCAGCTCCTGCGATTATGGAGACTGACACCCCAATCGGCTGGAGGCCCGGTGTGCTGGTCAGGGCTCTGTGCAGGTCCAGAGCTTCCCCCTCTGGTGGCTGTGTCTGCTCTTCTGTCTGTTAAACTGGCCCCACCTTCCCCGAGGTCCCCTTATGATGTCATCTGGAAAAGTCTGCACAGTGCACCCTGGTGACCATCTCTGCCTGCCTCTCTTCCACCACGGTGCCACCCCAGCCCTCTTGTAAGGAGACTGTGACTGCATTTCAGGCCCATCTCAACCTCAAGAGGCTTCACTAAATCACACCTTCAAGGTCATACAAGGTCACAGCATCAGGTTCTAGGGATCAGGACATGGGCAATGTGAGAGTTAAACCCAGTGGCCTGCGGGGAGTCCCAGGCAGACCCCACATCCACTCCAGAGGGTCCAGCTGGATGTGAGAGGCTGGGTGTGGGGTAGCACCCACATTGTAGGGCTGGGTATGAGGAGAGAGGGTGGGGTGTGGAGGGGGTGCTGCCTGAGCCTGATGCCGCACCTCCCTCCAGGGGTATTACATCACTGCCCGGCTCGGTAGGGTCCTCTTGAGGGGACACAGGACTGGGCTTCCTCCCCACAGCTGGGCCCCTCTGGGTCCTGGTCAATCATGCAGGAAGAGGCCCCTGCAGAACAGCCAGAAAACTCCTGGGGAGGGGGAGAATTAGTTCCAGCATTGGGGCGGGGGCCAGGCCTCTGGAGGCTGACCAGGGTCCTGAAGGGTCCAGCATGCAGGAGAGCTCTGCCTTCTGGGGTGACATCACTTTGTCTTCCAACAGTCCCTGAGGGTGGCACTCACTGAGGGGCCCACGGAGGATGGGGTGGAAGTGTGGATAGGGACAGAGAGGTGGAGCTGGGACCGAGCCTCCACAGGCCTGGGGTTTGGGGTGTGGCCCTGCCCACATCTGGAGCAATGGAGCCTGGGTAGGGGGAGCTCCGGGGCTCAGACCCTCAACCCACAGCCTTCCCAGGGCCAGCCAGCTCTGCTTCTATGGGGACTCCTGTCTCAGGTGTCTAGAGGGACCTGAGACCCAGGGAGGGCTCCTGGGGCCCTGCCAGGTTGGGGCCTGCTCTGGAGGGGCTGGTCAGCCAGTCCCGCCCAGCACAGAGCTGTGGAAGGAAGCTGGGGTCCCACATCTGTCCTCAGCCTCTCTGCAGCTCCTTCCACTACCCCTCCCCACCAGCTGGGACATGCTGCCCTTCCTGTCCCCTCCCCCAAACCCACGCCTCTCCTCGCCCCTTGCAGGCCCTGGGGTCGGGGTGCTCAAGGGATGGGCCCTCCCCTTGGCTGCAGAGTGGCCTCCCTCCTGGGCTCTCATGGGGGGCGTCAGGGAGGAGGTAGGGTCCCTCCACCCTGTGCCATCCCCATGCTTCAGGCTGCTCCTGAGGTGGTGGCCCTCGGCCATCGCTCCTGTGAGGGAGCCTCCTGCTGACGCCTGCTCTGTCCCCTCCTCCAGCACGGGATGTCCCCTCTCCTTGTCCAGCTCCAGGGCTGCTGGGAGAGTGGGCCTCTGGAGCTTCCACTTCCCAGCAGGTCTCCAGTCAATTTAGGGCCACCCAGGAAAACAGCCCACCCAAGGATCGGGCATATTATTAGCAGACGCCCCCCCCCAGAGCTGGCTGAGAACCCCAACCCAACAAGAGCTGTGAGAGCCTGCACAGGGCATGGCACAGCCGCCTCCCCAGCCCTGTGCTGGGACCTCACTGGTAACCCGAGCAGGGGCAGGTGCTGGACCTCCAGGTCCCCCGACACACCTGTGCACTCTGACAGGAGGTGTGGTGCCTGTTGCCCAGACAACAATGCACCATGCTTAAGTGCCTTCAAACAACAGGGATCTGTTCTTTCCCATTCTTGGGCTGGAAGTCCAAAATTGAGGGAACAGCTGGTGCTTGCCAGTCCAGCTCAGCAGCTCCTGGCCGTGTGGCTTGAGCAAGGTCCACCTGAGTGTCTGCCTGTTATCCTCCCAATCAGCTGCTGTCTGAAGAAGTCTTGGAGTCCTATCTTTGTATGTATAGCTAATTAAAGGCCAGCATGTGGGGTGGGGGGCTCCTGATGACTGCTGGGGGTGCTGCACACAAGAGGTTCTCTCCAGGATCCAGTGGAAACCCAAGTTCAAGTAGTTGTGGCATGGCAAGCAAGGTGATGGGATTAGAATGGGGTTAGATGTGGTCCTGAGGTGGGCCTTGGAATGGGACCAGCACCCTGGGAAGGAGATCAGCCTGCCCTGCCCCCCGCCCCCTGAACACTGCGAGGAGAGGTCTCTGGACTGCGGGCACCTGCTCTGGACTCCCTGCCTTCAGGGCTGTGCCCAGTGAATACTTGCAGCGGAACCCACTCCCCCTGTTCTGTGGTGGAGGCCTGAGCAGAAGAAGCCCTAACGTGACCCTCCCTGTTCCTGTGCTGCATGCACCAGCCTGGAACGTGTGGTCACACCATAGGAAGCTCATGGAAATCACCTTCTGACAGCCAGATGACCACGGGTCTCTGTGCCTTGGGGGATGCTGGCTCCCCCTTGCTGGGCATCTGGGTTCTGCTTTATAATTAATCTGGGAAGAATCTGATTTTGAGTCATGCCTGTGAGTCTCTGGGGTGTGGGCTAGGGGAGGAAGCCATGTGCCTGGCTTCCTCCTCTAGCTCCCGAGGAGCAGCACACCTACTCCTCAAGGAGGAACACCTACCTTGCCCTCTCAGCGTTTCAGGGTGCCCTAGGGCCTGGGTGTGGGGAGCCAGAGGCGTTTCTCATTTCTTGTGGTGGAGACACTAACATGGGATCACGCGGAGGCCAACATCCTACCTCAGTGAAGACAGGCCCCAGGAGATGCCCTGCTCGGCTGCACGCGCACGCACCCAGTGCCCACTTCCTCCTGCTGTCTCTGTGACCTTGGCCCTTGTCCTTCTGCTCACTCCTGGCCTCCTGGGGAGGAGCAGTGGCCCAAGCCTTGGAGTTCATGTGAGGCAGCAGGAAGGTGTGAACTGCTCTGAAGGCCACACCTCCACAGGAAGGCCAGCTGGCCTTCTGTTGTCCACCCTGACTCAGGGCCTATCTCTGAGGCTCTGCTTCCTGCTAAGGACCCCCAGGGGGAGTCCCAGCCCCACACCCAGCTGATGGGGAGGGCATATCAGGCTGGATCCAGGCAGTGGCTGGGACAGGTGACACGTGTCTCACTCAGGACACCTGAGAGCACATAGAACAGTCCAGATCTGTCCTTTCTTGGTTCCATTATGCAGGCAGCAGACAAAGGGTATCCAGGAGAGCGGGCAGGACAGAGCACACATGACACCCTGGACCAGTTCCCGGAGTCCACACAGGTGGACCCTCCCCTGCAAGCTCACCCCAACCTCCCCTGGGCCCACTGGCCAGGTCAAGACCATCTCCCTGGCAGGCTGCATCCTCTAAGGCCTACGAGCTTGCACTGGACAGGCCCCACCCCAGGCAGGGCGAAGGGAAGGGCTGAGGTGACCTGTGGCAGAACCACCAGCCCAGCCTGGCCTGGCAGTCAGGCCTGTGCAGGGAAAGGAAGGCCCCAGACAGAGGTTAAACACAACCTGGGGAGACCACACCAGCTGGCGTTTCCCTGAGCTAAGCAGCCCTGGGGTGGACACATGCCAGGGAGGCACTGCCAGCAAGAGGACTAGGGGCAGGGACACTCGGCCTGCTCCAGGGCTACCTGGGACTGCTGGTCCTGCCCTGGAGTCTGGCTGGCACAGGTGGGTCACCATCACACATGTGGCTGTCCTCTGCTGTGACAGCTCCTGACTCTCGTCCACTGGTCCATGTGAAATCCCCTCACTGCACATGTGAGTTCCGGGCAGCTCAGCCCAGAGTGCTGTGGGGGTGGATGTCCAGTCCCCATGGGGTCCCTAGTCCAGGAGGAAATGCCTCCCCATCTGCCTGTCCTTACCTCCCTCTGCCCTCGCCCCCAGAAGCTCCCGGCCTCCTCCTCGGGCTTCCACTGCCCTAAACCCACCACAGTCCTCCTGGATGCTCAGCTGGCCCCACCCCCACCCCAGCCAGGCCTGGCTGTGTCCTCTCCTTTAGGCTCCTCGGTTTCCAAGCCCTGGCCATGCCTGACACAGGTACTTCTCTTGTGGGAACCCAGGGACCAGCTGGCTCACCAGGCACCCCCAGAAGGGGCATAGGGTACAGGTACAGCCCAGTCCACCCCCAGCATCCCCAAAGCACCCTCAAAAGACAGCTGATGTGACCCACATCCCCCACAGAGCTGCCGTGGCCTTCAGGTAAAACTGTGGCCAGTGGGGCTGGGGGTGTGGCTCAGTGGCAGAGCGCTTGCCCAGCACAGGTGAGGCCCTGGGTTCGATCCTCAGCTCCGCATAAAAATAAATAAATAATAAAATAAAGGTAATAAAAATACAACATTAGAAAAAATTAAAAAAAAATAACAACAGCAAACTTGAGCTGGTGACCTTTGGGGAGCCTAGGGCCCATTCTGAGGTCCAGATAGCTGGCTGCCGTCCTTAAGGGGCTGCCCAGGGGAGGAAGCCTGAACAGAGCTCTTTCCAGGGAGGCCCTGCGGCCCTGCTCTGGTAGAAGATGGGCGGGGCCACGGGGAGGGCGGATGCTGGTAGGCATCAGGAAGGGTGTCGTGGGGGAGGGCAGGCTGATGGCCCAGAGGGGCAGGCAGGCAGGGATGGGTGGGGAGGGCACTTAAGGGACAGGCCTCCTGCAGGCACTTGGCAGGCACTTGGCAGGCAGCCGGGCTAATTCTCCCCACTCACCTGGGCCTCCCTGGATGGTTCTTCCCCACCCTGCTCCTAACTGCTCAGTCATTAGCAACCATAGGTGAGTGGTTCTGAGGGCCTGCTGTCCCTAGGGACCCTCACTTGAGTCCTGCTTGGAGCCCTGGTGGGGCCTCGGCCCTGGGGAGGGGCCTGGCTCTGTCCCATGGGGCGGCCTGACCCACTGTGGTTCTGTTGGCCTGGGAGGACCTAGACCCTGGAGGACTGACTGTTGCTCCCTGAGCTGGGTCCTTGCCTGCTGGTCTGTCCACAGCTGCCTCCTGCAGGGCTCTGTCCTGACCATGCTGGATCCTGCCTGCCTTCCCATTTCTCATCCATGTGAGAATATTTCACGTCTCCTCCAGAGAAGCCAGTCGAGATGCTCAGCTGTCAGAGGACCACGGGATGCCAGGCTGGAGCCCTGCTGGGGCTGCGTCCACCCTCAGGCCTGCTCGGGCGTCACCCTGCAGCAGGCTGCTCCACTCCAGGACCCTTGGGTGAGGGATGGGGTGGGGATCTCTCCTGGGGCTTGGCCTGGGGCAGCACACAGGCCAACCCAGCCAGCCCAGGACAAGCCCCCTTCCCTGCATGGAGTCTGTTCAATGGGTTGGGGGTGTGTGTGCGGGTGCTTCTCACTGCTGGCCTGGCCTGCATTCAGAGGGGGACCTAACCTGGCTTCCACTGGGGCTTGGGTGACACTATGGGCTGGGCCCATCCACCCCTGGCTCTTCTACTCCATTTTTCTGGCATTTTGGAAGAAGGGCCAGTGGTGCAGCAGCCCTTGTCTGCCTCCTGTGGAAAGCTCGTCCCCTCTCTTCCTGAGACTGAGTGGGCAGGGCAGAGCTAAAGCCTCATGTCCACACTACAGAGCAGGAGCCCAGGCTCCCAGAGCCCACCTGCAGCCACACCTGTAGCCACCAAGGCCTTTTTACAGCCCTGCCCCACTGCCCCCTCAAGCTGCCCTTTCCGGGGCTGTTAACCCACTCTGCCGGAGAAGGAGCCCAAGTGCCAGTACCCCTAGGACTGTGGTGCTCACTTACGTCTCCAGGGCATACAGGAGGACTGCTTCTAGACAGGGAGCGGGCCTGGGTCTCCTAACACTGCCTCTTGGGTCCTGGGAAGGGGCAGAGGCTCCACAGCGTCCATTCAGCTTCCACTGAGTGCCGCTCCCCAGGAAGCTCCAGAACACGGCCTGGTGAGTGAGTCTACCGGGGCCACGTCAGTCCCTTGAAGGGGAAGCTCTCAATCCTGCCCCTCATCGAGCTGCGTAGAGCCCTCAGTCACCTGGGGAGAGTGGCCTGGCGGCTCTGCCTTGTCCACGTGTGGGTGGCTGTGCTCCCACCCCCCACCCGCAAGGCCAGCCTCAGCAGTGGTGACTCACTGCACATGGCTTTACTCCCCTGTCGGAGAGGAAGCCCACAGCCCTACCCACCTCCCCACAGCCTGCTAGGACTCGGGCCTCTCCCCATAGAGCCTGCTGGGCGCACAGTGGGGGAGCCAGGGGCAGGCAGAGAGAGCTTTCGCAGCTCAGAGCTTCCCCAGACCCTCCTGGTGGAGACCACCACCCTGGTTGGTCCCCGAGGTCCTGGCTGCTCCATCTCTGCATACCACCCTATGGCCTGCAGCCCCAGAACTCGGCCCCAGGAATCCTACCTGCTAAAGCCCTGGAGAGCTCCTGAGAGCCCCTGCACACCTGTGCTCTTGCAGGTACGGCAAGTGGGCTCCCTGGCCCCTCTGGGCACCCAGGCCCCTCAGACTCGAGTCAGCACACCCTTCCCATCCTGAGAAGCAGCCTTTCCGTCTCCTTTCCTCACTATGGCCTGGCTGTCACTATACCTGTGGGTCCCTGGTAGGCTAGCACATGTGCCCCCCAGCTCCGTCCCTTGTTTTAGGAATCAGTGACAGTGCACAAGGTGGGGGAACAGCTCTGGGGATGCCAAAGGCAGATGAGGAGAGGAGGGCTAAGGCACTTCAAGTGCAGTGGCCATCAGGGCTACCAGGCCCACTTCAGGGACCTCTAAGCAGCCACCCTCCCCCTTGGCCTGGGATTTGTGCTCAGAGCTGGGTGGGGAGGGTGTTGCTGCAGATGGGGGCTCAGGTGACCGCGGGACCCCCATCAGGGCAGGTCTTGACCCCCTCGCCATGCTGGTTTCCTGCCTCAGGGCCCTCTGGCTAAACGGGGACCATTTCAGAGTCTGGGGGTCATGAGATGGGCAAGGCCAGACACCCACCCTGTAGCTGTTGCCAAACTAGCCCCATGGGACAGAGACAGCTTTAGAAAAACAGGAAGTGGTTCCAAGGGGTGGCTTCCTTTGAGGGAGCTGGTGCTCTGGCCTCAGTGAGGGCCACATCATGCAGAGGACATGCTGAACTGCACTCGGGGCAGACCTCATGCTCCACGCAGTTAGCCATGATTTAAGAATCGTACACAGGTCTAGGACTTGGGGATGGGTTCAGTGGCAGCTCCCTTTGCCTGGACCAGGAGGGGAACCTCTGTCACCTCCTGTGAAGACAGAGGGGCACAGCAATACCAACCATAGTCACTGACATCCATCTGGTGGTCAGGAGGCCCGTGCACCATGCGGGGAGCCAGAGCCATTTCCTATCTGACGTTGGAGGTCCCCCAAGTCTGCCATTTTCCAGAGCAGGCACCCAGCGGGATGGGGCTGACTTATCAAGATGTCCAGTGCACGGATTGGGCCTGGGGAAGCCCCGACTCTCCCCACATGGGTCCCAGGAGGGCAGGAGTCCCCAGTCAGGGACACCAGAACCAGCACCTGCCCATCCCTCCTGCCCCAAAAGGAAGTTAAAACTAATCTCTTGTCCAAGGCATTTATTCTAGGTGGGTTCATTATGTGCTGCAGCACTTAGTTCAACAAGGCAGGAAAACACTGACTTTCAAAAGCACCTCTGCAGGACTCAACCCCTTGCTGCTAAGTGGCTGAAGACTTTGGGATCGATGTCTCCTCTGGCTCTAGGTGTTCAATGCAACCCAGCACCACTGGAGATCCGGGTGATGGTCTGGCAGGACATCCCTGCAGCAGGCCATGTGATTTTTAGTCACTTTCCCCAAGTACTGGGGGCTCCTGACATACAGCGCCTGCACACTGACCCTGCTCATGAAAGCAATTTCCTCCTTTGCTGCAGTCTCAGCAGCTTATTCTGACAGCTCGGTTTGTGCCCTGATAATCTGCAGCTCCGAGCACTTCATGTGCTAACTTAACAATTGCACTGTTCGGGGACCAAAGCTGCGTCCAGGCTGGTGAGTGAGCCCTGAGGAGAGTGCGGAGCCCCCCAGCGCACACTGGAAGGAGAGGCTTCCAGTCCTCTGCTCGCAGGCTGACAGCACCTCCCCTGAGGCTGGCAGAGCTGGAGTGCTGGGTGTTTACCCAAGACAGCTATTTGGGGAACAGGGGAGGGAAAAGCAGCATCCTTCAGCTCCCTGCCAGCCCCTCAGCCGCGCCGCTCCTATGGACCCATCCCGCCCGTCCTCTCCTCAAAGACACAAGTTCATTTTGCTTTTTCACACGGAAGAGAATCTAAGGTGAGGGAACATTGTCACTTTGAATGTGTGACTGCGAAATTGCACTCTGTCCCCCAGTGAATAATTAATAAGTGAGCACAGCCTGAGTCTGGAGGACACTAGTTCTCAGCCAGACTGCCGGCTGCTACCCCGGCGCCTAGGCCCCGGCTGGACCCCGGCTTCCGCGGAGCAGCTCTGCTGGAGCTGGGGGCAGGCACCAGGAGGCCAGGGACCCCCGACCGAGCTCTGGGCCGACCCCCAGCACCGAGCATCCCGCGCCCTGCTCCAGGGGCCCTCCCCGGACCTACTCCCCCTCTCCGGCGCCCCGAAACTTCCCGGTCCCGGAACCTGGAAAGTTGCAGGGCGCCGCGGCTGCGGGGGCGCGCGGGCTCAGCACCGCGGACAGCTCCGCGCGGCCGGCCGCCCCCGGCCTACCTGTCGTCGTTCTGGAAGGACTGGTCGCCCAGGAGCAGGTCCCGGAAGCGGTACCGCGGCGGCAAGGGCAGCACCTCCGTGTCCAGGTCGCTCATCTTGGGTCTGGCGGTGTCCAGGAGCTGTCTCT
>NW_026000052.1:2044148-2047799 GCF_001458135.2 Marmota marmota marmota
AAGGTGGGACAGATCACAGCCAAGTCAGGGCAGGCTCTCACAGCTGCCCCTGGTCCCCCCTGGGGCTGGCGTGGGAACCCTTCCCTTCCCTGGACCCGGGCCAGGCCGGCCCTTCCCCGCCACAGCCTGTTCCAAAGCAGGCTGCTCAGCCTTCCTTCATGGTCCTAGCTGGCCTCTGGCCCGCAGGCCTCCTCTGGACCCTCAAGCTGTGCAGGGCTGGGTTGGTGAACCACCAGGAGGCTCAAAGGGCTCTAGTCTGCAGCCCCCTGGGGCCAAGCAGATCAGGTCAGGCCCTCTGAGTCCCAGGCTGCCCTGCCAGTGTTGTCATACTCTGGGCTCAAAGAGACCCTGCCCAATCACCCGAGTGACAGACACCTGCCAGTGGCAGACAGGGGTGTTTGGGGCAACCCAGGTACACTAGGAGGGTCCCTGGTGGTCTGCAGTCACTGGAGCCCTGGCAGATTTCCTGCCTCAGTCTCTACATCCAGGAAGGTTTTGCCTGCAGTTACCTCACACAGCCCCTGGGGCAGAGGCCAGCAGAGCCACCCTGGTTCCTAGTTCCCAGCTTCCTGGGACAGCAGCCCCCTGGATATTAACACCAAGACCTCTCTGCCCCCCAAGCCAGAGGGTCACCAGCCATCTGCAACATCCAGCAGGCATGTGTGACAGCCAAGGGGCCAGGTGCAGGGGCATGAGGGGAGATTCAGCTTCGCCCCTGGGCTCCTCGTCCTCTGGCATGAGCTGAGCTCCCAGGGGACCAGACCCAGGTCGTCCTTGGCACTGTCCCTCCGCAGTGGGCTGCAGCATGCAGGAATTCTCCACTTTCCCTGCAGCCTCCACCTGCCAGGCTGAGCAGTGCTCCCACGCCCTGGCTGCTCCTAGAGCAAGGGCCCCAGGAAAGGCAGCCTGGTTCTTTAGATGGCCTGTTCCATAGGTTGCAGGCCACGTGACTGGCAGGAGGGCAGAGGACCTGGAGAGTGCTTTGCCTGAGGCAGGTGCAGGGAGATCTGCATGGGCTCCATTCCGGCTCCCTGGGCAGTGCTGGGAGGCTGGGCTCCAAGGAGGCTCACCTGGGCACAAGGCCAAGTTCAGAGTACCTGCCCAAGCTCCCCACCCCCAAGAAAGCAAGCAGGTGGGCCCCCCATCCTCTGGTGGCTGGGGGTGCTCAGTAGCCATCCCAGGCCATGGCTACAAGTTGTAGGCACCAGCCTGTCACCCTCTCCTTGTTTCTCAGGTCACAGGTTCAACCTCAGGGATCTGGCAGCATTTGAAAAATAACATTTTCCTAATTGCATCAGCGTGGCTGCCTGTTTTCCTTAGCCACAAGCGGGCTGGGCCGAAGGAGGTAGCCGCAGGTGGGGAAACACGTGGCTGAGGGGTGGGGACTATATGCTCTCTGTTTTGCCCCTTTCTTACTGAAAACCCTTTTCAATGGCAAAGCCCCAAAGACCATCGACTCCTCAGGAACTGCTGCCCCTGCCACGCTACCTCTTGGGCACGTTGGGTTTTCCCTCCTGGCCTCAGGTCCAGCCTTGGAAGTGCCAGGGAAGGGCACAAGGGGGGGCCTGTTTGCTCCAGGGGCATAGGCAGGTGGGGCAAGGAAGTGCACCAGAGGGCCCCGCCCCCAGACGTGGCTTGGGAGAGCCAAGGGTGAGCTGCCCTTGTCCCTTTGGAGTGTTGTTTCACACCGGAGTGAGCATCGGCCCTGGAGGCGACCCACGGACTCCCTGGCATCCTGCCTTGTCCCCTCAGCAGAGCCAAAACTCCACATGAACATGATTGTTTGCCATGCAGGCTGCGGGCCAGGGTCCCCAGGGCCTCTTGGAAAGTCGCCCTTGTAGGAGGACATAGCTCCCCAAGTATCGGGGTGTAGAGGAGACAGCTCACTGAGCACCAGGTCCTGGGTCATATCAGAGAGTTTTGGGGCACATGGGGGTCGAAACCCCCATGTAGAGCTAGTCCAGGTACAGCAAGAAAACAGCTGTGGCACAGCTGCCAGGACTTTGGGGCCCATGCCTCCTGTTCCCCTTCCTGCTCCTTCCCTGTGTGACCCAAGGGGACCTGGAGGATGTCTGGGCCCTGAAATCACACTGCTATCCTTCTTTCCTTAAGATGGCTGTGCCAGCAAATTGCCAATGTCCACAAGAATTCTGTGCTTTGGTGGCTTTGGGAGAAGCCCACCTCCCCCACCTTCTCTCTATTCACTGAACAAGGTATGGAGTTCAGCCGTGGGACTGGCTGGCTCCCAGAGACACGGCGGAGCCAGCAGGACAGCACCCACTTCCAGGCAAGCTGGGGCAGCCAGAAACTGCAGGTGAAGAATTCCCAGCCCCTCTCAGGGACTCTCCAGGACCCAGGGGGAGCCAAGGGCTCTGATGGCATGAGCGTGACTCAGTCCTGGTCCATGAGCCCAGACTAGGTGCCCCAGGCAAGTCAAAAGAATATCCCTCCCTGGGGATTGTGGAGCAGAGGGAAGACAGCAGCGGGAGGTGCTCCCCCCAGTGCCTGGCACAGTGGTGCTTGATCTACGGCAATTCTCAGTTTGAGGCTGAGTTCTGGTGGACAAAGTCTGGAACCCAAGGGAATCAGGTCCCTAGGGTGCCTGTCCAGGTCAGGGGGAGGCACCTCTGGGGAGCTCAGTCTCAGGATCCAGCCCATGGGATGCACCCAGAGGCCAAGGGTGAGCAGGGCAGCCCACAGCCCACTGTCTGCAATGGAAGCCCTCTGGTACCCACAAAATCCCAGGCTCTGACCATCTAGCCCATTTGGCAGTTGTGTCCAGTGCAGGGCACTTCGATGAGCCAAATGGTAGCACAGAACCCGAGGCCCCTCCCTGGCCAGGGCTGCTGCATCCCTCACACATGATGAGGACACCTGGAGTCACAGAGCCTAGGGGTTTCTGGAGGTCTCTGGTGGGAACCCAGTTGGCCTGGCTGCAGCTATATTCCGGCCTCACTGACTGCACTGCCTTCAGGCACCCAAGGGGGACTCTCCTAGGGCCAGGACTGCCTGTTCTCTGTCCCTTCCCCTCTCTCCCCTTGGTGGTCAGGGAAGCAGCAGCAGGGCTGAGGAAAAGGTGGTCAGAGACACCGTCCCTCCTAACGGCAGCAGGCACTCCTCACCTTAGATGGGGAGCTCAGCTGCCCGCTGCCCGTGAAGGACCCTTTGCCTGAGGACTGAAGGAACAGAGCACTGAGCCCAGGAGGGAAGGAGCGGGGGCTGTGTTCACGGCTGTCATGATCACTTATGTGAAAACCCAGGAGGATCCGATGAGAAATGACTAGAACAAATAAAGGCCTCTGATTCAGCAGCACAAACCAGGGCACCCACAAACCAGAGACACTGCTGGGGAAAGGTTCTGCCACCAGGCGGCGAGGTGCAAGAACCCAGGGCCTGCCTGCCCCCGGGACTGTGCGATTCCCTGACGGCTGGACTGGGAGCTGTCGAGAGGGGCGGGACCCATCATGTTCCCGTGGGCTCAGTGGTCATCCTCCAAATGGGCAGTTAATCGACTCCCATCAAGAGCGTATCATCATTTCCCCAGAATCTAACAAACATTTCAGAAACTCATGCTGAAGAGTGAAAGTGCAGCAGCAGCTGAGAGGATCCTGAGAGAACAGAGTGGGCTCCTCCCGCCAGCTGTGCGCACCG